>NC_054372.1:182124653-182463581 GCF_017654675.1 Xenopus laevis
TTCTGCAGCGTGTTCCAGCTCTCAGCAGGTGTGTGCCATGAATTTCCTCCTTGTCTAATTATAAACCGTCAGCTCCTAATTTGTAAAATGTAATATACGTTGAAATGAATTAAGAAAATCTGTTAAATCTGCGGTGTTCTTCAAAGAGCGCATATTTCCATTTATTTCTCTCTCTCTCTTTTTTTTTTATAATTATTAGCAGCTTTCTCTGTCAAAGAACTAGCTTTGCTTTCAAAAAAAGGAACTTGGGCACATTAGGGTTTAGTCTTTTATTAATACAGAATCAAAGGGGAACCATTTCTATTGCAAATAGGGTTGCCACCTTTTATAAAAAATTTTACCGGCTGCTGGGGGCGGGGCCTCAAATGGGCGGAGTGTGACGTCAAAAGGGGCGGGGCGTGATGTCAAAAGGGGCAGGCCACGCGACGGAGTCCCGCGGACGCTAGAAGAGGCAAAAAAAGGGTAAGTTGCAGGGGATTGGGGGCAGGCCGAGGGCTCCTTTTTATCGTATTACAAATTTACCGGCAGCTACATTGCCGGTAAATTTGTAATACTGGCCCCGGCCTTGGCAGGTATTTTACCGGTAAAATACCGGCCGGGTGGCAACCCTAATTGCAAATAAAAACCAAAAACCAAAAACACAGCTAAACCTGAAAATGTCCTGCTGACATGCTGGAATTAGCCAGTCAAAACAGGTGAAATCTATCAGTGACTCACAGCATGTTGGAGTGTGCTGTCAGCAGTTGAGAAGGTTAGATTGAGTGTTAATAGTCATTGTGAATGGGTGGAATAAATGTAAAGTGAAATTGGAAATGAATGCATATACACTCTATTAGAAATTACTGAAAGCTTAAAGGAACAGTAACACCAAAAAACATTAAAGCATCTTAAAGTAATGAAAATATAATGCACTGTTGCCCTGTGATGGTAAAAACTGGTGTCTTTGCTTTAGAAACTCCACAATAGTTTACATAAACAAGCTGCTGTGTTGCCATGGGGGCAGCCATTCGAAGCTGAGAATAGGCACAGGATACACAGCAGATAACAGATAAGCTTTAAATGTAGTATACAATCGGATTCCTCTTATCTACTGTGTATCCTGTGCTGCCCCCACGGCTAAACAGCAGCTTGCTTATACAAACTATCATAGTCTTTCTGAAGCAAACACACCAGTTGTACCAGTGCAGAACAATAGTACATTATATTTCCATTCTTTAAAACACTTACATTTTTGGTATTTCTGTTGCTTTCCTTTACTGTTCCTTTAAGTTGAAGACAAGTGATGGTCGAATAAATTCGGCAGGCATGGATTTGCGGCAAATTTCTGCATTTCACTACCCGCAAATAAATTCACAAAACTGCGCAAAAATTTGCCGGCACAAAAAAAAAAATTGTCACGCATAAAAAATAATCAACAGCATTATTCGGATGCCCATTGACTTTAATGCATTTGGACAAAATAGTCGAGCATTTAAAATTGTCTCTTGCTCCAAATTTATTTTGATGCCCATTGACTTCAAAGCGCTTTGTGGATTTTTTGCTGTTTCGCAAATCTTTTCACTGTTTGCAAATGTTTCGGTGAAGCGAAATGGGACAGATTCACCCAGCACTATTGAAGACCACTAGCAATTTAGGTTGTTGTCCTACAAATCCTGTAGAACTACAGCCCAATCACTGGACCAACAACAGTGACATCTAGGAAGTGCTGAATGGAAAGTGAAAGTAATTGCTTGTCCCGCCTCTATGCCTAAGGCATAGAGGAGGGGCAGGCAATATTTGATTGACAGCTGAGATGTTTAAATGACCTTACAACAGCTTTGAATGCTTTAATAAAAAGAAGAATTTGGATTTCATGTTTAATTTGAAAAGGACTTTTATTATACAGCTTTTTATGTCTGGGTGACAGGTCCACTTTAAGGTTTGGGTTGGGTTTAATTGTGCAGATGTGCTCTGATATAAATATACTGTATCTACTTGTAGGAGTCTCTGTAAACATACAGTGAAAGATTTAACGTTGAATGGAAATAAAACAGTTTTTCTCAGGAGTCTCAGGAGTCTCTTGAATAACATACATTTTGGAAGGACAGTGTTACATGATTGGAAACAGGGGAACAACACAAGTCTTTTTAGAGACCACGACTGCCAGGAAAACGAAAATAAAATATCAGATGCTGTAAAATAATATGAAAAATAAATAGCAACATAAAAATTTTACCTTGCCTGAAAAGCTGACTCAAATGCTGGTTCCTGCTAAACAAGCCACCCAGTGACAGCCCACCAATGACGTCTGCCTATCAATTGGATACTAGTAGTGATGGACGAATTTATTCGGCAGACGCGAATTCGCGAATTTTCACAGGCGAATGTACGATGTCGTCAAAAAAACGGTCGATGGCGTCGAAAAATGGATGTCAGCATCCAAAACTAGACACCGAGGCAGTTTCACGCAGTTTTTCGCCGTTTCGCGAATTTTGTTGTTACAAAGGGAAACATCTGATTTTCCCATGCTAGAAACCCCCCTAACTTAATAGTGTCTGCCATTCAGCTTTCATATTTTGCCCTCTAAGGCAAATTGGAGAGGTTTTTTGCCTTCCTCTGGATCAACTGGCAGTTAGACAGGTTAAAATAAAGTTAAAAGGTTGAACTTGATAACGTATGTCTTTTTTCAACCTAACTTACTATGTTACTGTATCATCAACTTCTTAAGGTAGATAAGGCCAAAATGAATATAATTGAGATGTACATTGTAAATATGAAAAAAAGGTTGAAATTCAACATTAATATTAAATGAGAAACAACATTTGCTGCTGCTGCCTCCTGTATTATTCAGATGACAGAAAAACTCTCGAATAGCGCAGATGAAAATAATAACTGTCTTCAATTACCTCATCTTTGAGGCTTGCCAAAAAAAGTACATGCTGTCACATGTTTAATTCATCATGTTTTGTTTGTGCATTAATAAAAGGAAATTGTACAGACAGGATCTGCAAGTCCGAAGCAGGAGCAATGAACAGGCCATAAAGCCAAATCTGAAATCGAGCGCTAATTTCAAAAGTAATAAATATATGATGAAGTGAGTTGGGCCCCTCACAATTTCTATAAATCTGTTTGCTCAAAGGATTGCCAGTTACAACATTTTCTTTGCCAAAACTATCTTGTTCAACACATGCAGAGGGCTCTAGCAATTAATCACGGTGGTCCATGTGTGACAATGGTCTTTCCAAATAGTTCTGCAAATGCTTGAGCTTTGTGGGCGCAGGTATGTGCAGGCGTAACAGACCTCCATTATTGGTATATGAATAAAAGTATACTGTATTCAGCAGGTAATAGGGTTGAATCACTAGTAGGTGGGGATGAGCAAAAAAAAACTCCCATAAATGCATCGTTAAAAAATGTTGTGCACCCCATTGATTCAATGTGTTTGGTGAATTCTTTGCATGAGATTTGGGTAGATTTGCCCATCCCTACTACAAGGATTACAGGAAGTAATTGAGTATAAAAGGTGCATTTAATGAGCAAATGGGTCTTAATTTGAAGATCAGCCACAAGCTTCAAGATAGTAGAAAGGAGTGCATATAAGTCTAAATAGTTCTTTTTGAATGCAGATTGAGGGAGTTATTTATGAAGGCCCGATTTTTTCTCAGTATTTGTAATATTAAACTTTGAGCAACTCCAAATTCCCAAATTCGGAGCTTAACCCGTAAACTCTGAATTGTTCGAAGTTTTCTGCAAAAACGACAATTATTTCAGAGTTTTCAGAGTTTTTTGCACCATAACCCTGAAATCAACCAGATATCGGAACGGACGTCAGAACAGGCACTTGGACTTTCCCCTTTGACTTATAAAGGACCTTGAGAGGTTTTAGATGCCGGGGCTTTGGATTCTGCATTTTTAGACCATCGGACTTTGATAAATCTAGAAAAATTTGTAGGTTTTTTTTGCTGTGAAAACTACGAATTATTTGAGGTTCGGATATTCTGACCTTGATAAATAACCCCCTGAATGTACCTGGTTTTGTACTGACTAGCGATGGCTGAATTATTTCGCCAGGCATGGATTTGCAGCAAATTTTCGCATTTCGGCACCTGTGAATTGTTTTGGGAAATTGCTTGCTGGTGAAAAAATGGTGTAACCATTATCGAGCATCAAAATAATTTTGACACCCCTTGACCTTTAATGCATTTGGATTAAAAAGTCACGCATGCAAAAACGTTTGTGTAAAAAATTGGTTGTGCAAAAATAACCAAGCCGTTTTGTAAATTTTTTCAGAGTTTTGCAAATTTTTCCGGAACTGGAAGTAATGACCAATATACCTTGCAATTTCAAACAAATTCCATAATATTTTAGGCTTGTGTTTTTAACCCTTTATTAAAGGGAGGCATCAGGGTTTCCATCATATATCTAGTAACTTTCCATCAGTATTTACTGCTAATGGGACATGTCCAGATCATGTGCCAATAGGACCTATCTCTACACCTTTTACATGTGAGGGAGGAAATTGGACCTAGGGCCGCCATCAGAAATCACAGGGCCCCATACAACAACATTTCCGGGGCCCCCCTGGGCTACACCCACCCCACCGCAAGCCCCACCCACAGGTTGCCCCCCCACACACAACAAAACATTGTTGGTTAGGGCCCTCCACATGTTAATAAATAAAAACTTTGTTGGTCAGAGCCCCCCACAAATTAATTAAAAAAAAAAAACATTGGTGGTCAGGGCCCCCCATAAAAAAAAAAACATTGGTGGTCAGGGCCCCCCATTAAAAAATTTTGGTAGCTAGGACCGCACATGTCATAAAAACATTGGTGGCCAGGGCTCCCCTTACACTTCCATGTAAAATTGTGGACAGCCCCCCCAGAAGTTTTAAAAAAAATTGGTGACCGGGGACCCCTTATACAAAAACTGGGATCACAACTGGGATAACTTTAGGGGGGCTGCCATGTTGCACTTACTTGATTAGGAGGGCCCACCTGCTGTCAGTGAGCTGCCAACACTTCCTCCTTTCCCCCCCTGATGGCGGTCCTTATTGGAGATACAATGTAATCTATTTGGAGTAAGGTTTGCCAACAGGAAGACCTTGTGCTGGATCTCTATCCCTGGAACATCAGGTATATAGAAGAAGATTATCAGTAAATTCTTCCCATTGGTCCTCCTTCAAACCAGGTATGTTCTCACACCACCTATTGTAAGCTGACTGAGTGGGGATAGAGGCCAATAAACTAGTATACTGGGTGGAAACCATACCTCTCATTTTTAAAATGGCTTCATGCCTCCATGCTCTATGCAAGTCGGGTCCAGATGGTGGTTTGCAACTGGATGCAATTGGAGCATTGAAATGCAATGCATGATCCAGCAGTATTACAAAACTATTGATGATATTTCCCAGTAATATAATGTGCCATAGCTAAATTAAGAATAATCCAAGACTAGTTCAAACTCAGCTGAGCTTTTAAATTAATGAAGCAACTAACTACTCCATCTATAAAAGTGGCCTGTTATAATGTAGGTATCTCAGATGCTTTGTTGGCTCTCATGCATGCTTATCATTTCAAACTCAGGAATAATGCTAACATACTGCCTTCATTGTCAACTGTGTCCTTTAATAGTTCCCAATGATTTGCAGACTTTTCTTAGTCCCCTAATGATCTGCATTTTCATACAGAATAGAGTGAAAGCATCATGACCACTGGTGGTCTTCTTTTCTTGCCTTCACAATCTACAGAATATCACCGCAACTCATCATTGTATTATTTTAATGCTTTCACCTAAACTTTAATTACGGCTTCATAAACTTTATGTATCCTTCCCATTTCTTCATCCCTTTGCCAAATTCATCTTTAGGAAATTTGGCCAGCAGAAGGGGGAGGGGGGTTCGGCTGTTTATAATGTGTGGAAGAATTGGCAGGCATGTCAATATGAGTTATTTTGATATTTTCTGGTAGTTTTCAACAAAAAAAACACAAAATATCCTACACCCCTATCACCTCCTACATTCTTCTCACAGCTCTGTTCTAAAAATTCCACATACCACATCTGAGACCCTTTTCTCTCTTTCTTCCATTCCTCTGGAACATACCACTTGACATCTGCTAGGCTGCCACTATCTCAACATTCCAAAACACTCTGCAAAAGAATCTCTTTAATGGAACGTTTCAATAGCTCCCCAAGTAATTAGCTCCTGGTAGCCCATGCTTTCAAAATGATTTTAAGGGTTTTTGGGTCAGAGGTGCTTCCATTGTATATCAAATTTTAATGAAAGCTACCTCCTAAATGCAATTCCTATTCTTATGTTCAGAGCTTATTATTTATTATCTATGAATTAATTACATTCTTTCATAAAATGTGCATCAACATTCTTTCTTGGGTTCATTTATGGCTCAAAGTGCCATGTAAATTGGTGCTTTAGAAATAAAAAGATTTATCTGTACAGTCAGGTGCTTCTATGGGAACTTTTAAATCTGCAGGTTTCCAAGTATATATTTATTTTGTCACTAAAGCTGGCCATATAGTTATATAGTTACATAGTTACATAGTTAAATTGATTTGAAAAAAAGACAAAGTCCATCAAGTTCAACTCCTCCAAATGAAAACCCAGCATCCATACACACACCCCTCCCTACTTTCACATAAATTCTATATACCCATATCTATACTAACTATAGAGCTTAGTATCACAATAGCCTTTGATATTATGTCTGTCCAAGAAATCATCCAAGTCCCTCTTATAGTCATTAACTGAATCAGCCATCACAACATCACCCGGCAATGCATTCCACAACCTCACTGTCCTGACTGTGAAGAACCCTCTACGTTGCTTCAAATGAAAGTTCTTTTCTTATAGTCTGAAGGGGAGGCCTCTGGTACGGTGATCCACTTTATGGGTAAAAAGGTCCCCTGCTATTTGTCTATAATGTCCTCTAATGTACTTGTAAAGTGTAATCATGTCCCCTCGCAAGCGCTTTTTTTTCCAGAGAAAACAACCCCAACCTTGACAGTCTCCCCTCATAATTTAAGTCTGCCATCCCTCTAACCAATTTAGTTGCACTTAGTCTCTGCACTCTCTCCAGCTCATTTATATCCCTCTTAAGGACTGGAGTCCAAAACTGCACTGCATACTCCAGATGAGGCCTCACCAGGGACCTATAAAGAGGCATAATTTTGTTTTCATCATTTGAGTTAATGCCCTTTTTTATGCAAGACAGAACTTTATTTGCTTTAGTAGCCACAGAATGACACTGCCCAGAATTAAACAACTTGTTATCTACAAAAACCTCAAGATCCTTCTCATTTAAGGAAACTCCCAACACACTTCCATTTAGTGTATAACTTACATTTATATTATTTTTGCCAAAGTGCATAACCTGCATTTATCAGCCTTGAACCTCATTTTCCAGTTTGCTGCACAGTTTTCCAACTTAGTCAAATCACTCTGCACTTGATGATTGATGACTAGACCATCCTAGTGAACTTGGTGACTATTGATCTAGGTATGAGAAGCAGCGCTATGGTATTGGACATGGGAAAAGATTAGAATTTTAATTTTGTACCAATATAAGGTTTGCTGTTGGATGAAGAACTTACATTCTTGGCAATTTTATCTCAGTTCATCTCTTTTTAGGGAAGCTTAAGCTTCCTTAAATCTTTATTAATATCTAACTATGGTTTTGGAGTAAGCTTATGCTGAAGCAAAGGAAATAGTTCAGTGTAAAAAGTAAAAACTGGGTAAATAGATAGGCTGTGCAAAATAAAAAATTTTTCTAATATAGTTAGTCAAAAATGTAATGTATAAAGGCTGGAGTGACTGGATGTGTAACATAATAGCCAGAACACTACTTCCTGCTTTTCAGCTCTCTAACTCTGAGTTAGTCAGTGACTTTAAGGGGGGCCACATGGGGCATAACTGTTCAGTGAGTTTGCAATTGATCCTCAGCATTCAGCTCAGATTCAAAAGCAACAGTTATCACTTATTGGTTACTGCTTGATCACCAGGGTAACCAATCAGTGGAAACCAAGAGACCTGTAAGCAGGAAGTAGTGTTCTGGCTATTATGTTATACATTCAGTCACTCCAGCCTTTATACATTACATTTTTCCATAACTAACGATATTAGATACATGTTTTATTTTGCACAGCCTATTTACCAAGTTTTTATTTTTATACTGAACTGTTCCTTTAAACCATATTGCCTGATGATTTGATTTCCAAGGACATTTCTATATAGTCATCAACTAAAAGGACATTATGATGTGTGACTAATTGTATATCTGACCGGTGAATTTTGAAGATAACTAGTTTTATACTGGGCCCATATCATTCATTTTATGGGGACAATGTATAATTTATTATTAAACTTCATTATAAATTAAAGGGATTCTGTCACAGGAAAACATGTTTTTAATAGTGCTCCTACAGCAGAATTCTGTACTGAAATCCTTTTTTCAAAAGAGCCAATAGTTTTTTTAATATTTAATTCTTAAATCTGAGAAAGGGCAAGACATGTTAGTTAGTTAGTTCCTCAGGTGCCCTCAGTCATGTCACTTGTACATTCAGTTACTCTGTGCTGCAAATTGGATTATATCACATACACACCCCCAGCAGTCTATCAACAAAACAATGGAAAGGTAACCAAATAACAGCTCTGTGATACAAGATAACAGCTCCCTGGTAGCTACATTGAGTAGGAGAAACAATAGCTTATCTGAAAGCAGTTCCTTTGTGCAGCACTGGCTCTTTCTGAAAGCACATGACCAGGCACAATGAACTGAGATTGCTACATACACACTAATATTACAACTTAATAAAATACATTTGTTATGTAAACAGTAAAATTTAGAAATAAAAACAACACCATAAAAATCATGACAGAATCCCTTCAAGAAATTTAGTAAATGGGGCAGGATGAGCTTCCAATTCATTCATAGAAGCTAGGGGGGAACCAATGCATGTGAGGGATCAGTATACATCCATCCATATATACATTCATCTCAGCTCATGTAATCAAAATCACCTGGTGCTTAGTGATGGGCGAATTTGTCCCGTTTCGCTGAAAAAATGTAAGAAATGTGCACAACACATTGAAATCAATGGGCAACAAAATCATTTTAACACTTATCAAGTTTGACGCCCGCGACACTTTTTATACACGCACCTATATTGTCCAAATGCATTAAAGTCAAAGGGCGTCTGAATAATTCTGATGCGCATCCAAATTTTTTTGACACTGCGGATTTTTCGCTGGTGAATTTTCACCCCGGTTTTGCAAATGTATTCACAGGTGGCAAAACATGGAATTCGCACCTGGCAAATTTATTCGCCCATCACTACAGGTGCTCATTGGATTAAGATAGCAAATCTCATATAGCAGTATCTATTTATACCTTTTTAGCTACAACTTCCATGGAAAGGGATTTTTCAGATCAACTTTGCTATATTTTCTATTATAAAGAAAAAAAAATAGAGGAGGAATGCGTTAACTTAAGACGTTATGACATGTGATATTAAGGTTCTTCACATTACTTCCTTGTTCTAGGGTTGTAATTCATGTCCCTATGAGTTGGTCTTTGTATTTTCATTTTATTACTGACATATGGTTTGTAATAAAGACATAAAGGCAGTTTTGTTTGCGGCAAATCTCTATCTGAACTTGTTAATTTAATACATTTGATAAATAAATAATGGTAGTCGAGTAGACTAAGCAATTTACATCTACCAATCTTCAACTAATTTGCTTACTGTTAGCTTAGTTTTTATTTATTGCATATTGATATGCAATAAATATAAAACCACACATGATTTTTCTTCCTTAAAATATATCAACAATGGACCCATATTTAGCTAGATTAAGGAACCCTTAAAATATAAGTACAATTTAATTTAGAATACAAAATAAAGCTAACATGCTATGCTAAAGGAAACCTTTTTTAAATCAAATCAGCTTATTTAAAGTTGACTTGTATGGAAAGAGATGCCTCCTGGTCAGAACCAAACAGCTTCTAGCATCTTTGGAATAGGCCATAACACAGTAGTAGTGCTATATGAATTATGGAAGTCATGGCTGCTTAGACAATGGTGTAACTGCAAGCTTGGAGGGGCAAAAAACAAAAGTAAAATACAGTTCATATATATTTAACATGATCATTTTAACAAATCAAAAGGAAAAATTAAAAATGCATTGGCTTTTCTAATATGAGTATATTTTGAATAGTCCATATTATCCTACAATATGATGCTATAGTTCAGCTTATCAAGGGCGCAAACATTATTTCTCTGTACTATATAAAAAGCATTATGAATTTGCCGCCATCGAAGTCTCTGAAACGTTGAACTGGATCTGTAAGTAATGATTTCCCAGAGTGCATTACAGCCAATGCCCACAAAAATACATTATAGGATGTGAGACCAACAGGACATCATATTTAAAGATGTCCTAGCATTTTAGACAGTTTAGCAACATTTGGTTTGGTTTTAGGAGGCAGAAGTCCTTGCTGGCAGTAAGTGCCAAGCCAACATGCTTTGAAAATCCTGCGTGGAGTCATACAATCATAACGTTAAGAGCCCTGCACCTTAATTCTAAACTCAGTTGTCAAGACTGCTTTGTGTTTATGATTTTACTCTCTTGTAGTGATGGGCGAATAAAATTGCCAGGCCCAAATTCGTGGCAAATTTCTGTATTTCGCTGCCAGCAAATAAATTTGCGAAACTGCGGCTCAGAATAGTGGTGCACATAAAAATTGTCGTACATAAAAATTATTTGCATGCCTATTGACTTTAATGCATTTGTACAAAATAGGCGCGCCTATAAAAATTGTCCCAGGCAGCAAAATTGACACACGTGAAATTAATTTTGACGGCAATTGACTTCAATGCATTTCGCAAATTTTTCGCCGTTTCGTGAATTTCTCTGTAAATTTGCGAATTTTTAGGCTAAGCAAAGTGGGGCAAATTCGCCCATCACTACTCTCTTGCACCAGAGTAGTTGGTTGGACACTGCAGTAATTTTATTAATTACCGTTCTCCTGAACTCTAACATAGAATTAAAAATCAGAGGTTGCAAGACACCCAAGTTCAAGATAGAATCCGCATCTATTTTCCAGAAAACTTGCTTTATGGGTTTTATATTCTGTGTCTTATTCGTTTATTCATGGGTAGCGATGAGTCTTGAGTAGTGATCGGCGAATAAATTCGCCTGGCGTGAATTTCCGCTTTTCGCCTCCGGTGAAAAGAGTTATTCATTCCGAATACAAAGCACCCAGATTTTTTTATTAGTTGTGCCTGTGTTTGTAAGCTTGTAGTAATATATGAACTATAGATGTTACTTTTTGGTTAAAAAGCAACAGAGTTACTAAAGAGCATATTTATCAAGGGTCAAATTTCGAATTGAAAAAACTTTGAAATTCAAATTCAAAAGGACCGAGTCGAAGATTTTGGGTCGAATAGGTCAGTTTTCAATTGTATAGGTCCATATTCAGCCGAATTTGAATCGTACAAATTGAAGGAATAACGCATTCGATTGAATTTGATTCAACATTTTTCCCAAAATTTTTTTTGATTTTTCAAAGTCCACCAATTGACTCCAAATAGGTTCTAGGAGCTTCCCCATAGGCTAAAATGGCAATACGCAGGTTTTAGATGGCGATTGGTCGAAGTCGAATTTTTAAAGAGACAGTACATGATAAATTTCAATATTTAAATTTTCTAATTTTTTGCAAATTCGAATTGAATTTGGACTATTCCCTATTCAAAGTACACAAAAATTAGCTCAAATTTTGAATTTTTTGCATTCGAAAATTCAACTTGAACTTTGATAAATCTGCCCCCATGTGTAGTAGTAGATACTATTACCAGTCAACCAGAGGTGATGTTAAAAAGCATAGAAATCTTTATAAGAAATTGGCAACTAACAATGTAGGGCATGTGTGTAGCAGTTTAAAATGCATACGATTGTGCCGCAAATTTTTCACTGTTTTGCAAATTTTTCAGAGAGATGGGACAGATTCACTCATCACTATTGTCGGGTGGATGTATGATACTAAAGTAATTGTTCTGCTTGGCACCTTATACAGCCTTAAATGTTCTCCTGTATCTATCACAACTTGGGTACCAAGAGTTTAGGGCATGAGAAAGATGGAGCAGTGGAAGTATAAAGAGAAATGATCCGTGGATGAAATTCCTTCCTCTGTGGTCTTGTGTGCCATGTTTAAAGTGGAAGGCAACCTCACAAAAGATGTTGAATCTGTAGGAGAAATAATTTGTAATAGTAATCAATTGAAGAGATTTGCTCAGTCATGGAAAGGCTAGCTTTTATAATTCAGATGCAAATTTATTCTAAGCACAAGAAGCACTTTGATGATGAGTACACTTCAGGAAAGGCATTTAAGTAAAACATATTGTAATAAATGAAGAGCAATTGAGTGGCTATGAGTGTGTGGGTATGGGATAAACAGAGAAGATGGAGCCATTGCCTACACTTAACTATGGAAATATGTATTACATTTTTTGCACAAATAACACATGGATCTTTGTAAAGAATTTATTTCCCATTTTATTAGAAATTCTTTAATGCAGTGTAAGATTATCTGTCCCTACTTACTTTGTCCTTTTGCCCTTTATTATTGTAGTTAATTTTCTTTATTCCATTCCTATGTCCTTGCATGACGATTAAGAAAGAAAGTGAGAAACTTGATGCTTTATCATCAGGGAAAGTCTTTGCTTCTATCATATAAGTGTAGTTATATTTTGCTACTTGTATGTAGAGAGTCGGGGCTTTTTATGTAGAGAATCAGTATAGACAGAGGCAAGTAAAGCAATTTGAGTATTATTTTGAATTATTATTGGTGGAAAACATGCCAGGATACTGATATGTTTCACATAATGTTCTCCGCCTTGCAGGTATTTTTAGTCAGAAATCTGTTGTTAGTAGGTGCCCCCCACTAACCAAGTATATTAGGGGCCAATGGCTTGAATAGTTAGGATGGATGAACAAAGGGCTCCACAAAGAATACTTACAAGTAGGGATGTAGCAAACTGTTCGCCCGCGAACTAGTTCGCGCGAACTTCGACCGTTCGCGTCCGCCGAATGTTCGCGAACGTTTGGGAACGTTCGCAGTTTGAGTTCGCGTTCGATCATTCGACCATTCGAATTCCTTCGACCGCTAAAAATCAAACGATTTCCATTCGTTCGAACGATTGTAAGCATTCGATCCAATGAAAAGCATTCGATCGAATGGCTTCGATCGTTCGATTCGAATGAAAATCCTTCGATCGAACGATTAAAATCCTTCGATCGTTCGAATCGACGATTTTAGCGGTGTTCGAAGTTCGCGAACTGTTCGCGAACGTTCGCACCAAATCGGCAGTTCGCTACATCCCTACTTACAAGAAATATGGATGGACAAGACCAACTGGAAGACCTAGAAAGAGATAGACTGACAAAGTCAATAAAGGAGCTAGAGAACTATTAAAGATACACAACTTGAAACAGGCAGTGATGATGGACAAGGATGGATAGGGCAGGAAACTGAAGGAGGCCAGGGCACAAACTGGGCTGTAGGGCCATTGGAGAGAGAGAGAAACAGTTGGTTTTCAGTCATGACAATTACAGGTTGCACAAAGTGTAGCAAGTGTTTTTCTGCTACCTGAACCATTATGTTTGCAATTACCCAAAGACAGGGGTTCCTAGGGACTTGAAACAGTGGTAGGGGGATCAGACTGAAGGACAGTAGGGTGAGATTTGAGGATAATCTTTTTTTGACCTTCTAGAGACCCCTGGAAAATCCAGCTCAGAAGCTGGCCATGCATCTAAAGAAACTCTTTGTCAACCTTACCAAATGAGTGGATGTTACTCTTATATGCCCACTGAGAGCCAAAATCTTAGATCATTACAGTGCGCCAATGCAGGCCCATCTGAACAGGATCCACTCAATTTGCCAATGCAATCCTCACCCTGAAGGAAAAATCAAGCCTGATGATATCTGAAAGATTTTCAGACAGATATCAATTAGGCATGCCCATCAACATACATGGACTAATAAGTTACCACCTTGGTCTGAATAGACAAGTCAACAGCTTTTATTGGCCTGTTCTTTTATATATCTGTAACTTTGCTATGAGCTAAGGCATAGTATGAAATCTAGACGCTGGCAATGATTAATGGACGCCCACTGACTTTAATTGTTGCCGGCATCAACATCAGCGTTAAGATAATTTTTCGCCCGTTTTGCGAATTTCGCTGGAATTTCGCGGTGAAGCGAAATGGGACAAATTTGCCCATTACCAATGAAGAGCACTATGGGGCCCAAGAGCATGCCCCTAAAGCAGAAAGTATTCCTAACCCATGGCTACCTTCACTCTGCAACTTACTGAATCTGCAGTTTGCAGAACACAGCTCAGATGGGTGCGTGCCAGCTCTGTGCTTACCGCCCGCCATAGAGTAGGTGATAAGGACAGGATCCCACTGCAGCCTGTGGTTGCCACATGCCAGCTCTGTTCTTACCATTTACCATAGGAGAGGGGGTAAAGACAGGGCCCCACTGAAGCCTGAGGGTCCTGTTTGGTAACCTCTTCCACAGAGGGTCCCGATGGGACACAGCAGAGCACAAAAATGGTCAATCAAACTTACCTGAAAATGCCCCACAGTCCCAACAGCCACCTCACCACCAGTAGAACCTACTCTACAGGATGTCATGGCTGAAATCAGATCAGCAAATAACTCTTGTATTGCTTTTACCAGCACAAAAACAGATGCAATTAAGATAAATAAGGATAAATATGATTTCCAGAAACTGTGAGAATGTACCACAACAGTTGAACCTCAGATGATTCATGTAGAGGTCTACTATAACAATATCTCACAGTTCAAAAGCTGGCAAAAAAATACCAACACAAAACAGATGATTTAGTTTATTGGCTCCAACGCAGTATCGAAGATTTGTTGAATTGCCTGAGTTGTCAGAGTGGACCAACCCTGAGAACTTTATTAAACCTGCATTAAAACCTGGATTTCCACAGGACAGCCTTGCTGTGGAAATTGAGCTCCAATACATGAGCTGGACTACTGGTTTGAAATACTTGGCTTGCTTGTTCCTCTCAGAATACTCCAGCTTCCAAGATGTTGCAAATCTTTGAACAGCTTTCTTGGAGCTTACTTCTCCCACTATGGAGAACTTAAAAGGAAAACACACCTTTTCCCACTTTATTTTGTTCACTCTACCACAATATATATATACATTGTAATCATATTTCCATCTATATGTCTCTCAGATTTACTTTTGTCCATAGATGTTTACTTTCCACAAAATAAATGCATGGGGCCAATTCACTAAAATTCTTATTTTTTTCCAAAAATAGTATTTTTTCTCTAAAAATTTATGTTTTTTTTGTATTACTCAAAAACTCATGATTTATTAAGTGTAAAAACCACAAAAAAACTCTAATGAAAAACTGCGCCAAGTAAAAGCTGTCGAGGTTTTTGTATTTTTTAAAGTACTGTTCAGCATTAAATGGTAATTCCATGGCATTTGTAGTTTTAGAGGAATAGAGTTTAATTATAGTTTCACAATGCTTTTACTATACTTTTTGTATTTGTTAGCTTAGGTTTAGAATGGAAAAAGTCAATGGGGCCACTATTGCACAGATACATATATGGTGATCTCACTGATGAAAAGTGAAATAAATTAATATCTTAGAGAAAACCCCAAGAAGCATGGAGGTGATTAAGAAGACACAGGTTAAATTCAGAGAAAGGAGAATGTGCGGAGAGGAAAGCTAAGCCAGGCTAACCATAATGCAGAAGCATATGAAAGAGATCAATTTACAACAAAGCATCAATGGTGTAGAAAGCACTATAAATTTGGGAGATTTTTAACCCAAGACAGCCAAATGTAAATCATAATGTTCAACTGTGCACAATAAATCTTTAGAAAAAAAACAATTCAGCATTAGACTCCCAGATTGGGGCAGAGCACTTTCTGCATCTCATTCCATCACTGCAACTTCCTCGCAGCCAACAAGATTGTACCCGATGTCTCCCGCTGACCCACAGTCAATTATATTGGAGAAATTTACTGCTGACACCAGTGGTCAAGATGTAATAGAAAACAAAACCTTTTGTTACATAAAATAATATACATACAGTGTACCATCTTATAATGATTCCGTTGGGTGGAAAGCCCCATATTTCAGATGTCAGCCGGCAAACAGCTGCACAAAAACTCTGTATGTTTTTTTTTCCCAAAGCCCAAGGTGAAACAGAGGAGATGATTTAAAAGTCAATGATTGGCATGCCAATAAGTGATTTACTATAATAATGTTTGATAGCTGGCCACAAAGCTACATTTTAGTGGGCCATGTGTTCCAGATAAGCACAAGTGGCAGAATTGCAGCAATTGTTTTTCTCCTTTCCATCGACAATGGAATGTTGCTCCAATATACTAGTTGTGTGACATATAAATGAGTATTTGTGGTTTGTCATGATGATAAGTCAAAGGACATGGTGTTTCTGAACAGCATACACCAGTAAGGAACATAATAATATAAGATTGTACAAATATGGCAAACCTGTGCAACAAATAAGTATTGGCTTTTTGTAAGATTTTCACAGTTTGGGTTAAAATTCACAGTTGTATGTAAAGTTCAACCCTAGCATTTGGACATCATGGACTGAATTGTAAGTAACTTGGGTGCTGGGACACTTTTGTCACATGGGGTTGAGGAACATGAGTATTCTGTGCTCTATATGTGCCCTCACTACTGATGCATGCCATTCCATTCCATTCCCGGTGTGTCTTGAGTCACTTATATGCTTGAACCCTACACTTAACCTACAGGGTCTGTGGGTTATAAGAGGTTACACCACACCCTCCTACACCAGAAGAGCTTCCCAGAATGAGGTGAGGTGCTGCAACAATGTACCTTTATTGGGAGCTGTAGACTAGGGTAGGCACCTTCCACTGATAATATCACCTCTACCACTGATACCAACACCTATGATGAGAACAGAGCTGCAAAGGTTGAGGAGTGACCAAAATGCCAAGAAGTCTCTGAGCAGAAAATCTAAAACAGCTAGTAGCTTCTGAGAGTAAGGTACAAAATGCCAGAGTAAGACTGAAGCTGAGGTCAGGACAGGACAGGCAGTATAAAGAAGACAAGAACCAGTCAGGCTGAGGTCAGGGAAACCAGGAGGTTACAACAGTACTGACAGGTATCAGTTATTGAAACAAATCCTTAGATTTAGCATAAAATTAGGATTTAGGGCAACTACAATGAGACAAGGCAAGAGACATCAAGCTGCAAAGTGTGTAAAGCTATGCATTCACATTCGCAGAGAGGATTCTATGCGTGCAGATGTAGTACAGATGTGCACGGCAAGTGGGTGTGCCTCATGACGTATCAGCTCGTCAAAGCGGACGTGGGTGTCTAAGCGCCCATTATCGTGAACACATGCTAATGCTGGACACAGGCGTCATTACGTTTAAGGCTTAAAGGACACTCAGGAAATGGTTCTGTGATTGGTTATAAAATTAGCTCCTGTGAATTCATATCTTGCTTTTTCTGATCCTGGTTCTTGACTTCTGCTTTCTTACTGACTATGCCTGAACTCTTCTCGTCTCGACCTCTGCTTGCCTACCGACTACGCTTGAACTCTGCCTGTGCCGACTCTGTCTGTTTACTGACCTTGGATTATTCTGCTAATATCCCCTGCTATATCTGATTGCACTTGGACGGTTAGTCTTATTTGGGACTTTGTAGCCATCTCCTCACATATAAGCTCTGAGGGAATCTTGACACATCATAACGCAAATGGTTAAGGACAAAAATGCATTAAAGGAGAAGGAAAGCTACGGAGGCATTTTATTGCCAATAGATTAGCTGCAATAGTGCAAGCTAGAATGCTATATTTATTCTGTAGAATGTTTTACCATACCTGAGTAAAAAGCTCTAGAAACTCTCTGTTTGTTTAGGATAGGAGCTGCAGTATTAACATGGTGTGACATCACTTCCTGCCTGAGTCTCTCCCTGCTCTGGGCTCAGATTACAGTAGAGAAGGGAGGGGTGGGGGGAGAGGAACAAACTGAGCATGCTCTTGCCCAGGGCAATGAGGTTTAAGCTGAAGGCAGGAAGTCTGATACAGAAGCCCATGAGTACACAATAGAAGGAAAGAAATGCAGTATTTCTTTTGACAGGGGACTCAGAGCAACACTACTTTGGGGGTTTACTGGTATATTTAGATGGACCTTTCTGATAATGCTTACTTAGTTTTAACCTTTCCTTCTCCTTTAACAGAACTCATCCTTTGCTAAAAAACCTAAAAATAAATGTGCACTTAAAGGAGGTTTTGTATTAATAATAGAGTGTTCTTTTAAAGGGTACATATAACAAGAAACTAGTTTCATGCTCTGGAGGATGCTGCCTTAAAGGAGAAGGAAAGCTACGGAGGCATTTTATTGCCAATAGATTAGCTGCAATAGTGCAAGCTAGAATGCTATATTTATTCTGTGGGATGTTTTACCTGAGTAAAAAGCTCTAGAAACTCTCTGTTTAGGATAGGAGCTGCAGTATTACTGTGGTGTGACATCACTTCCTGTCTGAGTCTCTCCCTGCTCTGGGCTCAGATTACAGTAGAGAAGGGAGGGGGTGGGGGAAGAGGAGCAAACTGAGCATGCTCTTGCCCAGGGCAATGAGGTTTAAGATGATAGCAGGAAGTCTGATACAGAAGTCCATGTGTACACAATAGAAGGAAAGAAATGCAGTGTTTCAAGTCCATGTGTACACAATAGAAGGAAAGAAATGCAGTGTTTCTTTTGACAGGGGACTCAGAGCAACATTACTTTGGAGGTTTACTGGTGTATTTAGATGGACCTTTCTGATAAGGCTTACTTAGTTTTAACCTTTCCTTCTCCTTTAAACTGGCCATGCTGTGGTTGGGGGGAACAATTCTATTTTTGCAAGAATGACATCTGTGATAGCTGACGAGCTCCCGGTGCAAGTCTGGGTGGTTACGTTGGGGGACATGCATGGGCATAAAGATCAAGTTCCCCAGTTGACAATATATAAAATACCCATGTGACTTATTATTGCAGTGGCATATGATTTGTGAGGAGCATTTTATTGCAAAATGATAAAAATAATTAGCCAACTCGGACACTCCCTCATTATGTCCATTCATGTGTCCCTATATGTCCATCTGCAGCTCATTCCAATTCACAGGTGGCATTTTCTTGCAAAAATGCAATTGTTTCCCCCAGTTGGAGAAGGAACTTTATTTTCTTGCAAAAATAAAATTGTTTTCCCCAAATGCAATATGCTCTGTATTGTTTGGGGTCCACTGTGGAGCTTAATGGGTACCTGTTACAGGAAAATAATTTCCCCCACTGGAGGCGTTGTCTAATAGAGCCCACATTCAGATTGGGGGAAACAATACTTTGTTTATCCCAACCAGATTGTGGGCGGTATTAGAATTTTCTATAATAGGTACAATTAAAGCTCCACAGAGGACCCCAAACAATACAACCAAAGTCTAGTTGGGGGAATTCCACCTGTGAATGCTGGTGAAATCTCATGTGGGTGGCCATGTTGTGGCACACTATTGACTCATGAGTGCCCCAACATATTATGTGCACTAATGTGACATATTATTAGGGGAGCACAGCATTTACGATGAGCATTTTCTTGTGATCGCTCCACAGAGCCCTGGAATAATATTGTATTTCACAGCTTGCTAAACGTTTCTTTTCTGTAGATACTAAACAATGGATGGCCACTGTTAATACAAAGATAAATATGTCATAAAGGGATTAAAAGAAAGAAATGTATTCCTGTGGGAGGGATGGCTGCTTATCCTGTCACTGAAAACAAAGATCTAGCATTTTTAAGAAAGCTACATGTTTATAGGGCTCGTGGAACTATAAAGAGATACACAAATTGCCTCTTCTTTGGACAACTAATCTCATTTTCTGAAGACGCCCGAAGTTTCCTCGTGAGGCAACTTTGGAAAACAAAACACTCCGATTTAGATTCTAGCCAGTGGGAAGGCTTTTCGGGGAGATTAGTTGCCTGAAGAAGAGGCAAATCTTCGAGTATGTCTCTGCCCTTACACTAAACTCTGGATAATTTATTTTTCCAATGTGAAAAAACAGCTTATGGCTGTTGGTGAGTATTGGGAGTTGTGCTACATAAGGGCCCAGACTGGAAATCCACTGGACATCCATCTTGCACTGTTTTTGCAATTTTTGCCCCACTAAAGTCTACACTTTTCCTACCTACATCTATAGGTATGTGGAAGCCCAGGCCTTCTCTCCTCTTGTGAAACACGTCCGATTAGAGAGTATTCCAAGGAGAGACACACCTTTAGCAGTATAATAAAAAGGGGCTTAAGTCACTATGTATAATTTTTGGAGCTATTTATGTATCACATTTTGCACTTATCACTTCCAGCTGTAGCCAAAATGTACTTTGTTAATGGGGTTGTTTCGTCTTGGGAGAAAAATACCTAAGACAATGCTTACTACATTTCATATACCTCCATACTAATAATGTTGATTTCAGGAATAATTTTGTATAGGCCAGATGGCAACAATAATTGTCAAAATTGTTTTGTCAAAAAGAGAACCCCTTTATAGTTCCTCAAAATATAAAAAATGGCAGTTTTTTGAGGGGAGCAAAGTGAAGATGGGAGTGTAACGTAAGGTATTCTAAACCCAGAACTAACTCCAAGGACCCAGTCATGGCTCACTCTTCTGCCTATAGCAGCTGCTTTTGGCTTCTGGAGGAGCCCTCCGCTAGCTACTCAGATACTGCCAGGTCTTAATGTGAGAGGACCAAGGAAAGAGTTCTGGGCAGGCTAGGAAATGAACATGTAGCAGTAGAATGGGAAACAGGAAGCGTAGTCAATGGCCAGGCCAGGTAGGTACCAAACAGGCAACGCAGTACAAGATCAGAAAACAGAAGCATCAAGGTCACAGCAACGTGGTACAGAATCAGAATCCAAAGAATGGTCAATAACAGGCAGTGGTCAGTACAGACAGCAGGATAGCAAAGTCAGGGACCGACATGGGTCAGGAACAAAGATAAGACTTGATAAATACACCCAGGAGCTATGGAAATAGACCTTATATTAGACAACGTGAAAAGAAAGATACACCCTATGCTCTGTGTGCAGTTGGCCACGATTTAAAGACTACAGTCATTTACCTGCACAATACAGTTTTCCGTTGCTTATATTGAATGTTCCACTCTAAGCTCTGTTTAGTCCACAACCTTATATGATTCTTTGTTCTAAATTAGGGATGCACCAAATCCACTATTTTGGATTCTGTCAAACCCCCAAATCCTTTGCAAAAGATTTGGCTGAATACCGAACCAAAAGGGGTGGGAAGGGGAAACATGTTTTACTTACTTGTTCCCTCCCCACCCCTAATTTGCATATGCAAATTAGGATTCAGATTTGGTTCGGCCGTGCACAAGGATCCGTATCTGAAAAATCCAAATCCGAATCCTGCTGAAAAAGGCCGAAAACTGGCCAAATCCCCAACCGAATGATGGATTCGGTGCATCCCTATTATAAATAATTCTATTCATAATAATAGAACACATATTATCATAAGTATGCTCATTTGATACTTGTGTCCATCATGTTTGTTCACAAACTGAGTTTAAAGGAATTTCCTTCACTTGCAGACACAAATATTTTCCAGATATATCCACCACTTCCTGGAATCCTTGATAAATTTCACACGAGCGAAAGGTGCTTAAGAATTCTTCATGTTTAATCCCTTAGGGATACTAGAAAGTTGTCTTAGAGTTTAGCCAACTAGGCTTTGACCCACTAAGCCCAGTTGTGTTTGTGTGTGTTCAATGTCACACAAAACAATTGTAAAGGAATTCACATTTCCATAAATCAGAGGTGTAATATCTAAGTCCTGTTGACAACACATCAATTGTATTAGTGAGTAGGAGTTATTATTATTAGTAGATTTGTAGGGTAGGTTCTTACTGACCAAAATGTATTGGTCTCTGGCAATGCCATAGGAAATATATACAACTTTTTATAGAAGGAAATATAATGGAAATATAATGGACAAAAATATTAAAAAAGCATTTATTTCTCTTGGTTAAGGCATGGTCTATGGTGGAGCTCCTGGTCCCAACAGTGTCAATATATTTTTTTATATCCTATATAATAAAGTTCAAGTGTCTCTGCGTCCAGTCCCTGTGTCCGTGGGATTGCGCTACTGCGCATGTGCCCCACGGACCATCTCCTAGCGACGTAGATAGACGCGCAAAGGACTACATATGTTCTAGCGTCCGTTAATTTAACGGGCTTAATGTCTAGTATCAAAATAAAAGCTGAAGACATTTTGTTTGTCCAAAACAATTTTCCATACTGTATGTATGTTTGCATATATACGTTCATCCTTATTTTATACTGTACTGTCAGTTTAATTACTCCATTTCTAGATATATGTTTTTGATTCAAAATCAAATAGTTTGGAACCCTTGAGTGATGAAAGAGCATGGTCAACACTTATTAAAAACTTTCTTCAAGGAGAAACTAAAAAAGTAGGTTAGACATGTTGTACTTTATTTTTTGGGATTTTGTACCAATCCAATCCCGTTAGCAGTAAAGATCTGTGTCTCCAAAAATGCCCCAGTAGCTCCCCATCTTCTTTTCTGCTGATTCACTGCACATGCTCTGTGCTGCTGTCACTTACTGAGCTTAGGGACCCACTCACAATATACAGTACACATAGAATAGAAATGTCACAATATAAGGCTGATTAGTCATTAATACAGATAATTACTACATGGCAGCACAGAAACGAGTGCAATTAACATCAGAATTTAATAATCAGCCCTGTAGCATCAGCTTATATTACAGGGGAAGCTCATTTTCTGCTGGATAATTAGTGACGACCCCTAAGCTTAGCTTCTCAACAGCTGCTCAGAGCCCACTGAGCATGTGAGTGTCACAGACACTTTCCAAGATGGTGACCCCCTGTGACAAGTTTGAAGTCCTGGATCATTGCTGCTATTGAGAAGTTTAAATTTTAGGCTGGTGCAATAAGTTCAGTATATAAAGATGCCAATTTTAACCATATTAATTTTTAATTTTTTTTCTCCTTTAAATGATCATTTGGGCATAAATATAGTGAGGAATTTCTCTCTGCTAATTTGTTATACTTGGTTATTTAAAAATATCTCTCATCAAAAATACTTCCAAATTCTGTGCATTATGACATGGATACATACAATGGTAAATATTATGCAATAAGAGTATATCTTATTTAAATTATTTATGAATTATTACAACAGAACATGGTTCCACTTTACACAGTCTCGAATACTTTGAATTTAAATAACAAGTTGTTTACCTTTAAAAGGGAATGTTTTCCCAATGAGAAATGCAACATGTTCCCCATTTGATTCAGAATATAATAAAGCATAAATATGTCTGGCTTATATGAGGATACAGGATCATGCAACAAAAGCAGCACTTTCTCTATAATTGACTCAGGGTCTTTAGAAATGACCAGAACAGCTGCTGTAATAATTAAAGTTTCTTTTTTATATAATAAGTCCCTTAAGGGCAATCTCAATTTATTCTAATCACATTCTCTCTATTTTTCAGTTGATTGAATCCAAGTACAAAGTTTCATCTTCCCTGAGGCTACTGTGTATTCTTCAACTTAGACACTTAGTCACTGTATTTAAAGCTAATAAAATCATAACAGACGGCATGATATGATTCCAGAAACCTGGAAACCATTTTTTATACAATCTTCTTCATCTGTTGCGACGCTTTCACTGCAGTTTTCATGAGAAAAAAATATATGAATCAGCCATCTTATTAAAGTCACATAAATTTTTAACTGTTCCAAAAAAAACACCAAAAATTTGGACTTTATTTAAGTTGTACAGATGGAGCTCCTAATGTAACTTTAGCAAGCTGCTGTATACCTTATAATAGGAGAGCAATTTAATGAAAGCTTCTTTTTGGTTGGTTCATTGTTGTTTCATAGCAGCCTGGTCAAGCTACAATACTATTCCCATAGATCTGGGCCAGCCAACATTTTTTACCCATGAGCCACATTCAAATGTAAATAGAGTTGGGAGCAATACAAGCATGAAAAAGCTCTTGCGCAAAATAAGGGGCATGCTTGACCATTTGGTAGCCCCTATGTGGACTGGTAGCCTACAGGAGACTCTGTTTGGCAGTACACCTGGTTTTTATACAACCAAAACTTGCCTCCAAGCCTGGAATTCAATAATAAGCACCTGATTTGAGGCCACTGGGAGCAACATTCAAGGGATTGGGGAGCAACATGTTGCTCATGAGCCACTGGTTGGGGATCACTTCCCTAGATTAACTGGGCAGTTATTATTGTAACAACCCATCCTTTATCTAAATACAGTTCTCTGCCTAACAAATGGAAGGAAAATCCTGGACTACAAATTTAGGTATGTTGACTGGTGAATAGCGAGAGAGATGAGGAAGTGAAGCGTGTTCATGTATTTAGAAAAGGAGAAGTAAATGCACAAAAATCAAATACATATTAAAATGAATACAGAAATGGGTTCACATCTCCCATTCAATGTTATTTGCAATAAATTAGCCATAGAAATTCCTCTTCAAACTATCTAACCAATAGGAACCAATCAGTAGTTAGATATATTTTCAGGCAATCGCAAATAGAACAATGAAATCAAATATGGTGTGAGAATACCTGATGGTCTAGTAGTGCAGGGATGTCCAGCACTAATGGTTCCTTCGTGCTGATCCTCTTTGACGCACTACCGGGTTTCGATGCATGCGCCGCTTGTGACGTTATCACGCTTGGCGCAAATTTCAAATAGTTAAAGGGGCCTCGTCTAAACATTCACTGCCCAACATAGGTCTATGTCCATAGTTCCTGTGACGCTATCGCGCTTGGCTCGAATTTCAAATAGTTAAAGGGGCCTCGTCCAAACATTTACTGCCCAACATAGGTCTCCATAGTTCCTAGGTGCATTTAGACTGTTGAGTTCTTGTTCCTTGACCTTTGCTTGTCCCTGACTACTGCTACATTGCTGCCTTTACCGACCTCTGCCCATTTCTTGACCATTCTTTGGATTCGGATTTTGTACTGTGCTACTGTTGGTTCTGACCCCGGCCTGTGACCCCGACTATGTCTCGGTCTCCTGATTTTGTACTGCACTGCTCGATTGGTACCAACCCAATTTTCTAGTAGACTTAAGGCTAGAAGATCCAAATTATGGTAAGATCTGTTATCCGGAAAACCCCAGGTCCCGAGCATTCTGGATAACAGGTCTCATTGCCTTGTTCCAACACTATAGAATGGTGCAAAGTCACTGGTCAGATGGGACAGGTGACAGATGGAGGCTTAGCACTTTGAGAAGGAGTACACTGCTGGTAGGAAATTAAAAAAAAATTGGGCTTACACGGGTGGTGCTATGTTATGGGGCATAGGGTTGCTAGTTTTGGAAAGCAGCACAGTAGCCATAATGCTTTTAGTTTTAGTTGTTTTTAAATGGAGATCACTATCAGGGAAGGAGGAGTGTTTCATGTCCTGCGTTGGCAGCTGTAGATGCTTGTCCATCTGGCCACAGCACTGGGGACATCTAGAGAAATGCTGAGTGAAATATTTGTGCCTTATCCTGACCTTAGGGTAATGTAAAAAAAAAATTCAGAGGGGGCAAAATGTTACATTTAAGACCAAACATTCCAACCATCCCATCTAAATATATACTAATATTTCTAAAAACCATGTACTGTATATTTACAAGCTTGTTTGTATAATGATGCATGTTTACTATGATTCCATCCCCACTTCATTAAAGACCAATTCTTCAAGAGAGAGAGGGGAAATATTTAACTGATTTTTATTTTTATACACAGGAAATCTTAGTGCCTGGAATGAAGACATCCTAATCTTTCCTGAGGAATGACGCTTCAGGAATAAAAATTATATACCAGGTGTTTTACTTGAGAGTGACAACTGTTTTTAAAACAACAGTGACCCTTTAAGCCGGCATCCCAGTATAGTTCATGTTTACGTGACTTACTACAAATAGGAAGAGAATGGATACTGTAAACATTTGTCTAACTGTGTATTTACTCAGGCCAAATTATACTCGCATGACAAGATAAACTCTGAGCTGCCGTGAAAAGATTACCTCCTACCAGAAATGTGAGCTCGGTGATGAAACCCAACTCCCAGGTATTTAAGTCTGATTTGGTACAGTATTGTGCATTATGTATGTTACAGTTGCCTTTTGTCAAGATAATAGAGTTGTTTGCCCGGGGGCCATGTAATTATACAACTATAACTACTTAGTAAATAATGACTGATTGAGAGCAGATTTGCTGCCCCTAAGAAAGGTGACATATGTTTTCACTGCAATTGGCTAAAAGGCATGAAAGCATCTATACACCTGATGTTGGATCTATTATTAAGACCTTCTGCTGTCAGATGGAGGAGGCATATGAGCTACTAGTTTGAAAGGAATCATCGCTTAATCTCGTTTAGCACTGCACCACAATTACTGTACACAAGGTTTTATTAAAAAGGAAAGGATGAAACAGGTACATATATTTGCTATAGAGGTTGTCCCTCTAATCTGAATGACCAGGCAGATAGGCCACCATGAGGCCAATGATAACATTTAAACTTTTAAGGCCAGTGCTAAAAGACAGGACCTCCATCAGAAATTTCCTAGGCCCCCTGGTCTGTGCCCACCACAAGCCCCACCTACAGGTCCGCCCACCCCACAGGTCCGCCCCCAACCACACAGTAAAAAAACTAAAAAAAATATTGGTGGCTAGGGTTCCCACATGTTAATAAAAAATAAAAAGATATTGGTGGTCAGGGCCCCCCATAAAAAGACATTTGTGGCCAGGCCCCCCATTAAAAATATTGGTGGCAAGGTCCCCCACATGAGAAAAAAAATTGGTGGCCAAAATTAGTGGCCAGACCCCCCCCCCCCACATTATAAGAAAATTGGTGGCCAGGGCCCCTTAAACGTCCATGCATTTCTGAAGTCAGTAGCTCTCAGAAATATGGGGGGCCTGGCTAATCAAGTAAGTGTGGTGTGGCCGGGGCCGGGGCCCCCCTTAACCTCGGGTCCCCTACAACTCTCCCCCCTGTCCCCCCCTCATGGCTGCCCTGCTAAAGGATGTCCAATTGGACCTTCCTCAAGAACACCCAAAATTGGAATTATGAAAGAAAATAAAAACTTACTTTCATGTTTTGTTATCTTACAAATAGTGATGAGCAAATTTTTTCTCGAAACGGTGAAAAATTGCAAAGACTTTTTTTGCCTCTGAGACTTTTTTGTCTTGGTGACTTTTTGTCCTAATGCATCAATGTCAATGTGTGTTGTTTTCTACCAGAGACTTTTTTGTCACTGCAAATTTTTCCCACAGTTACGTTACAAGATTCATAGATGATGAAATGCGGAAGTTCAATGCAAATCCATGGCTGCCTGAAAAAATTCGCTCATCTCGACTTAACAAAAAGTAAAAGGAAATATCTTGGTCCAGGGAACACCTTTCAACTACAGGACTCTCTCTAGTAAAGCATGGTGTTGTTATTGTTATGATATGGATTTCTAATTTCCTAACAGAAAATGATACAGGAAAGGAAAATAGTGAAAAACTCCTGAGATCCTACTAGTCTTGAGGCTGCAGTTGTTATGAATAACCATAACTGATCTGAGTTATTCTATTGCCAAATCCAGAAACCATCAGTAACCTCTAGAATGCCAAAAGCTGAATATAAAGGATTTAGAGCTGTGTAACTGGAGGCCAGCAGGCTGAATAATACCCTCCAAAGGATTTTTATGGTGGTCATTAGCGATGGGCGTATCCAACCATTTTAGCTTTGCCAAAAACATGCCAAACAGAAAATATTTGCCAATGGGTGATTTTTTTCCCACAACAATTTTTTCAAACTGTGCAAGATTTTTTAAACCATGCAACATTTTTTTTAATGATTATAGTCTTTTTTTCTTTGGGAATCGCTCATCCCTGGTGGTCAACAGTTTCTATAGATCTCTTTGAAGGACAACAATGTTTTAGAATAATCCCGACAGCGTGTAAAATGATAGAGATGCCATCAGTCTACATTTATTTAGGTTTCACTGCCTCTGTGTTGGGTGAGATTGAATAGACATATTAACAATGTATATCAGATTTTACAGAGTACCTTTTAATAAACAGATTTCTATGAACTTTATCAACAGAATTGGGGCAAATGTGGGGCAATTTATCCCAAACAAAGGGTGTCTCAAAACCCAGAACTAACACCAAGGTCCTGGTCACGGCTGACGCTCCCACTGTTAACAGGTGCCTTCGAGCGAGGACCAAGGGGAAAGTTCTGGGCAGGCAAGGGAGCCGTACACCATACTAGAAGGACGGGGAACAGGAAGGTGCGCCTCTAGGCCCTGCACATCCTGTCTCCTGCACACGAACCCCACCCACAGGCGAACCCTGCCTTGATTGCACCCATCCCGACCCACCGCACATGCACAGCTCCACCCACTAGCACTGCTCTTACCTATTCCCCGCTGCTATAGCTGTTGCAGTTCCCCTATGGCAGAGTGCTCAGTTCAAATGCAGCCAGTGAGCAGCATGCTGCCCCCAGATCCTTGCCCCTCTTGTGACCTACACACAAATCTGGGCCTGTAACTATGAGTTTTAAAACATAATAAGCTTTAATCAATAATAGATTTACCCCCAAATCACCGGCCAAACCATTTGACCAATGACATTATGACACAGGGCATTATAGTAAAAAAAAAACATATAATGGGTTTTCAAAAGTGCTGATTTTGTTTAAGTCAGGTAAAGGCCCGTCTACCTTACTGACCAATGAAACTGTGATATTTCATTACTGGAGAACTACCCTGCAGAGTTTTTTTGTATGCACCGTAGGTCAGTGTGTGTATAAAATAATAAAGCATGGCTTCAGTATTAATAGATTTATATAGCATTCAATACTACAACCCAGTGTCAAGTTATAAATGAACAATCTTGACAGGCAGCGTCAGAGAAGAAAATATATTCATGCCTATGGACATGCCTATTAAGTTTGAACAAATATAATTTCCAGTGTGCGGTGCTTTTGTGATGACAATGAAAACTGTTAGACTATCTCAGTAGCTTTGCATTAATGTATATGGAGTGTCCTACGCAAATCACAGGCACTCTGAATGGTGCCTCATGTAAAGAAGCTTCACTGCTTGTGCCTCTGGATCAGAAATGACGACTCCTAGAAGATTTGCACCTTATACTTCTGTAATTGCTTTGCATCTTTTACATCTTGCTTTGGTGTTGTTTCTTTTTCCCTGCAAAAGGTTTCTTATCTCAATCCTTCTTTTAATTAATCCATTTAACTGCTCAAAGTCCTGCAGAGCTGTGAACAATGGACTTCAAATAGGACCTGTAAACATTTTGGTCTGAATGCTCCATTACAATTTCTTTAATCTGAGTAATTAACCACAAATTAACTGCTCCTTAGTGAAAGCAGAAGGAGGTTAGTCTGGGACCTCAAAGACAACTAGGTCATCCTGCTTGGCCCTATCTGCTGCAATTAATGTCACCAGTGTTGAGTGTGGGCAGTGAGGCAAGGCAGGGAGGTGAACCATTGCGTCCTTATTTCAGATATCAAGGGAAGGTTTTGATTTGCTGCACTTACAAATATTGAGTTTCCCACCCAACTTCCACATAACAGCATCAGTGTACCCTTCTGAGTCTCTCCACTGAGACCCAACTGGCTTCAGTATAACTTAAACCAATATATTGGGCAGTGTATTGGGCCCTCCAATGGGCTTCCCCAGATCAATATCTGTCCAAAATTTGTCCAGATATCAATCTGGCAGTTTTAAAAATCCCGCCGGATTGAGGACCATGTCGGTTCGTTGATGCGGTCCTAGGTCTGACCACCTGTATTCTCATTGTTGTGATCCTAGGGCCCACGATCGGATCAGCCTGTCATTATCCACCTGATGGTGGGCATATCGAAGAGTGATCCACTTGTTTGGTGACCTTTAGTCTTAATGGAACATGCCAAGGGCGAAATATCAGTTTTTGCCTATTTTTCTGAATAACAGCTGCAGGCAGCAATTCTTGAGCACTACCACATTTCGTTTGAAAAAACTTGACCTTGGAAAAATTTTTAATGAGCCTTTAAAACATTTGAATTTTTTTAAAAAATCACTCATAGGGATGAGCGAATTGTTTCGTCGAGTTTCGCTGAGGAAATTACACTCATAGACTTCAATGAGAAATAAAAATGTCATGCGTCTGTAGCGCCTTAGTAAACTGCCTCTTATTTAGCAGTTATAGCTACTTTCCTTTGTGGACTCTCACCACAGATGAGCTCTCTTTCTCAGGGGCAAGCCCTCGCAACGAGGTGGAGGAAGGATGTAATGCAACTGTAACTCGGTGCAATAGCACAATGATGGGCGCCAGTAGTTCTTTAACCGTAAACCAAAAGAATATTTATTGAACAATAGAGCATGAAGATGATCAGTACAATTATCCACAATGGAGCATCAAATACCACAGCAGCATTAAAGGAGCTTATACTCACAGCACGCATAGGCTGAATCCCCACAGGCCAGGGAATAACAGCAGAGAGTAGTTGCAACAGGTGTGGGTATTAATATATCTTCAGTACTCAGGAACTCCTGGTTGCTCTTAGGGGAAACCTACCATCCCTAATCTCAACACTTTAGTCCCTCTCTGGGTCAGTATTACCCGGGAATCTTAATCCCACTAATCTCCTCGTAGGAGCCTTGAGCTGCTCAACTAGTTAACCTCTCTATCACTCCTAGAGTGATCTATGAACAAGTATAGCTATCTACTTACTAGGATGCTGGGCTCTAGGGTCAGCACTACCCATTCCCTTCCAGCCTGCTTGGTTGGGCTAAAGTAATGGACCTAGAGCACATGGCTCCTAAACCTTTTATACTCTGGCACAGCGCCACTCAGGTCACCGTGTGAATTGCAAGGGTTACATAAGACAGGAGCACAATACCCCTCCCAACTGTATTTTAGGACCCACTTAGGTATCCAAATAGCTAGGGATGGGCCTGTCAATAAAGTGTAAGGGTGTCTAAGATTTTCACATCCCTACATTCTCCCCCTGGTGAATTCCTTCCGTCCCGGCAAGGAACCTTCAAAGAATCAATACTGAAAATATAGCAGTTAAGGCACATCATGCAAGAAACCTTTTCAAAGAACACATTGCATTACTACACCATTACCTTATAACCTCTTCGGGGTAACTCTCCTGAGTAAACCCAGGTACAATGGCATAACTGAAAGAAAACATATCAATAGCACAGTTTCCTTCATGAACAGGTAAACTTTTATTGGTACACCTATAAAAGAACACAAGTTAGAAATACTGCAGTTCAAACACAATCAGTATTCTAGTCCATCAAACATTCGAACCCACAATCCTTTTTGAAAATGCACTTAGGAGAAATTGGATGAACCTACCAACGGACAGGTATTACCTAAAACAGTCCTTGGGCATAACTCCAACTGAAGTAAAACGAAAAACAATCTTCCCCTGTAGAAAGTTCAGTACCTTGAAGGGACAGGAAAATAGGCAAATAGCTCAAAAAAAATAGCTACAAACAAACTCCCAATGGAGTATCAGCAGATTAAATCATGTGAAGAAATCTTGCCTTGGTATCTTCATAGGGGATGTAGTATTTGGGATGGGGTTTGTCCACCCACTGTCCATCTCCCAAATAGACTTCCAAGTTGAAGTACTTGGTGGGGTTATACTTGCCACAGCTTTTCACGGCATTCTTTAAAATGGTGCGGCCATACCACCATTCCCTTTCTATGGAACGCAGATACTGCCAATCCTTCTCTCTCCTCACTTTGTCAGGATTGGTAAGGCAACTGTGGTGCATCTTTTCTTTGCGGAGAATCTCATCTATGAGCCAATTTTCATAAGATGCCGCCACCTTCTCATACACCCACAGTGGTGCATAGGGCATGAAATATCCCCAAGTTCTATGAACATGAAAATTTATCACCCTCTGTACTCTGGATACAGAGGTGAATACATTGGGGTCTGCCCGTCCTGGCAGCACCCAAAAATCTTTTTCCTCCTCAGGGCCAATGATGGGAGGTGCAGTGAAGCTGGAAGGTCTCTCTATAGAAGGTGTTGGCTCAGACACGGCTTCGGGAGTTTCCTCTTCATATTCTTCCCATCCAGGGGCTCTTTTGAGGATGGAGTCATCAGCAACAACAGGAATGATAGCAACCAGTCCTTCCTCCCTCTCTAGGGATATCTTACCCCACTCGTGATGGTACAACTCCGACACGTGAATGCTCTCTCCTGGCTCACTAAGAGTTTGAAACACGGTCACCTTGGGGCACACATTCTTTGTTGGCTCACTAGCCACAGATCGTCGGCTCTGACATCTGACCTGAGCCGGAAGGTCCAATGTGGAAACTCCATCACTGTCCACACTGGCAGAGATCCACTTTTCTAACAGGTCCTCCTCATCCTCCAGGATTGGAGGATCTCGGATGGTTGGTGCAACAGGCGCAATAGTCCCCAACCTGCCAAAAGAAAACTTCCTCCATTCCACATCAGAACTAAGGACTGGAAGTGGTGCAGGAACAGCTAGGGCTGTATAGACAGTCACTGTTAAATCCCCATGAGGTCCCATGCCACTGAGCAATACTTTGCGGGGCAAAGGATCATCTTTGGGGCAAATCGTCACAAGAGGCTCCTGGTCAGTTCCAACATTCTCCTCTGCTGAGGCATGGAACAATTCAGGATTTGAATTCACCTCCCACGAAACATCAGACTCAGCATAGCTAGATATGAACGGCTGAAACATTTCCTCCTCTGAGGATACAAGAGCAGCTTCAGGCCTGCAAGCTGCATCAGGCTCTAACACGTGCCACACCCCTTCTGGAAAGTTCTCTTGGGGTGTGCCAGGGACCCAACAGTCAGGATCCTCAACTGTTAGTAAGGGATCCAAATCTCCCCCTGGTACATCTGAAACTGGGGAAGACACTTTAAGAGGCAAAAGCGCAGGACACGCCAGAATATTTTGTTCACCCTCGGACTTTAGCAAGGGGGTAGTAGGAGTCACATCAGCCGCCCGGCAAGACGGCACTCTTTCGTGACCCGCAGTGGCGATCACAAGTTCCTCTCCCCCTGGTAGAATCAGATCAGTCTGCGAAGCACAATCGCACATGAGCTTAACCTCACTGAGTTTTAAGGCCGGCACTGTTGCAGACACTGAGACAGACTCGGGCATAGACACAAAGTCCATAGCAGGCTCAGGGACCGGTGTAGGGACAGGCTCTGGAGCGGAGTCGGAGACAAGCTTGGGTGCAGCTCCAGATATGGGGCCCGCAGCCGCTGACACCCCGGGGGCACCCTCTATCTCGTTGTAGATGAGAATAGTTTTGCCGCTCACCTTGTCCCGTATCCGGTCCACCAAGGGGGATTGATCAGCCCGCTTGAATGGTCCCATCCACAGATGAGCTTCACACTGGAAACAAACACTCTCCGGATCTTCCAAGGCGTCAGGTGCTTCCAAGTCGCACACTCCACAGCCCGGAATCATGGTTCCCCATTCACTTGGGGTAAAGGTTCCTTGGTATATATACTGCCACTCAGCCTCCACCCGGATAGGAACGGAATCAGCTCTCGCTCGAGGGGGCAAAGACTCCATGGGCAACTCTGGAACACCGGGTTCGGAAATCGGCTCCATAACAGAATTCAGGTCCCGGTCTACTAGCTCCGAAGATCCTAGCAGCATGAACGGCAAACAGGATATCCCAGCCAAGCTATCTTTTAAATTAGGACGTCGCGACATCTCCTCAATAACGCCTCTTAGAGGTGAGTGAGCACGCCCCTTATTTCTTCGCGGGCTTTCCGACTTAACCCCTTCTGGGCAGGTCAAAGACACAGGGTGTGGCGCAGCAGAAAATTTCTTAACAGCCACTTTTCCTGTGCGAGGGGGAATAGGTGGCGGTATAGCAAAACAGCTATCCACCAACGAGTCTTTTTCCTGGGCAATATTAGGACATTCCTCAACGGGCAAACTGTCACTACAGTCCTTGACATCATCAGCTAGGAACGGATTAAGCCCAGGGGTGGACACATTAATCTCATAATCATCAGACACTTTAGTACTGCAGCCCTCTTGTTCTCCCGATAAACTCGAGCAGTTGAAAGAGTCAGTTACACAGTCACTAAAAGGAGCTAGCGGAAACCCAAATGGAGGGAGTGTTGGCGGGCTCTGGTACCGACAAGGGCACCCTTCCTTCTGTACTCCCATCGGATAGACTCTAGAAGGCCAGGTGCTTTTCTGGGGCACTGCAGGAACCCAATATAAGAGCCGAACAAATCCCTTCTTGTCTGAGGGTTCTCTAGCTACATAAGCAAACGCATCAAATATAGAATTTCCCATTAGCGATTGATTCACAACGTCTATGGGACATTTCTCAGGTACATCATCGACCATAAATGTGTATTCAGGATCCGCTCCCATATCCAGGGACCAATCCCACATTGCAGCTTCAGATAGGGGAGCCATAATGTTTAATAAGGACAGAACCAAGCAAACAATACACTTCTCACTGGAATCAGTATGGCAGCACTGGGGGAATAAGAACTACAGACTTTCCCCACAGTAAGGTGCTTTTTTCCTACTGGGTCCGCACACGCAGCGCCTGTCACACTAGGCTGCGTGCAGTATAACAATTAATGGTTACAGTTAACCCTTTAGAGCCCCACGTTGGGCGCCAAAATGTAGCGCCTTAGTAAACTGCCTCTTATTTAGCAGTTATAGCTACTTTCCTTTGTGGACTCTCACCACAGATGAGCTCTCTTTCTCAGGGGCAAGCCCTCGCAACGAGGTGGAGGAAGGATGTAATGCAACTGTAACTCGGTGCAATAGCACAATGATGGGCGCCAGTAGTTCTTTAACCGTAAACCAAAAGAATATTTATTGAACAATAGAGCATGAAGATGATCAGTACAATTATCCACAATGGAGCATCAAATACCACAGCAGCATTAAAGGAGCTTATACTCACAGCACGCATAGGCTGAATCCCCACAGGCCAGGGAATAACAGCAGAGAGTAGTTGCAACAGGTGTGGGTATTAATATATCTTCAGTACTCAGGAACTCCTGGTTGCTCTTAGGGGAAACCTACCATCCCTAATCTCAACACTTTAGTCCCTCTCTGGGTCAGTATTACCCGGGAATCTTAATCCCACTAATCTCCTCGTAGGAGCCTTGAGCTGCTCAACTAGTTAACCTCTCTATCACTCCTAGAGTGATCTATGAACAAGTATAGCTATCTACTTACTAGGATGCTGGGCTCTAGGGTCAGCACTACCCATTCCCTTCCAGCCTGCTTGGTTGGGCTAAAGTAATGGACCTAGAGCACATGGCTCCTAAACCTTTTATACTCTGGCACAGCGCCACTCAGGTCACCGTGTGAATTGCAAGGGTTACATAAGACAGGAGCACAATACCCCTCCCAACTGTATTTTAGGACCCACTTAGGTATCCAAATAGCTAGGGATGGGCCTGTCAATAAAGTGTAAGGGTGTCTAAGATTTTCACATCCCTACACGTCAAAAATGTTTTTGTTGCCCATAGTTTTTTTTTGTCGCCCATCCCTGCAAAATCAAATCATATAAATGTGCTCAAAAAATGTCTTTACGTTCCACAAGTGCAGTGAGCAAATTGCATGTTTTTTCCCCAAACTTCCAGTGCACTGCCGTTGCAAGCGGATGTTGCATCTGATGTTGCAGCCGACATGTCACTCATACTACACTGTAAATCGAAAAACAGTGGAATCCTGGAGCTACACACCTATGGGGCCATATATAACCACAAGTGCAGTACCAATCTGAATTAAGCCCAGTTGCATCTATTGGCGCAGAGGAACTCTGTATCTGTCCTCAGCTTTCGGCCAGGTGGTAGTTCCAGGGTTCCCTTAGTGCCCTGTGTTTATAAAATCTGTCACATCCGTTACTCTCACACTGAAAATAACTCTAGCAGTGGTTCCCCGGCCGGATCCTATGGAAAAAAATATTTGGTGGGGCCTCCTACATACAGTAGTTCCTTCCTAAAACTTCCTCTACTCATCTGAATGGTCGCCCCCACTCTAGCCTGCTTGTGTCCCACGGAAAGTAAGAGAGTGGCTGGAGTGCAGGGTTTCTAACAAATTTAGAGGAAGCAGACCTCTCCCGGTGGCAATGTTCCATTTAAGGCAGGGATCCCCAACCTTTTTTACTTGTGAGCCACATTTAAATGTAAAAAAGAGTTGGAGAAAGCATGAAAAAGTCCACGGAGGTGTCAAATAAGGGCTGTTATTGGCTGTTTGGTAGCCCCTTTAAGCACTGGTAGCCTACAAGAGGCTCTGTTCAACAGTACATTTGGTTTTTATACAACCAAAACTTGCCTCCAAGCCTGGAATTCAAAAATAAGCCCCTGCTTTGAGGCCACTGGGAGCAACATCCAAGGGATTGGTGAGCAACATGTTGCTCACGAGCTACTGGTTGGGGATCACTGCTTTCAGGTGTGTGCTTGTGTGCAAACAAAAATGTTGAGGCCAGAGCACACAATTTTGGGGGCACACAAAATTTTTTATTTGGAAACACAACATTTTGTATATATTGTGACCTGAGCACTAATGGGTGAATGTAATAAAAATCGGTAATGGAAAAAGTATTTGCAATGCGAAAAGTTATGCCTTTGCGCAAACAAATTTTGCTTCGTGCATATTTAATCCAGCTTTTGCAAACCTGGAAACTGTTTAGCGACCACTTCTGATAGTGGAAGAAAGTTTGCGAATTTTATAGTTTGTAAATGTAATAAAACTTTTTACTGAAAAGGTTGTTATTTTTGCTCCAAATGATTACGACACCTTCAAGCACTTCTTAAAAGTGGGCAATTAAAATTCACAATGCAATAAGAGTTTAAGGAAGGATATTACATTGCAAGATGTGGATTTTTATTCATATTGGTGCAAATAGATTTCCTCTTTGTGACTTTTATTACATTCCTCCATAAGTGGTTTAAAAATGTGCATACAGGTTTAAAAGGTGCACAGAAAATATTTTTTTCCCAACATATAGCTGAGAAAGACATTGCCCTCAGGACAGGGGGGCCCAGACAGCGGAGTTCTATTTCTTTTATAGTTACCCACTGGACTCCAGTTAGACTTGGAAAACTGTCATTGCCATTATGTCTGGGGAAAAACATGGCGATTACCCTCAAAATTGCACTTTGTGCCCTGCCCTTGAGGATGTAAATGACCCCTCTATTGTTTTTACTGTTAGAAATCTGTTAAAACCCCTTTTTTTAGATACTAACCCATATACTCCAGAGTCAGTAATAAGAGTTGTCTGATTTTGTTATGAATTGTGCCTGTTTAGTATATAACTGATCCGTATTACAGGTATAAGATCCGTTATCTGCAAACCCGTTATCCAGAAAGCATCGAATTAAGGAAAGGCCATCTCCCATAGACTTCATTATAAGGAAATAATTCACATTTTTAAAAATTATTTCTTTCTTTTCCATTGACTTTAAGCGTCAAAATTGATGCAATCATCTTTTTAGTCAATTTCCGATTTTCACTATTTTTTCATGAAACTTTAAGATTTTCATGATTTTTTCGTGAAACTTCCGATTTTCACAATTTTTTCAGGATTTTTTTCTCCGTTTCACGAATTTTGCCAATTTTTTCAGGAAATTCACAAATGTTTTTGGCGAATCGAAACGGGAGAAATTCTCTCATCACTACCCATAACTGTATATACAGTATATTCTGTAAGCCTTGTCTATTGCCCTCTTTGTTCCAGTTTTCTTTTCTGCACCCCATTATTAATCATTTGCCTAAAAAAAAAATATTAAATAAATTATTAAAGAAAAGAATTATTTAAAAAAAAAAAAAACCTCTCTCAATCTGTGAATCTAATGATTTGGGTTCATGAGTGAGAGAAGGCACGCACTTTCCAGACAAATTTCTGCCTGTCGCCAATCTGTTCATCACTTCTCAGATACTTCTTTCACCAAATCTGCCACTTTAGCTTCCTTTGACCTGGGAAAACGTTTTGCTCTGAGCTACTCATCTCATTTACCATCTTTGAGTTACTGAAAACAGGGAGATTACACAGAAACAGCAAGTCGACAGATGGGATATTCGAAGGGGATACTTGTGTAAATAATTTATCTGCATAAGTCTCCAGTGACCTCGGGAGCAGAACCACATGCACATGGAGCTGAGCTCACTGGGTATAAGGGAAGATTAAGGGTGTGTCTGCTGTTCCTCTGATTCATACAATGAAGAGTATGTTCTCTCTGCTAAATCCTCTGCTTTCTCTTTGCCTGCAGTAAGTCTATTGGATTTGTACTGACCTATGGTTCTGCTGCACAGGCTGACCTCTGAATGTTCCATTGCTTGGAGCATATGGGAAATGATGACGATTTTAGTAACAGATTGGTTGAATGATAAAAGTAATGTGTTCTGTTGGAAACAAAGGTATAGTACTGGCCTTGGCCAATATAATTAATGAATTAAAAAGGAAAACTGGACATTGTTTGTTTGAAAGTCTTTAATTTCTCTTATGGGGAACTCCTAGAACCTATAGCCAACATTTGGCTAAGTTTTTAGAAGTCAAAGTTTTTTTTTTGAAAATCGTTCGATCAAACGATTTCTAAGATCGATCGAAAAATTTTAATTCGATCGAAAACTGCTAAATTTTATCAAAAAAAAAACTTTGACTATCAAATTTTTTCAATTCTATGGTGATTATTACATAGACTTGAATCGTGTTCTTGATTTTCAGATATCGTGACATTCTTAGTAAGTCTGAGTGATGTATAAATACATACTGAAGCCCACAGAGAAAAACACTATCTAAACAATTACCTTTCCTTTTTTCCTAAATTGACAATTTTAAAGGAAATTTGCCTAGTTTATATGTTAGATTTTCATTCAGATTCTTTTTATACAGGCATGGGATATGTTATTTTGGAAACCTGTTATCTAGAAAGTGCCAAATTAAAGGAAGGCATCTCCCATAGACTCCATTATAATTAGTGATAAGCAAAAATTTTTTTTACCAGGCATGGATCTGTGGCGAAAATAAATTCACAGAGAAAAAAAATTCACATCGAAAATAAAGGTCACCAAGACAAAAAGTTGCAGAGACAAAAAAAAGTTGCCTCAAGAAAAAACACCCTTTGACTTTAATGCATTTTGAGTGAAAAAACAAAAATGTGAGCATAAAATAAAGTTGTGTATAAGAAAAAAAATGCTTTTGTAAAAAATTTGACACCTATGTACTTCAATGCATTTTGTGAATTTTTCAACAGTATCAAAGCAGAGAACCAAACCTGGTTAGGGTGAGATGGGCTAAAAGGAACCAAAATGCCCTTCTCTTGCAAGACATGCAGTGTAAAGCCTTTTGAAACAGAAGGTATTTACTTGCCTCGAGCCATATACACAGCACTGCCTTAATATCCAAAATGAGATTTTAACGCTCACATGGGCGGAGACATGCAAATTACTCCTTTATGTCCCTTTTGTCACAGTTGGCACCCTAAATTCAGAACCGATGCTAAGCACCCTTTTCTCGCCTCTTGCTTCTGCCTTTAACAGCCGCCTTTCACCTCGGGAGGAGCCCTCGGCTAATTGGATGCCGCCAGGTCTTATTAAGAGAGGTGCAAAGCGAGGGGTTCTGAACAAGCTAAGGGGCACAACTGTAATGCAAAGGGGCAAATTCACTAAGATTCGTAGTTGCGCCAGGCATAACTTCGCCGCACTTCGCCACACTTCGCCACACTTCGCCAGGCGTAGTTTAGCCAGCGCTTTGCAAATTCACTAAAATCCGAAGTTGCGCTCAGGGGTAGCGTAAGGTTGCGAAGTTGCGCTAGCGTTGATTCACTAAGTGAAGCGAAGTTACGCTAGCGAAGGCTAATTTGCATACGGCGCCAAATTCAAATTTCAATGGATACGTATCAGCACTACAAATGCCTAGAAAACCTTCAAAACATCAAATAAAAATTTTATTTTGCCCTAAACATGTGCCCACTGTATAGGTAAGTTGCCATGAGTCAGGAAATGTAGGGGGGAAGGAGGGGAGCCCCAAAAAAAATTTCGATCTTTTTCAGCCTATCACCCATAATGTAGAAAAAAAAAAATTGACTTTTTTTGAAGCAATCCCTATCTACTCTATTGCGCTTCGCCTGGTCTGAGGTGGCGAAGGAAGTCTAGCGTAAAAGGTAGCGTTCAGAACACTGCGCGTGTTAGTGAATTTGCGTAGTTACGTCCGTAGCGAAACTTCGCCAGGCATAACGGGTCGAAGTAACACTAGCAAATCTACGCCAGCGTTCGTTAGTGAATTTGCGCAGTAACGAAAATGCCAAACGCTAGCGAAGTAACGCTAGCGTTCGGCGCTTCGGCGCTTAGTGAATTTGCCCCAAAGTCTTTTGGGCAGATGGTCACAGTACAAGGCGTAGACAGAATCGTAGTCAGATCAGGCCGGGTCGTGGCAGGCAGAGTACAAACGAAGTCAGGCAGGCAAGGCTCAAACCAGGAGATCAATCAGCACGGATACAGAATAAGCGAAGTCGGATATCAGGCAGGGGTCATGATACAGAAGTCAGAATAGTCAAAAAGCCAGGTAAGGGTCACAACAGAATCAGAATTAGAATCAGATACACAGAAAGCAACAGCTCAGAAGCTCCTGGAACAAATCCTATAAAGGGCAGTGAGGGTAGTGTGCTGTGGCTTTAAATACCCTTGAACAAGCCAGCGCACCTACGCCTATAAATAACGCAGAGGCACGCCGTCCGCACCCTAAGGAGCAGCAGTCCTGAAGGCAGAGGTGCCTCGTGGTGGCCATCCCCGCCGAGGGGGAGACAGGAGTCCCTGTCGTCAATACCTTCTGTCAACAGCATCAGTGGTGGAACTACCAGGGGAGCAGGGGGTGCGAGTGGGCCAGGGCCCCCCGGCAGCCCGCGCGCCACAAAAATGCAGGCCGAAAATCGCGTACAGAGGGGGGGCGTCACGCACCAGGACCCATCCCCCCTCTAGTTACGTTTCTGAACAGCATCACACATTTTTTGGTGAAGCAAAACAGGACAGATTCTCTCGTCGCTTATTTACATCAAATAGCTCAAATTTTTTTGTAGATGGTCCAAACTAAGATAGAATGAATCCTTATTGGAAGCCAGGGCCATCATAAGAATTTGAGGGCCCCATACAACAACATTTTCTGGGGCCCCCTTACAATGAAAAACAAAAAACATTTGTGGCCAAATACAGTAAAAGAAAAAACATTTGTGCTCACAAGTAAAGCCCCCCCCCATAAAAGTTTATTTTAAAAATTGGTGGCCAAGGTCCCCCCATAAAAGTTGAGAAAAAAAATGGCGGCCAGGGTGAAACATTGGTGGCCAGGGTCCCCCCATAATATAAATAAAGCCAATGGTGCACAGGGGTTTTAAAAATTGGTGTTCAGTGTAACTTATATTTCAAGTTGTATTAACTTCTTCGTCTCCCTTCATTGGCATCGGCTCCTGCTTTGGCTCCTACTTTGGCTCTGGCATTTGGGCTTCTACATTGGCCACTTCGGCTCCTACTTTGGTGACTCAAGGGGGGCCTGGCTAATACAGGATGGGCAACATAGTCGGGCCCCCTTAACACTTAAAAGCGGCTGGGCCCAGGAGAATCGTCCCCCCAGTGCTCCCCCCCGATGGTGGCTCTGTTGGAAGCCAAACCATCCTATTGAGTTTATTTAATGTTTAAATGATTTTCCAGTAGACTTCAGGTATGAAGACTTAAAGGAACAGTAACAGCAAAAAATGTAAGTGTTTTAAAGTAATGAAAATATCATGTAGTGTTGCCCTGCACTGGTAAAACTGATGTGTTTGCTTCAGAAACACTACTATAGTTCATATAAACAAGCTGCTGTGGAGCAATGGCGGAAATTGAAAAACGACTATATGGCACAGGAAAACTAATGGATAACAGATAACACCATTAGACAGACAGAGCTTATTTGCTATCTGCTGTGTAACCTGAGCCTTTTCTCCTTTGAATGGCTGCCCCCATTGCTACACAGCAGCTTATTTATATAAACAATAGTAGTGTTTCTGAAGCAAACACAGCAGTTTTACCAGTGCAGGGCAACACTGCATTATATTTTCATTACTTTTAAACACTTTTATTTCTTGACATTATTGTTCCTTTAAATTACAGAAATACCACTTATTAGGAAAACCCCAGATCAGCCATTCAAAGGAGAAAAGGCTCAGGTTACACAGCATTATGTAGAACATAATGGTGTTATCTGTTATCCACTATTTAACCCTTTGCCTGCCAAGCACGTACGGCGTACGTGCTGGCAGGCAAATGCTCAGGCTGCCAAGAACGTACATTGTACGTTCTTTAGCAGCTGAGCGCTCTCTCTGCTTCGGCGGCTTTTGCCGCCTCCGCAGAGAGTGGGGAGAGAAGACAGCCCCCTAGGCAACGAGGCTGGGGGGCTGTCAAGTCGGATCTGCGACTCGATTGTCGCAGATCCGACTTCAAAGTAGCAGACGCATCGCATGGAGCGTCTGCTACTACACTCACCTTCTTCCTGCCTGCAGAGCCGCCCACGCACTTCCTGCTGCGCAGCAACTCTGCAGACACGCTGCCAGGACTCCTCCAAAGAAGACAGCGATTCTCCTGCTCCAAAAACGGTAAGTGCACGTTTTTTTACACACTTACCTGCACCTACACATACTTACAGTACATTTATGCATTTTAGTAAAGATTGGAATTTTTTTAAATTTTTTTTTTTTAATTTTAGCACACTTGGTCCCTTTTGTACAGTTATTTACACTTATTTACACTTATTTACATGTATTTGCACACTCAGATAACTTTTATTAGTGCACAAATATGTATACACAAACAGGTGTTTTTTTTTTTTTACGAATTCATTATACTGTTATCTTTTGTTTTTTTTGCCTAAAAACGTGTTATTTTGGCAGCGTGACTATTGGATAATCGATTTCGGCCACTAATTACGCTGTCAGAACAATTATTTTGTTATTTCATTGATTTACGCTATTTTTGTGGTTTTATTGCAATTTTATCCCTGCATTATTGTTCCCTATGTATCTTTAGTATCGTTTTGCTGTTTGGTGCTTTGGTATAGAAAGATAGATTTTACTTAGTTTGATCCGCCAAAATATGTGCTTTCCAAAAATATATGGGTTTCTGGGGGTCTTTTTACAGTTTGGGGGTCTTACGGCACATAACGTACAGTTAGGGTTCTCTTTTCTGCAGCTTAGTTGGCTAGCGTGAAAATTCATAGTTACGTTTTTCATTTGGGGTCCATACACAACACATACTTTGGTAAATCTATACATATTGGGCATCAAACTATTTATTAGACCTCTGACGTCCATATTTAGAGAGATTTTTCTTTGTACGTAAAACATTGTGTCCGATAAATGCGGCAAACTGCAACATTTTTAGGCGATTTTCAGAAATGTTGTAAAAACCTATATGTTTAGAAAAGCTTTGCAGTTTGGTAGTTTCGTGTAGAAAGACGTCGTTATCTTTGTTGGAATCGGCAGAATGTGTACTTTCCAAAAATGTATGGTTTTGGGGGGTCATTGCTGTTAGGAGGGTCTTGAGGCAAATAATATGAAGTCAAGGGTCTATGTTCACAGAAGGCGAATGGGCAGCGGAGAAAACTCATATTCACTATTTTTATTTGGGGTCCGCACATGCCAGCTGCCTTGGTATATCTATGCATATTGGGCATCAAACTGTTCAGTAGACCCTTGGCATCAATATTTATGGTGTTTTACAATTGTATGTAAGAAATTGGGTGAGATAAATGCGGCCAATTGCAATATTTTTAGGCGATTTTCAGAAATGTAAAAACAGTTGCTTTTATCGCCAAATTTAGGAAAGGCTTGCGACTTGGTACTTTGGAGTACAAAGACATGCATACCCAATTTGGATTCGCAGGAATGTGTACTTTCCAAAATATATGGTTTTATGGGGTGAACGCACTTTTTTCTACCTTTGCCCCCCCCAAAACAATGTAAATGTGTTTATTTTGCAGTACCTGAAATGACAGACCATATGGGGGTCTTTGTTTTGGGGCCCCTATACGCCACGTGCTTGGGTACACCTATACATATTGGGCATCAAACTGTTCAGAGGACCCCAGGCTTTCATATTTGGGGTGATTTGTCTTGATACCTAAAAGTATGTGGGTAATACAATGCTGCAGGGTCGAAATTTTGAAGTCATTTTTGGAAATGTCCCCAAAATCACCAAATTTAGGAATGGTTTGCGGCTTGGTACTTTGGAGTACAAAGACATGCATACCCAATTTAGATCCGTGGGAATGTGTACTTTCCGAAAATATATGGTTTTCTGGGGTGAACTTACTTTTTTCTACATTTTCCCCCCTCAAAACAATGTAAATGTGTTGATTTTGCAGTACCTGAAATGACAGACCATATGGGGGTCTTCGTTTTGGGGCCCCTATACGCCACGTGCTTGGGTACACCTATACATATTGGGCATCAAACTGTTCAGAGGACCCCAGGCTTTCATATTTGGGGTGATTTGTCTTGATACCTAAAAGTATGTGGGTAATACGATGCTGCAGGGTCGAAATTTTGAAGTCATTTTTGGAAATGTCCCCAAAATCACCAAATTTAGGAATGGTTTGCGGCTTGGTACTTTGGAGTACAAAGACATGCATACCCAATTTAGATCCGTGGGAATGTGTACTTTCCGAAAATATATGGTTTTCTGGGGTGAACTTACTTTTTTCTACATTTGCCCCCCTCAAAACAATGTAAATGTGTTGATTTTGCAGTACCTGAAATGACAGACCATATGGGGGTCTTCGTTTTGGGGCCCCTATACGCCACGTGCTTGGGTACACCTATACATATTGGGCATCAAACTGTTCAGAGGACCCCAGGCTTTCATATTTGGGGTGATTTGTCTTGATACCTAAAAGTATGTGGGTAATACGATGCTGCAGGGTCGAAATTTTGAAGTCATTTTTGGAAATGTCCCCAAAATCACCAAATTTAGGAATGGTTTGCGGCTTGGTACTTTGTAGTAGAAAGACATGCATACCCAATTTAGATTCGTGGGAATGTGTACTTTCCGAAAATATATGGTTTTCTGGGGTGAACTTACTTTTTGCTACCTTTGCCCCCCCCAAAACGATGTAAATGTGTTGATTTTGCAGTACCTGAAATGACAGAACATACAAGGGGGGGTCTTCCTTTTAGGGCCCCTATATGCCACGTGCTTGGGTACACCTATACATATTGGGCATCAAACTGTTCAGAGGACCCTAGGCTTTCATATTTGGGATGATTTCTCTTGATACCTAAAAGTATGTGGGTAATACGATGCTGCAGAGTAGATATTTTGAGGTGATTTTTGGAAATGTCACCTAAATCACCAAATTTAGGAATGATTTGCGGCTTGGTACTTTGGCGTAGAAAGACATGCATACCCAATTTGGATTCGTTGGAATGTGTACTTTCCGAAAATATATGGTTTTCTGGGGTGAACTTACTGTTTTCTACTTTTGCCCCCCCCAAATCGATGTAAATGTGTTGATTTTGCAGTACCTGAAATGACAGACTATATGGGGGTCTTCATTTTAGGGCCCCTATATGCCACATGCTTGGGTACACCTATACATATTGGGCATCAAACTGTTCAGAGGACCCTAGGCTTTCATATTTGGGGTGATTTGTCTTGATACCTAAAAGTATGTGTTTAATACGATGCTGCAGGGTAGATATTTTGAGGTGATTTTTGGAAATGTCACCTAAATCACCAAATTTAGGAATGATTTGCGGCTTGGTACTTTGGCGTAGAAAGACATGCATACCCAATTTGGATTCGTTGGAATGTGTACTTTCCGAAAATATATGGTTTTCTGGGGTGAACTTACTGTTTTCTACTTTTGCCCCCCCCAAATCGATGTAAATGTGTTGATTTTGCAGTACCTGAAATGACAGACTATATGGGGGTCTTCATTTTAGGGCCCCTATATGCCACATGCTTGGGTGCACCTATACATATTGGGCATCAAACTGTTCAGAGGACCCTAGGCTTTCATATTTGGGGTGATTTGTCTTGATACCTAAAAGTATGTGTGTAATAAGATGCTGCAGGGTAGATATTTTGAGGTGATTTTTGGAAATGTCACCTAAATCACCAAATTTAGGAATGATTTGCGGCTTGGTACTTTGGCGTAGAAAGACATGCATACCCAATTTGGATTCGTTGGAATGTGTACTTTCCGAAAATATATGGTTTTCTGGGGTGAACTTACTGTTTTCTACTTTTGCCCCCCCCAAATCGATGTAAATGTGTTGATTTTGCAGTACCTGAAATGACAGACTATATGGGGGTCTTCCTTTTGGGGCCCCTGTATGCCACGTGCTTGGGTACACCTATACATATCGGGCATCAAACTGTTCAGAGGACCCTAGGCTTTCATATTTGGGGTGATTTGTCTTGATACCTAAAAGTATGTGGGTAATACGATGCTGCAGGGTAGATATTTTGAGGTGATTTTTGGAAATGTCACCTAAAGCACCAAATTTAGGAATGGTTTGCGGCTTGGTACTTTGGCGTAGAAAGACATGCATACCCAATTTGGATTCGTTGGAATGTGTACTTTCCGAAAATATATGGTTTTCTGGGGTGAACTTACTCTTTTCTACTTTTGCCCCCCCCTAACGATGTAAATGTGTTGATTTTGCAGTACCTGAAATGACAGACTATATGGGGGTCTTCCTTTTGGGGCCCCTGTATGCCACGTGCTTGGGTACACCTATACATATTGGGCATCAAACTGTTCAGAGGACCCTAGGCTTTCATATTTGGGGTGATTTCTCTTGATACCTAAAAGTATGTGGGTAATACGATGCTGCAGGGTAGATATTTTGAGGTGATTTTTGGAAATGTCACCAAAATCACCAAATTTAGGAATGATTTGCGGCTTGGTACTTTGGCGTAGAAAGACATGCATACCCAATTTGAATTCGTGGGAATGTGTACTTTCCGAAAATATATGGTTTTCTGGGGTGAACTTACTGTTTTCTACTTTTGCCCCCCCAAAACAATGTAAATGTGTTGATTTTGCAGTACCTGAAATGTCAGACTATATGGGGGTCTTCCTTTTAGGGCCCCTATATGCCACATGCTTGGGTACACCTATACATATTGGGCATCAAACTGTTCAGAGGACCCCAGGCTTTCATATTTGGGGTGATTTGTCTTGATACCTAAAAGTATGTGGGTAATACGATGCTGCAGGGTCGAAATTTTGAAGTCATTTTTGGAAATGTCCCCAAAATCACCAAATTTAGGAATGGTTTGCGGCTTGGTACTTTGGAGTACAAAGACATGCATACCCAATTTAGATCCGTGGGAATGTGTACTTTCCGAAAATATATGGTTTTCTGGGGTGAACTTACTTTTTTCTACATTTGCCCCCCTCAAAACAATGTAAATGTGTTGATTTTGCAGTACCTGAAATGACAGACCATATGGGGGTCTTCGTTTTGGGGCCCCTATACGCCACGTGCTTGGGTACACCTATACATATTGGGCATCAAACTGTTCAGAGGACCCCAGGCTTTCATATTTGGGGTGATTTGTCTTGATACCTAAAAGTATGTGGGTAATACGATGCTGCAGGGTCGAAATTTTGAAGTCATTTTTGGAAATGTCCCCAAAATCACCAAATTTAGGAATGATTTGCGGCTTGGTACTTTGGCGTAGAAAGACATGCATACCCAATTTAGATTCAGGGGAATGTGTACTTTCCGAAAATATATGGTTTTCTGGGGTGAACGTACTGTTTTCTACCTTTGCCGCCCCCCAAAACGATGTAAATGTGTTGATTTTGCAGTATCTGAAATTACAGAACAAACGGGGGGTCTTCCTTTTGGGGCCTCCTATGCCACGTGCTTGGGTACATCTATTCATATTGGGCATCAAACTGTTCAGTGGACCCAGGATTTTATATTTGGGGTGTTTTACATTGATACCTAATGATGTGTGGGAGATATGTTGCTGTAGAGTGGAAGCTTTGAGGTCATTTTTCAAAAAATTCACCAATTTCTATAAAACACTATAACTTTAGGAAACAATTGCAACTTGGTGGTTTGGAGTACAAAGATATTTCTACCCATTTTTGATTCACCAGAATCTGTTCTTTCTAGTAATGGGTAGTTTTCTTGGGTAAACCTACTGTTAGTGGAATGTTTGGCCTTGAAATCAAAAGTATGCCGTTTGGGGAGTGTTGCTTTGGAAATTTGGTTGTGTACTGCTTGTAGATTTTGAGCTATACAAGTGAGAAATCTCCATAAAACTATATATATTTGGTATTGTCGCGTTCAGGAGACATAGACCTTTCTAAATCAGCTGTGTTCTCGTACGTAAAATGAATGATGTTTCTGATATATGTGATTGTTCTTCGTGCAACATGATTTTTTTCATTTTATTTGACACTTAGAATCCAATATTTTTTTAGAGAAGTAGAATTACACCAAAATTCTTGCATATTGTGAAAGTTCAGGTTGTCCTGAAAAAAACAATATATTGTTTTCCTGGGTTAACTAAAAGACCACCCCAGGAAAGGCCCTTAAAGTGAAAGAGTGCAAAATATCTAAAAACTGCTTGGCAGTAGATGTTCGCATCTAGGACAAAACGGCTGGCAGGGAAAGGGTTAACCTGTACCCATAGCCTTTTTCAATTTCCACCACGGCAGCAACTATAGAAGTGTTTCTGAAGCAAATAGAGCACTTTTACCAGTGCAGGGCAACATTACATAATGTTTTCATTACTTTAAAACACTTTAATTTTTTGGTGTTACTGTTCTTCTCAAACAGGAGAGCACTGCCTACTTGCACTCTTCACCTTGCACTGGGTTGCAGGGAAAAGCCAGACCCTGGACAAAAGTGCTCTTTGAATTAGCAGTAATGGGTGCCTTTTGCACTTTTAGTGCTCTTGCACTTGCATGTAAATGACCCGCATGGATTCTGCATACCTCCCAACATTTTGGAAATAAAAAGAGGGTCTAAAAAAATGTGGCATGACAATCTTTTTTCACCATGGCCACACCCCCTAATGATCATGTTCATTTTACAAAATTGGGCAGGTTATGAAAGTTTGAACACATTTCTGTGTTTTTTTCCAGTTATTACAGTTTTGCTAATGAAGGTGAATTGTCCTTTAAGCTGCGAGTCTAAGTTATCCCAGGAGACCTGTTTATCTAAATTGTAACAATTACTTATTTGCTTATCTCAAAATTGTTAGAAAAGTAAAGCCAATTAAGTTATTAACTTTTTATCTTTTTATGGCTGTTCAGTGCAAAGAAAGTCTGTCCCGCTGAAAACAGTTGGGAGGTATGATGGCATTACTTTATAAATATGCCAAAGGAGACAAAATAAGTGCAGACATGTCACTCAAAGCCTAATCAGACTTTCTGAAATGTAAGACTGCATTCCATGTCCTCTGCTAACAGCTACAGGCCATTCATTTGCAAAACAAGGATAATGGCAAAATGTGAAGATAAATGTATTTCTCTGGCACTTTACTCTGCCTATGACTCGTATAAGTTTCTTTCACTAATTGCAGTCAACCCTAATAGATGTTGTATTTAACTAGGATGACTTGTGTAAATAGTGAAGTTCTCGTTTCCTCAATGGTTCGCTGAGATGACTTATGGAGTGTAACACGTGTTATGTTAAATGCATTTGTTTTACACGCAGAGCTGCTAGAGACTGGGACGGTACTTGAGGACTATCTGCTGTGGCATTCATCTTTCTGTCCCCAGAACCATTCTTGAGTGTTTTGTCATGGTAATGGAGTCTAGCTGAAGTTTGTTCACTGTCTGCCCCGGGGGCTAAAGTTCACCAGGGTGAAATGCCTTTGAATACGGTGCGTTTTTTTTATATCAATAGGAGGAAGAAAGCCCCTGGTTGTACATAGCGTACAAGACGTGTTATATGCGCGTTTAAAAAAAGTATAAAAAAATAAATAATGAAGACCGATTGAAAAGTTGCTTTGAATTGGCAACATATTGAAAGGTGGACCACCCCATTCTCTTGCCTTTCCTCCTCCTTGCATTGCCTACCTTGACCCCTTTACCTCATTTTCACTTCATGTGCCAATATCTTCTGTTTTCCAGTTTCACCCTCTGTCCTCTAGCCATGTGCCATTCTTTTATTACTGCCATTTTATTTTATCTCCTACATTTCCTGGTCTTTTATTAATTCCAACTTTTCTGTATGATGTTCCTTTTACCTTTCAGGATTCTCATTTTCACCCCTTGTTCATCTCGCATTTTCATCTTTCTCCAAGCATTGCCTTTCTCCACTTCACATGTGATTAGATGTTATAGTTATGACTGGCGTGAGTGCTGAGAAAGAAAGCATGCTGTGTTAGTGGAGACAATTCTTCCAACATTTGCAGCCTATACCTGCTGTACCTTCCCTCTCTTTCCCTCCACCCCAGGATACTTCAGTGATGCCCCATACCTTATGCTCACATTCCTTAGGACAGTGATTTTCAAAGTTTTTTGTTAAGTCCAAACTATGGTATTGCCTCCCCCAAGCTTATAACAAGGTTAAAGACATTGGAGAACATTGATATATCAGTCATTCAGCCATAGAATATCTAGAACAGAAAATAATTGTCCCAAATCCCACCCTAACTGACATATTTACACATCCAATTGAGATGAGTAATAAAGTATGGACAAAATATTTTTTATTGAAAATGACTCAAGACCTCCTTGAAATTTTGTCGTGCAAGTCTTACACAGTCCCTGGTGAAAAAAAAGGTCATTCATTATTTAGTTTTATTTAGTGATGAGCAAAAAGTTTCGCCTCAAAAATGACCACCATTAGTCTCTAATGAGTGAAGAATTTGTTACGTGTCAAAAAATCTGTTGACCTGCATAGACTTAAATGCATTTTGGCGAATTTTCACAGTTTTGTGAATTTTTGGTGAAGCGAAATGGGTTAGATTCAGCCATCACTAGTTTTATTGAATTTTAATACATATGTAGATCCCTGGGCCCAATAAAAAAAAGACTACTATTCAAATATTTTGGAATTAGCTTGAAAATTAATGGAACGCTTACTGTTTCATGCACTGGAATAGAACTTACTACCTGTATTTCATTTTCCAAGATGCTTAGAAATGTTATGGGATCCATTATCCGGAAACCCATTATTCATAAAGCTCAGAATTACCATAAGACCATCTCCCATTTGAATCAAATAATCCACATTTTTAATAGGGATGCACCGAATCCAGGATTCGGTTCGGGATTCGGCCAGGATTCAACCTTTTTCAGCAGGATTCGGATACGGCCTAATCCCTCTGTCCGGCCAAACCGAATCCTAATTTGCATATGCAAATTAGGGGCGGAGAGGGAAATCGCATGACTTTGTCACAAAACAAGGAAGTAAAAACTGTATGCAAATTGCATAATTGTATATGCAAATTAGGGTTAGGATTCAGTTCGGTATTCGGCCTAATCCTTCGTGAAGGACTCAGGGGTTCAGCCAAATCCAAAATAGTGGATTTGGTGCATCCCTAATTTTTAAAAATTATTTTCTTTTTCTCTGTAATAATAAAACAGTATGTTGTACCAAACTAAGATCTAATTAATCCTTATATCCTTATAGGCAAAAACAGCCTATTTGGTTCAGTGTTGGGCCCCTGACCCTCATGGGCCCCCACCAGGCCAGATGCCCTCTCCTGATGCTTGTTTTTTTTAAAAAATAAAGGAATTTTTGGCAACACACAGCGATGTGTGCGCACGAGCGCCAGGGGGTGCCGTTTGCGTATGCGCGATGAGCGGCATCTTCATGCACGGTGCGTCACAGGAGGGGGACAGGGGGCCGGAGGGGGGCCCTGGTCAGCAGATTTGGTTTAATTAAGGTTTACATGATTTTCTGGTAGACTTAAGGTATGAAGGTATGAAGATCCAAATTATGTAAAGATCTGTTATCTGAAAAAAACCCAGGTCCCAAGCAATCTGGATAACAAGTCTCATGCCTGTATGTTCTTATTATGTCTGTGTTGGTGTAAAGTGGTTTATTGCCACCACTCCTGCCTTATCTACATTTTAGGTTGCAGTCAAAAACAAATATGACTATTGTCTATGTATAGAGTTCTTTGGGTTCCATGTGTAGATCAATACTTGTCAACAGCGTTGGACTGGGATTCAAGGAGCCCACCAGAAAACCTTAGACTATGGGCCCACTCTCCAAACTATTTCTCCTCTTCCTCTACTCACTCAACCTCTTTATTCTCCAAGTGTCTTTTCTATATTTTCTATAATGTAGTATGATATTTATCTAGCCTTTTTGTTCCCATACAGAATTTGGGAATGATCATGACATAGGCCAAATGGTTAGAAGCAAGAGGCTGCATTAAAATACTGAGATCCTTTGGTTTTCTGTCCAAAGGCAATACTTTTTAAGCATGATCAGCGTAGAGTTCCAATGACAAGATCATTTTTTCGACCAATTTGCAGTGAAATTCGCATTTGAGGTATACATATTCGCTAAAATGTTTCCATGCATTTGCTCCACTGGATTTGGCACAAGAATATACGCAAGATAAACATCCATTGACTCTAATGCATTTAGCATGAGAAAAACATAAGACAAAAGGCCCATAGACTGCAGTTAGTGTGACAAAGCATTTGGAAAAACTTCAATTACATTTCTGTAAAATTATAATTTTGTGGATTATTCTGCCGATTTTTTGATGAAGCCATGGCTGTCAATCATTCGGGTTCTCCAATTCTTCCTTTTTTTCCCTTCTTCTCCCATTGCCTCTCCCTATTTCTTCTCCTTCTTTCTTATCACAGTAATCCTTACTTTCCTCTCCTCTCCTCACCTCCCTGCCTATCTTCAGAGGTTTTCATTTGGAGCTATAAAAATGTTATGAGAATTTTTTTCCTAAAGTCATAACTGAACTTTTTGTTGTTTAGTTAGGAGGGAGAACCAGCAAATAATTGCATATTTCCTTGTAATGACATTTGTAAATGTCAAATAAAATCTATTGCAGGTAACACAATACAATGTTCACTTTTAAATATTCTCATTTTTATATCTAACTCAGGGGGAGGTTATACATTCATGAATGTTTCCTGCAGATTGTATTTCCTTGCTCTGCATATTCTGGCATTTTCTTGCAGTTATGAAATCAGAAAAAAAATGTTTACTAACTACACTAGGACTAGTTTATTTTATTCTAGATTGGAGGTAGGAATTCATTTGTGATTGGATGTAATTACAGAGATGTGCCCTTGTGCCCCCCCCCACAGCAGTGAGTTCCTCCTAAAATGATGCTGCAATCACTCCCCTTGATCTTTTTTTCTCTTTCATTTATTCATTTATTTATTGATCTAGTTTTTTTCTCACTTTAGTTGCCCTGTTGCTGAATGACATGTTACCTTAGTGGCTGATGTATCCTACTGAAACAGGATGCACTGATACAGTACAGGTATGGGACCTGTTATCCAGAATGCTTGGTAGCTGGGGTTTTCCGGATAACGGATCTTTTCTAATTTGGGTCTTCATGCCTTAAGTCTACTAGAAATTCATTTAAACATTAAATAAACTCAATAGGCTGGTTTTGCCTCCAATAAGGATTAATTATATCTTAGTTTGGATCAAGTACAAGCTACTGTTTTATTATTACAGAGAAAAAAGTAATAATTTTAAAAAATTTGGATTATTTGGATAAAATGGAGTCTATGGGAGACTGCCATTCCGTAATTTGGAGCTTTCTGGATATTGGGTTTCTGGATAAGGGATCCTATACCTGTATAGATAAAATATCTGCTACACAAAGATATACCCTGTCAGTTGGTACTGTATGTACATTATAATTCTGCTTAGGGTATCCGTGGGGTGTCCATAAAAAAGTACCTATTTTGGGGGTGGGTGGTGGGTTGGTGGGTAATTAGGATGCAGGTTGGGTCATAGGTCTTAAAGGAGAACTAAACCCTAAAAATGAATGTGGCTAAAAATGCCATATTTTATATACTAAGCTTATTGCACCAGGCCAGCCTAACATTTCAGCTTGTCTTTTTATACTCACATGCTCAGTGGGCTCTGAGCAACTATCTATCTATCTATCTATCTATCTATCTATCTATCTATCTATCTATCTATCTATCTATCTATCTATCTAGTATCTATCTATCTATCTATCTATCTATCTATCTATCTATCTATCTAATTATCTCTATCTATTTATCTATCTGTCTGTCTGTCTGTCTGTCTATCTATCTATCTATTATCTATATCTATCTATCTGTCTGTCTGTCTGTCTGTCTGTCTGTCTGTCTGTCTGTCTGTCTGTCTGTCTGTCTATCTATCTATCTATCTATCTATTAATCTATTATCTATCTATCTATCTATCTATCTATCTATCTATCTATCTATCTATCTATCTATCTATCTATCTCTTTTTTCCATTTATCCATTTTAATCCAGTTACTCATGCATAGGCACACGTTAGTTATTATGCACAATGTTTATGTGTCAATTGCTTTCTATGTAAAAATGAAGGATCATTTATTTTAAAGTGGAAGGAGCAGTATAAATTCCTACTTGTATAACAACTGTAGGAAAAGAGCAAAACAAAGCAGCTTTTTAAAGCACTTATGTCCTCAGTAGGTAGTAATTAAAAGGCGAATCAATGTACTTTGAAGGCAGGCATGAAGTGAAAGCTTATGAGGCTAAGATAACAGGTAAGGGAGTGGAATGTTTGCTTTCTGGCGCCAAGTAGTATTCCAGGGATTAAAGGTCCCAGATCTTTCCTTCAAGGTGTTTCAAACTGACCATCATAACACATTCATTAAAAAGTGACAAAGGAAGAAAAGCGGCCGTGTTTTTAAAATCACATCCTAGAATGACAATTTAAGTTAGGGAAAGCTTATTTCGGGCAATTAGGATGTTTAAGACCATGTAGCTGTTCTAAGACGTGTAACATAATAATCAGCCCACCCACCTCTGTGTGGGTTACATGGTTAGTAAAGTTAGAATTTGTCTGAGTGCATGGCTATGATGCAAGGAGACGATTTTTCTCCTGTAATTTTATATGGTAATAGTAAATATAATATGAATTCATGTATAAAGGAAACTACATGACCAACAGCAAAACTGAACAAAAGGCATGCTATCATAGGAATAGGAAAGATAAAAAAAGAATTCTAATAGCTGAGTAGTAGTTCATATGCCCCATGCTGGTGCAACAAGAAGGTGGCCTTATAGAATTGCTGATGAATTAAGGTTGTTCAGTTTTGGCCCAAACTGTTTTTCTTAGGGCTGTTTGAGTTTTAGCCTTTTGAAACCCGAACAAATATGTGACCATGATGTCACAACCCCACCCACACAAGGTGCAAACACTCACCCAAATGTCATAACCCCACCCCTTATGTCAATGTTTTTGCAGAGGCCAAAGGTGGAAACCCTATGATGAAGTATCGCCAATCACAGCCACATATGGATGGTGCTCAATTGCTCCAAAGGCGTATTGCACAAACGAGCAAGGCATCGCAAAACACTGAAAAATTTGCAAAAGTTTTATTGTGACTATTTTGTAGACCAACAAAAAATGTTTTCAGGTGTACTTTTTGTAGCAAACTACATTAGAGTCTATGGGCGATTTTTTTTCTTGGCACGTTGTTTCTGCTTTGAGGCTACCAATAAAATACACACATGCCCTTCATTAGTATGTATCCACTAGGCTACAACTGCTTTTTCAATAGAAAAAAACTCCCATTTTGCCAATCTCTTAAAAACATGTATGTGATTGTGACATTACCTCTGGTCAGCTGGTAATAGTATCTACTACTACTTTAATTAGTAACCCTGTTGCTATTTAACCAAAAAGTACCATCTACATTTCATCTATTACTACTGGCTTACAAACACAGACACAACTAATAATAAATCTGACCACTAGCAGATAATACTGTATCTGGGTGCTTTGTATCCCATGTTAAAATGAACTCTTTTCCATTGCAGTTCCAAATTTTGCTGCACCCACTGACACAACCCTGTGGAGATCAATGGTCTATTAATTGGCCCTTACCCACACACAGAAACAAAATAATGTTTGTTTGCTTTTAAACAACAGTGCTCACAAGCTTGGTGACCCAATGGAAGAACACATACAGAAATAGGATCAATTATACAGAATGCGTGGTTTTCCAGGTTAGGGTATTTTTATGTAATTTGGTTCTCTGCACATTAAGGGGGTTATTTATCCAGGTCCGAATATCCGAACCTCGAATAATTAGTAGTTTTAGGAGGGGAAAAAAGCACAAATTTTTCGTGATTTATTAAAGTTCAATGGTCTAAAAACTCAGAATCCGAAACCTTGGTATCTAAAAGCTCTCGAGGTCCTGTATAAGTCAATGGGGAAGGTCCCAGTGTCTATGCTGATGTCCGTACCGATATCCGATGAGTTTGTGGTTTTTGCGCAACAAACTCATAAAACTATGATTTTTTCTTAGACTTCTGAGTTTTTTGAGCAGAAACCACAAACTATTCTGAGTTTTCGGGGAAAGCTCCGAAGTTTGCCCGACCCTATTTTTTCTGGCTTTTTCTTCATAAATAAGGTGGATTCGGGCAATCGGAGTTGCTCGGATTTCTAACTTAGAAATAAATTCGGACCTTGATAAATCACCCCCTTAGTATGCTAAAAAAACATTTAAAGGGATACTGTCACGGGTAAAAAAAATGTTTTCAAAATGCACCAGTTAATAGTGCTGCTCCAGCAGACTTCTGTACTGAAATGTCATCTTTAAAAAGAGCAAATTGATTTTTTTATATTTAATTTTGAAATCTGTCATGGAGCTAGACATATTGTAGACATATTGTCAGTTTCACAGGTACCCCCAGCCAGGTGACTTGTGCTCTGATAAACTTCAGTCACTCTTTACTGCTGCACTGCAATTTGGAGTAATACCACCCCCCCCAGCAGCCCATCAGTAGATCAATGGGAAGTTAACCAGATAACAGCTCCCTAATAGATATAGGAACAGCACTCAATAGTAAAAATCTATGTCCCTGAGACACCTTCAATTACATTGAGTAGGAGAAACAATAGCCTGTCAGAAAGCAGTTACATAGTGCAGCAGTTACATAGTGAAACACATGACCAGGCAAAATAACCTTAGATGGTGCCTACACTAGTGATGGGCGAATTTATTTAATTTTGCACGATTCGCCGTCAGCAAATAAATTCGCAAAACGCCCGTGAAAATTAGCGGAAAAAAACTGGCGCCGGCGTCGGAAAAACGGGCGCCGGCGTCAAAAACGAGATGTTTCGCGAATTTTTCTCCGTTTCGCGAATTTCGCGCAAAATTTTGCGAATTTGCGAACGGTGCAAATTCGCCCATCACTAGCCTACACCCCAATATTACAACTAAAAAAAATACACTTGTTGAGTTAGAAAATAAATTTCACATAGTAGAGTGAATTATTTGCCGTGTTAACAGTGTAATTTAGAAATAAAAACTACACCATAAAAATCATGACATAACCCATTTAAACATATTAAACATATAAAACATTAAACATTAAAATATTAAACAAATAAAACCCAGTAGGATTTTTTGGGGATCCAGTGCAAGGTCCTGTGTTACAGATAAAAAGGAAACAAATAAATAAAATTAGAAATATTTGATTAAAATGGCCTTCTGGTAATTCAGATCTCTCAGGATAATACGTTTCCAGATCAGTGATCTATTCACCTGTACTAAATGCCATTACACATGTCTCTCTACAAAACAGCAGAGGGTGCATTAATTATACTAATCAAATTTTCGTTATGCCATGACCATGTTAAATAAGAATTATTTTATTCACAGAAATGTATAGAAACACTTGGTTGTTTTAAAACCTTAAAAATTATTGGGAGGATTGCATCTGGCCCATGATCTTCTTGCTGTAGAGCATGGACACATTTTGTGGAATTCTTATTTTATTATATATCATTACTAACCGAAAACTCCTTGCTATTCTTTTGGAAAACCTCCCCTTCATTTCTAGCACATACAATATAAATAATACCTTAAAACCCACAGAATAAGTAAAGATGTTTTTGTTTCATAAACTGGCCAACTTTTTAGGCACATATCTATCTGAAGAAGACACAGGCATCTGCTAGACACTCCAATCTGTCGAATAGTGCCACAGCTGCATGGGATGAGTTACACACCACTGAATGACAAATCGCACTCTTTATTTCTAAGGTGATCAAATTGTTATATATAGTGATGGGCGAATTCCCGCGAATTGCCGCCAGCAAATAAATTTGCAAAAATTTGCACCGGTTTTGGCGTCCCAAAAAATGGACGACGTCGTCAAAAACGGAAGCTGGCGCCATTTTGTGAACTTGTCGCCGTTTCGCTAATTTTGAGGGAAATTCGCAATTTTCCGGCGAAGCGAAACGCCCCAAATTCACCCATCAATACTTATATACCATTATCAAGCTAAGATGGTGGTAGATTTCAAACAGTGGGTATGGTGCCTGTGAGTGGGCTTGGGGCAGTAGTAGCCTGAAAACCAGTAAGTAGGGTCAATGGTTGCTTTCCTAAATACACCTGAAAGCCAAGCTTGAAGGTCACTTTGGGTGAGATTTGACTGAATATGTATTTGTTCTTTTAAATATTCTTGAAACTGGCTGAATGACTTCCATACCATTATTTTCATACAAAGGCACCAAGTTCATGACTAGTGATGGGTGAATTTGCGCCGTTTCGCTTCACCGAAAAATTTGCGAATTTCACGTGAAATTCGCGAAACGGCGAAAAATTCGCGAAACGGCGCCGGTGTCTCGTTTTTGATGCCGGCGCCCGTTTTTGACGCCCAAGCACTTTTTTCCGGCGCCCGTTCTTGGCGAATTTTTGCCGCAAATTTTCGCGGGCGTTTCGCTAATTTATTCGCTGGCGGCGAAACGCGCAAATTCGCCGCGAATTTGCGATTGGCAAATAAATTCGCCCATCACTATTCATGACCCAAGGAGATCCCTGACCAAAGGTTGTGCTGTCAAAGGGGACCCTGAATAAAGACTGGACTTCAAGAGGAGTGAAACTGAAAAACACAGCCCTAGGCCAACAAGTTTACCTAGATTTACTAGATTTGCATTGCAATTAAACCATTTGTACATATATGCTAAATGTTAAAGAGACTTAAAAACATGGTATGTTCAAAACGTGAATGCTGTATATACTGTAGATCCTATTAGGTTAATGCTTCCAATATTCAGGCTATGTATATGCATTAGATGACACTTTGACTCTCTCCCTAAAGGAGGCCATTAAAAAGATTCCATTAAGGACATTAAGTACAAACGTTTCTACTTATAGACAGACTTTTGCAAAAGAAGGAGAAATGTTAAGCACTTCATTATCAAAACATTATTGCACAACGATGAATAACATAGCACTTCTCATTGAAAATTAAAAACGAACTATCTTTTAAGTAATCACTGGCATGCCCCTGGGAACGTCTTGACAAGTAACTCTCACTTGTTATTTTAATTGTATGTATTTTAAAGCTATAGCATCCTGAAATATTATCCTTGGGATGAAAATCACAGTTATACTGAAGTTTCAAAAAGTTTCCTTTCATACATTTTAGCTGAAGATGTTTAACCACTTATTTGTTTGGTAACAGTTCTAAATGTCTGCAGTTTCCTTCATATGAATGAACTGCTTTGCCTTCAGTGATTGCAGTGGATCACAATGGAAAATTATCTTTGAAGGTTTTGTCACCCACATGGGAATCAATTTCAGGTGGGTGACAAAATATCCCATGTGACATTACCTTTAATGTATGATATTAATCGTGACTGCTAGTGGGGACATAAGCATTTGCTAGCATCTATTTAGGGCAGGAATATCAATATAGTATCAATAATTGAATGAACGAATAAAAAGAAAATTCATGAACTTTCCAATAAATATGACCTTCTGTTAATAATATGGACCAGCCATACAGGATTACTAGTTTGTAATAATAATAATCAATGAAGAAAATTGCAGTTGCCTTGTTTTCAAGTGATACCTCTTTGCTTCAAGCTTTATTGTGCAGCACCTAGATGCCCATCCACTGATAATGACCACGTCTGAACAGGTCCAACAGTGCTTTTACATTGGTCACATTTGTTTGCTACGATACTGGTGAATACACGTTGGGTCAAAACATTAATCAAACAGTGTACAATCCTTTGTTCTTCATATTTAGGTAGCAGAAATCATGTTTTATAACAATGAGCTCCAATAGTTATGGGCGAATAAATTCACCAGACGCAAATCTGCGGTAAATTTCCACGTTTCGCTGCCGACAAAGAAATTTGTGAAACTATAGCGAAAATTCACCAGCGAAAATTTGGACGCGCATCGGAAAGTCACTTGCATTAAAACCATTGTACGTCAACACTATTCAGACGCCTATTGACTCTAACGCCCGCGTCAAAATTGACACGATTGCCAAAAATTGTCAGGGGTGTCAAAATTTGAGTTTAGCAATATTTTTCACCATTACACAAATTTCACAGGAAATTCACGAATTTTTCGGTGAAGCGAAAACAGGAGAAATTCGCCCATCACTGAGCTCCAGTAATAGTTAATAGAAGTCTATGATCATGAGTAGGGAATGGCGAATTATTTTGCCTTGTTTCGCCAAGGAAATGACGCCCATAGACTTGTACGGTGTCGTCCGACAAGAAAAAAAAAATTTGCTGCGCGACAACATTTTTTTGACGCCCATAGACTTTAATGGGCGTTGGCGACATATCGCCAGCGGCGAATTTTTGGCGAAAACACATCAAATTCGCCCATCCCTAATCTTGAGGAATATCAAGGCAATTGGGATTCTTTCAAAGAAGAGGACTGTTGAATTAACAAGTGTTGCTTTGTTCACTCTCCTTGAGAGCAATGTGCTCTGTAGAACTATGAGAATTGCTATGGCAGTCAAGCAGGAATTTTAAAAAGAATACTGTTCAAAATTGTTTGTTTAGAGTAGACTGAAAGGTGTCCCAACTCTTACACACTGTAGATCCTTTCCTTTTCGCATATATTTCTTTTGTCAATTCTCCTTCCTAAGCAAGTTATCACCACCTGAACTTCTCTGCAGTACGAGCATAGTGTGTCTGCCATGTTTTTCTCTCATGATGTCACTACTGAACATGTGACTTTTTTTCTTGGCCTCCCCAACCCCAATATCTCATTTTTTTAGAAGAAAATACTGGTTTAAGGAGCATCTGCATGACTTGGTTGCACCTAGTCCTAGGATTTGGATATCAACTGATGTCTCTATACTCTGAAAGTTCAGTCTGGAGTGACAGAGAGCTGTGCCAGAAGTTTAAACAAACTGTTTTAATGTACCTTTGTTGCTGATGCATTATTTAATTACTACTTTCCCTTGTCTTTTACAAAGCTGTGATGAGGAAGGCTGGGGACGGGGGGGATAAAAATAATTTAAACAAGCTACACATTGGAAAATCTAAATCAAAAGAAGGTTTTCTGAATGTTTTACAGTTTATTTGAGTTAACAAGCTCCGTGAAAGACAACAGTCACCTTAGCCATAAACTGTAAGAATTTGGAGCTGCAACAACCCAGCTCATCTTTGTAATTTAATAAAGCCTGATAATTGTCTGAATTCTTCACAAACAGTAACACATCTGAGAGGCGTGTAATCCTTGAACTTTTACTTGATTGCTTTATATATGTGGGTTTGTACGTTTATTCATATTGCTACATAATTGTGTGTAAATGAATCAATTACTTTGCGGAGCCAAAATACCTGAACGTGTTTAGTAACAGACTAACAACACCCGACAATATGTAAGTGCATCATTTGTAAAGCAAATATGTGGAAGGAAGCCACCACAATGAAGACTTTATGATTTCTCCTGGGGTATTATTAAAGCTTGCATGGAATGTTGGTGTGATAAGGGGCCATGCCTACTTATATTTGAGAGGCACTGTGTATTCTGCTTTTCTAAAATACAATCCTTTCTTGCATGAATTAAAAGACAAGAGAGCTATAGACTTTGGGTAGAACAGAGGATAATACTTGCTCAACATAATGGCCCTTTAGAACTTCACTATCAAGATGAGTGGAACAGCTCTTGTCTTCTACAAGTAACAAAAGGAAAATGACTGGCTTTCAAAAGTAGTCCTTACCTTTTGGTTATAGAAAAATCTTCATATAGGCACAGATTTGTCTGTGCTCATTTATATATATATATATATATATATATATATATATATATATATATATATATATATATATATATAGTGTTTCATTCTCTGAGGGAAGATGTAAATGTATCTTAAAAATAATAATGGCCACTACTGATTAATTAAGATATACTGGAAAGATACCAAGCTTATGTTACTCCTGTAAAAATGTATAAAATAAAAATAACATCCAGGCCCAGATTTGCCACAAAGGCTCGTGCCTAGGGTGGCAGAATAATAGGGGCGGCATGCCGCCCAGCCGCTTATCGGGGAGCTCAGCACTCCAGTGCAGGTGCACATGTGCGCTCGCACCAGAGGGGGATATACGGGCGCGTGTCCCGCCCACTAAATCCAGTCTTGATTACATCATAATGCCTTTTGCCTTAAAGGAGAAGTAAAGCTTAACTAAAGAAACAGGCTAGAAATGTTGTACATTATGGGGGTTATTTATTAAGCTCTGAATACCCGAAATCTGAAAGATTTTTCAGACCTTAAAAAAAAATCTGAATTTTTCAGGATTCATTAAAGTCCGATGGTATGAAAACTCAGTCCGAAAACCCGGCATCTCAAAGCTCTCTGGGTCCTGTCAATGGGGAAGGTCCCATTGTCTGCGCTGCTGTCAGTACTGATATTCAATGATTTCGGGGATCTTGGGCCAAAAAGTCCGAAAACCATGAACCATTAGTGTTTTTTTGCAGAAAAGTCCAAAAACGTCAGACTTTTCAGGCAAAGGTTCGAAGTTTGTCTGAACCAATTTTTTTGAATAATAAATAAGGTCCATTCGGGAATTCGGATTTTTATCTTAGAAATACTGAGATAAATTCAGAGCTTGATAAATTACCCCCTATGTTTTGGGCTTCTGTACCAGCCCAAGGCAACCACAGTCATTTAGCAGTAAAGATCTGTGTCTCCAAAGATGCCCCAGTAGCTCCCCATCTTCTTTTCTGCTGATTCACTGCACATGCTCTGTGCTGCTGTCACTGCTCTCAAAAGATTTCCCCAGGTCTGAATTGGAAATTAAATTTCAATAATATTTTAGTTAAAGGGACACTGTCATGGGAAAAAAAAAATTCAAAATGAATCAGTTAATAGTGCTGCTCCAGCAGAATTCTTCACTGAAATCCATTTCTCAAAAGAGCAAGCAGATTTTTTTATATTCAATTTTGAAATCTGGCATGGGACTAGACATATAGTCAATTTCCCAGCTGCCCCAAATCATGTGACTTGTGCTCTGATAAACTTCAATCACTCTTTACTGCTGTACTGCAAATTGGAGGGATATCACCCCCCTCCCTTTTCCCCCCAGCAGCCAAACAAAAGAACAATGGGAAGGTAACCTGATAGCAGCTCCCTAACACAAGAGAACAGCTGCCTGGTAGGTCTAAGAACAACACTCAATAGTAAAAACCCATTTCTCACAGAGACACATTCAGTTACATTGAGAAGGAAAAACAGCAGCCTGCCAGAAAGCATTTCTCTCCTAAAGTGCAGGCACAAGTCACATGACTGGGGGCAGCTGGGAAATTGACAAAATGTCTAGCCCCATGTTAGATTTTAAAATTGAATATAAAAAAATCTGTTTGCTCTTTTGAGAAATGGATTTCAGTGCAGAATTCTGCTGGAGCAGCACTATTAACTGATTCATTTTGAAAACATTTTTCAATGATGAAAGTCAAAGCTGCATCAAAGTAATGATACAGGGAACCTTTTAACATTTTATTGCAATTTTAAGCAACACTGGAAAAACTAGTTGTTTTTTTCACATTTCAGACCCATTTTTAAATAAGAACTTTGGACACTTTATCAGGACTGAACTAGAATCACATACAAGCTCAGGAAATACGTGAGTGAAAAGGTTTCTGTAAATGTATTCTAATACATTTTTTAAAAAAAAAATCCATATATTATAGTGTATCAATAGATTCAGCCCAATGTTTTTAATTTGCTGTTAGTAACTATTTAAAGTTATACTAACACTGAAAAATTAAAGTTAAGTCTCTGGATTATTAAAATTTTACATACATTTGTATTTCCACATTTTTCTTTTTTTCTGTTGGAGAGAGATTTGCCAAAATGTGGTTATGGCTATTAAAGTGTTTTTCTTACTGGTTTATCTAGTTTTTTTCATTGTTGATGACAAATTAGTGTCATATTGGTATTATTATCAAATACTTAATAAACCGATACCAATAAATGAATTACATTTTGCATCACTTTTGTTTTGTTGCATATCGAAAGTTTTATATTACAAGTATGGGACCCATTATCCAGAATGCTTGGGACATAGGGTTTTCCGGATAATGGATTTTTCTGTAATTTGGATCTTCATACTTTAAATCTATTAAAAAATCATGTAGATATTGAATGAACCCAATAGGCTGGTTTTGCTTCCAATAAGATTAATTATATTTTAGTTGGGATCAAGTACAAGCTACTGTTTAATTTCTTTGAAAATAATACTTTAAAAGTATTTGGATAAAATGGAGTCTATGGAAGATGGCCTTTCTGTTATTCTGAGCTTTCTGGATAACGTGTTTGCAGATAATGGGTCCCATACCTGTATAACTTTTTGATTGGCCTACATGGTGCAACATTTTCTCTGTCATACTTTAATTCTATGACCTTCTGATTTCTCTCCTTCCAGCCGTTATCCTCTTCTCTAGCTTTTTGTTCTTATCTGATATGTTTTATTATTTAGGAATATATAAGATAATTAACTGAGAGATACTGGCAGAGAGGAAAATAATAAAGTGAAGTACAGAAGGGAGAGCATAAAGAGAATGGGGAAGGGGGAAAGCTGTAGTAGCAAAAGAGAAAAGTATGAGCAAAAGGGAAAAAGTTGATATATGTAAAGATTGGTAGGAGAAAGTAAGATGATAGTGATGGGCGAATTTATTCGCCATGCCCGAATTCGCCCCAAATTTCTTTGATTCGCTGCGGCGAATAAATTCACAAAACCGCTGTGGGAATTCACCAGCGTAAAAAAAATGGACGCCGGCGTCCGTTTTGTTTTACACTGTCGCATATTAGTCGGCGAATGTGCATTGGCGCCCAATAAAATGGACACCGGCATCCGTTCTTGGATGCCGGCGTCCATTTTTTCGGACGCCGATGCACAAAAACGAGATGCCGGCGCCAAAAAAAGAGATGTCGGCGCCGTTTAGTGCATCTCGTTGGAAATTTGTTGATTTTTGGCAGAGCGAAACGGGCCAAATTCGCCCATCACTATAAGATGGCGACGCCGGTGTCCATTTTTTTTTTACGCCGGCGCATATTAGTAGGCGAATGTGCATCGGCACCCGAAAAAATGGACGCCGGCATCCGTTTTTGGATGCCGGCGTCCATTTTTTCGGACGCTGATGCACAAAAACGAGATGCCGGCACCAAAAACGAGATGCCGGCGCCGTTTCGTGAATTTTTTGCCGTTTCATGAATTTCACAGGAAATTTGCGGATTTTTTGGCGGAGCGAAAACGGCCAAAATTCGCCCATCACTATATCACTATAAGATGGAGTAGAAAAAAGGGGACAATGAATAAAAGAAAACATTTTGAATAAGGAGGAATTGTATAAATAATATCAGAATTTTTGAAAAAGTAACATTGGAAACATATTTTAGATAAATGTATTTCATCATTAAAAAAAAATATAATTAGGCATTTAATGCTCAATATATTTATGCCCCTTTTATTTGTTAACTGTCATTTTATCAACTATTGACCCGATGTTACAATGGGCGCAAATTCAGCACCTCTTTTCTCACTATGAATTTAAAACTTGCTAGTGTAATAACATTGTCAAGATGCACACTGAGACATAGGGGCAGTTCATCAAGGATTATTTAATGTTACTAGTTCCTATAAAATATAGGCGGATTACTAGATGTCAGAAAGTATAAACAGGATAAGGAACTGACCATTAATTCAGACAAGTACTACTAATAATGGTAATTGTTTTTTTTACAGCTCATGGTTTTTCCACCTCCTCTGTCTCAAGCCTGGTATGCACCAAACATCTAGCAGGGGATTAAGCAGCTTTCTAAGAGAATCATTACGCTGATTAAATGTGTTTTTAAGAAAAACATTAAAATGGTTTCTGGGTTTGACTGATGCCAGCTGGGAAAAATATGCGGAGGGAAGGTAATTTGTATTTACAGTCACCTACGGTTTATAGTATATAAGTTCTATAGTATATGGCATTTGGGAACAAATATTCCTAGATAACACTTATACAAGACAGCTGGATTTTTTAAAATGATAATATACAAAGAGAAAAATAGATAATTTTATCAAAATTGATATCTTGTCATTTTTTTATATATATATTTTTTTTTTTACAAAAAATACAGGTAATGGGAGGTTAATACAGGATTGAACCTTGGTTTAGGTGAGATGGTGAGATGTAGATATTATATTCCAGTGCCAGTCTTGTCACAGAAACAAATAAAATAAGTAAAACCAAATAATATATAGGGGCAAATTTACTTATGGTCGAATATCAGGGTTAATTAACCCTCGATATTCGACTGTCGAAGTTAAATCCTTCGACTTCGAATATCGAAGTTGAAGGATTTATCGCTATTCGTTCGATGCAATTCTTTGAATCGTTCGATTCGAAGGATTTTAATTGTTCGACCAAAAAAAGATAGCTAAGCCTATGGGGACCTTCCCCAGAGGCTAACATTGACTTTGGTAGCTTTTAGGTGGCGAACTAGGGGGTTGAAGTTTTTTTTAAAGAGACAGTACTTCGACTATCGAATGGTCGAATAATCAAACGATTTTTAGTTCGAATCGTTCAATTCGAAGTCGAAGGTCGAAGTAGCCCATTCGATAGTCGAAGTAGCCAAAAAAACCTTTCAAAATTCGAAGTTTTTTTCCTCTATTCCTTCATTCAAGCTAAGTAAATGGGCCCCATAGTGATGGGTGAATGTATTCAACAGCCATGGATTTGCAGCAAATTTTCACACTTCGCGAACTACAAATTTTTTCACAAAACTCAAAAATTCACCGTGGAAAAATTAAATTTGACACAAAAAGCCGGGCATGTAAAACATTTTTGACACCTATTGACGCATTTGAACAAGAGAGTCGCATGTGTAAAAATTGTCTCGTTCATAAAAAAGTTTCATGAATTTTTTTCAGTGTTTCGCAAATTTTACGGCGAAGTGAAACGGAACAGATACACACTTAATTACAAGATAAGGCCTTAATTTCTATACAAATTACCATCCTTTTATTTAGTAAAGTACAAGTCTTGCAAAATCCCAACTGTTTGATTATATTTAGTTTTTGAGCAAAATTAACCCCATTGTTCCAAAACCGCAGAAAAGGTTTCCAAAATTTCCAAATGCATTGGAGTCAAGTGTTTTTTTTTTCTTTTTTGAAAACAATGGGCATTTTTCACCAGACATACACTAGATAAGTTCTTATAAGGGATCTATGAAGATCCAATGTTGTGCTTTTAATCAGTGCCGGGCCAGCGCGGGCAGGCGCCCTAGGCAGCCTGGCCCGGCAAAGCGCCCGATACACTAGTGCGCGAAAAGACACAAGTGCGCATGCGCGAGAAAATCCGAGTGCGCATGAGCACTTTCATTTTTCGCGCATGCGCACTAGTATTTTTCGTGCATGCGCACTAGCGCAAACACGCACATCGGCCACAGCAGGGAACGGACTAGGGGATAGCAGAGGCAGAGAAGGTGCATGCCTGGCGCCCCTCCAGCATTGCGCCCTAGGCACGTGCCTACTCTGCCTACCCCTAGTTCCGGCCCTGCTTTTAATCCTTGACGCAATTCCCCATCATATAATAATCATTCTTGGTAAAAATTTAGAAGGTAATTACTAACAATAACAATAACTGTAAAACCTGGTATACATCGTGATGAGCAAATCTGTCCCGTTTTGCTTTGCCGAAAAATTTGGGAAACTCCGAAAAAATTCAGGAAACTGCTAAAAATTAGCAAAACACATTGGGAGTCATTTATAAAGTTTGTGCATAGCATATTTTTTGCAAATGGTTGTATTGCGCATGTTTTTTCCTGAATGCTAATATATTGCACTGCTCTGCCCGACTTTCCGTTTTTTGCATCCAATCTGCGCGGTTGTTGTGCGCGAAAATAGCATTGACAGCAACTTAAATTCGCAGTTTGCAAAACTGTTTTCGTTTATCGTAATTGAGTCACAGAGTGTAAATATAAATATTCGCATTTTGCGAATTGTGACATATTTAAAAAGCTGCAATAGACATTCGCATTGTGAAAAAAAAATTAGCAATTCTGTTTGCACCCTCTTATTCAGCTTTATAAATATAACTGTGCGCAGGGCAAATATATTGACTTTGCGAACCAATCTGCCCTGCGCAAAGTTTATAAATGACCCCCATTGAAGTCAATGGGCCTCAAAATCATTTTGACGCGGGGGACAATTTTTATACATGCAACACTTTTGTCCAAATGTGTTAAAGTCAATGGGGGTCAAATTTTTTTTAAATGCTGAATAATTTTGACGTGCGTTTCGAGAAAACATTCACGGTCAGCAAACTGCGGAAATTCGCCGGAAATCCATGCCTGGCGATTATACACAATAACCCCACATTCTTCTTACTTACATAAGCTCACCGCACCATTCTATTCTGTGTATTACTTGCATTCATGATGCTTGCGCCCATATGCATAACTATATAACTATAAACAAACTTTTTTTGCCAGTTTCTTTCCAAGGGCCCCAATTTATTTATGTAATAGCATTGAACCTTTTTTTCACCGTTCATCATCAGCAAACACAGCGGCAGTACAATACAAGGCCAAATTCAAGGTAATTTGTGAATAAACAAAAACATAGCACCCCGTCCGAGTATGTGTGTAATTTATTCAATCAATTGTTATTGTACAGTTTTTGTAAAGTCATTTTGAAGGTTAACAAGCATTATTTACATTGTAGTGCACACAATTAGTGCAATGGGGAACAGAAAAGGCATTATACTGATTTGCTTATTATCGCCTCTGGGGAGATAATATTTTCCGAGGGGAAAAAGGAGATTCTTATTTATATAGTAACATACAGTAGTTTACCTTCACAAAGCTTATTCTTTCAGTACAATACTAATAATGTTGTTTTTTTTCCATGACTTACTCATTTTTACAGTTCTGAAATATTAAAATTGCTGTTTCTCAGCAGCAGTTCGGTACTCTTGGGGGCAAATTTACTTAAGGTTGAATATCGAGGGTTAATTAACCCTCGATATTCGTCTGTCGAAGTTAAATCATTCGACTTCGAATATCGAAGTCGAAGGATTTAGCGCTATTAGTTCGATCGAACGATCGATTGAAAAATCGTTCGATCGAACGATTAAATCCTTTGAATCGTTCGATTCGAAGGATTTTAATCCACCGATCGAACTATTTTTCTTCGAGCTAAAAAAGATAGCAAAGCCTATGGGGACCTTCCCCATAGGCTAACATTGACTTCATTAGCTTTTAGGTGGCGAACTAGGGGGGTCGAAGTTTTTTCTTAAAGAGACAGTACTTCGACTATCGAATGGTTGAATAATCGAACGATTTTTAGTTCGAAACGTTCGATACGAAGTCAAAGTCATAGTCGAAGGTCGAAGTAGCCCATTCGATGGTCAAAGTAGCCCATTCGATGGTCGAAGTAGCCAAAAAAACCATTCAAAGTTTTTTTCCTCTTTTCCTTCACTCGAGCTAAGTAAATGGGCCCCCAGGTCATCAGTTCTGTAAACTGCTACAATTTGATACATTAACTGCTGGCAGGTCTCAACAGCATTTCCAGCCTCTACTGAGCGTGCTGTTGGATTTGAAGCTTTGCTAAAGTATATTACAAAAGAACTGTTACAATTTCATACATTGGTTGCTGGCAGGTCTCATCAGCAGTTCCAGCCTCTACTGAGCTTGCTCTTGGATTTGAAGGTAGTTGGTTACAGATCAACTATTAAAATTTGATAGATTCGTTAATTGAATTTATTAACAGGCCCGGATTTGCGGCAAGGCCGCATAGGCCCGGGCCTAGGGCGGCAAAAAAATAGGGGCGGCATGCCGCCCAGCGCACTATGGGGACGCGTGCGTCCCCATTCAATTACAGCAGCTGCGCCAGTGTTTTTTCGCCGGCGCGCTGGGAAGGGGAGATGAGGTGGGCGCTAGGACCGTGCGGCCGCCTGGTCGGACCGCGCGGTGCCCCACATTGAAATCCGGCGATGTTTATTAACTGAGCAAAGACAGCAACTAATGTAATAAACTGTAACAGTTTACAGATGTGTCAAAGTTTGTAAACAGCGGATTGGAGGCCTCGAGGCCCATTGGGGCTTCCCGCACAGGTTCCCCCCCTCCGAACTCCCTTGCCCACTCCACGCCCCTACCTCTGTCACCACCCACCTAGAGGCCCCTCTCCTTTGACCCCCTCTGGGCCCCTGCTCTTACCTGTGTGGTAATTGCGGCCTAGATCGTTGGGGGAAATGATCAGTGCCAGCCATAGCGCAGTGTCCCACCTGCCCAGTCCGACCCTGTTTGTAAAGGTGAAATAATAGGGTATCCCTATAATTTGGGGGAAAGCATGGGAAATCTTGCAGGTCCGGGATTGTTTGTATCAGAAAAGGAGCTGTCAACCCTGCAACTGCTAATGCAGGATTCATTATTATCACATTGCCTCGCATTGACCCTTAGCAGCTAATTAAAATGCATTATTACATACAAGGACACAGACACATTAACAAATGACATTAAAAAGTCTTGTGGAAAATAAAAGAGGCTTGTCTGGCAGAAAAGGAAAAATTCTTGCTAAGGTAAGGAGGGGTTGTATTGTGTGGTGTTTGTAAAGTAGACCTTTAAAGAATGGCTTCGATATGTACAGAATGTTAGGCTTGAATACGTAGTTATAATTATTGTATTCAGGGACTAAACAATGATTAGCCAAGGTTATGTTTTTATGGGAAATGACTAATGAAATAATATGGCTGAATTTGAATATTCACTGCATGTTATCTGCATACATAAAGACTAGCCATAGCTAATAACTTCATTGGCATGTTTTTACTAGGTTTAAATATAATTTTTTTCCCTTTTCTCAGCTTTCCAGTAAATGAAATATTCCCATTTGCACAGCCACATAATAAAAAAAACTTCAATGAAAAGAGTCACTTAACACGACAAATGATTACATTCTTATAGGGTTTTTAGCAGTTTTTCAAAAACACAAAATTGTGAAACACCAAAAAATTGTTATTTTATAGTACCCCAGAAGCTATAATATTATTGGGGTCACTGAATATATTCCAGAACAAGGTTGTCATATCATAAAATAATTATCAAAGAAGGAAATTACATCTTCACTTAGAAAATTAAACCATTATTACAAAGCTTGATAGCCTACTTATTCATACTATATTGAAAAAAACCCCAATAAATTTAGACCTTGGTCCTTATATTAGATCATGGGAAGTCAGTTCATTAATGCTTAAAGGGGAACTCCACACAAACATAACTTAAGCTTTTTGAAAAGTAAACTTTGCAAGCAACTTTGCAATATAAATCAATTAAAAAATATGCAGACTTTTCATGATTTTTAATGGCTTGGAAAAGTTCCCTAATCCTAGCCCCTTGATCTCCTGCTGATCTGTCTGACTACTTTTCTGAGCTGGCTGACTACTATCACTTTGTATCCTTAGCCTGCATTCTCCAAAGCCCAAAATTCCCTGCGCAAGTGATTTCAATAAGGAAAGGAACATCCCAGTGCAATGCATTGTGGTTTATGTAGTTCCTGCATGTTGTCTGTAAGCTGTGGAGGAGTTGTTACAATTTGTAACATCAGTGTTTTACTTCCTCTTTTCATGCCAGGATTTCAAATGATGCAGAAAGAGAAGAACTATTAAACAGCTGGATTTCTGCATAGAAAATGGCATTTATTCATACTTTTTGAAGAAACAAGTAACTGTGATGGGTATATTAGGGGGCTGATTCATTAAGGGTCGAATATCGAGGGTTAATTAACCCTCGATATTCGACTTGGAATTGAAATCCTTCGACTTCGAATATCGAAGTCGAAGGATTTAGCGCAAATACTGCGATCGTACGATCGAAGGATTATTCCTTCGATCGAACGATTAAATCCTTCGAATCGAACGATTCGAAGGATTTAAATCCAACGATCGAAGGAATATCCTTCGATCAAAAAAAGTTAGGCAAGCCTATGGGGACCTTTTAGCTGCCGAAGTAGGGGGTCGAAGTTTTTTTTAAAGAGACAGTACTTCGGCTATCGAATGGTCGAATAGTCGAACGATTTTTACTTTGAATCCTTCGATTCGAAGTCGTAGTCGAAGGTCGAAGTAGCCCATCCTTCACTCGAATTTAGTGAATCGGCCCCTAGGTGTTATGTGGGCCTCTTTATCAAATTTTGGTTTGGAAGCTGGAGTTCCCCTTTAAAATAAGGCAACACATTGATAGGGAGAACAATATTGGTGGTAAGGGCAGACTCCACTCAAAATAGCTCTCACTCCATCTCTCCAACACATCAACTTGCAACAGCATTTGCTGAGGTAGCTTTTGCTACCTCTATGTTCTTCACCCTCTATGTATTTCCTTTGCTTCCCAGGCCACTGCACAAATATTCAGACGGAAGACGGTCGTGCATTCCATAATAGAGCACAGGAAAGCTTCCAGAATGCAAATTAACTTGGTTTGAAGGTGTGGTCAGTCAAACTGGCCTGTAATAGAACTCTCCATAACAGTAACAAATCACTAGGCACATGTCAGTTTGTAGAAAGCCAAATATATATTAAAAAAGCAAAACTTTCCTATTTGCATAGCTGTTAAATATCCTTTTCACTGGTTTATAATTTCTAAAGCCTTCCTTGGTCAGATATATAGCCTTTAGTCTCCAAAAGTTTTATCTACAAAGATGGCCTCACCCTGATGTGGTATTAACCTGTCAAGAGTTTGAATAAATGCACGCTCACCGTATGAATCTAGTTAAAGAATCCTACTTCAAAAAAAAATGTATATGGCACGCATAAATCTCAAAAATCTGGTTTATCTCAAAACACAGATAGCATTAATTATGGTAATAAATATTCTAAAGAAGATTGTAAATGCTACTTATTCTTTCTAATTTTGTACCGTCTAGCAGTCTTTTCATTTGGTACAAATCTATTCCATTCATGTTTATCATCATCTATTTAAGAATGAAAAATAGGTTTTAAATATCATAATTAATGTTTTTTTACTTTTTTTTGCTATTTTGTAGTTTTCGCAATGATGTAAAAAAGGTTATTTTAATATTTAGCCTACAAAATAAGAATATACCTACTTAACAATAGGAAAAATAAATAAAATATTCAGTGGACAATACAACATAAAGCAGACTATAATACTTCAACAATATATTTTTAAAAATAATTTTTATTTTTTATATGGTGGATATTCAGTACCAGCTGACAGTTATGGGTAAAACAACATATAACTCTAATTTGGTTACTGTCTCTTTAAATAGCAATTAACCCTTGGCAATCCAGGGCCCTGAGTCCCTTTTGCATATGAAAAGTACTGGGAACTGGGATTTACAGCGCAGTGCCTCCACCTAGGGAACACTGAGGAGCATACCTCAGGGGATTTAGGAAAAATAAAACACACACAGTTTGCAATAAAACAAATATAAACTTAATTTAAACTGTATTTAGTAACTGTAAATGCAAATCGCACAATATAGCTTAGGGAACCTATCAACTCCTGGCACATTTTCTCAATGCCGCAGTCCCACACCGGGTGGATAAATACAGAATCACTCTGGTCATGTCCCTTCGCCAAGAGCTTTTATGTCCCCAGGTAGCGTTACCTGCCCCAAGGTACTTTTCCCTTTGAAAGTTGTAGCCACTCCCACATGGCAGGTACACAAGCAAGACCTGTCCTCACCCTGGGGAAACACACAGTGGCCAAAGTATCCACAGGCAGGAGATAAAAACTGGCTCTCCCTAATGCTCAAAAACTTTCTCCAGAAGAGCAAATTGCAGCCCTTCCTTCTTCTTCTTCCTGGAAACTCCTTTTAAAGCAGTGTCATTCTCCACAGATCTGATTCTCTCTGGCTGCTGCAGCAGGAATTCCCTTTCTTAGCTGTGTGGGAAACCCTGCATATCATTAAAGGGATACTGTCATGGGGAAAAAAAATTTTTTCAAAATGAATCAGTTAATAGTGCTGCTCCAGCAGAATTCTGCCCTGAAATCCATTTCTCAAAAGAACAAACAGATTTTTTTATATTCAATCTTGAAATCTGGCATGGGGCTAGACATTTTGTCAATTTCCCAGCTGCCCCAAGTCATGTGACTTGTGCTCTGATAAACTTAAATCACTCTTTACTGCTGTACTGCAAGTTAGTGATATCACCCCCCTCCCTTTTTCCCCCCAGCAGCCAAACAAAAGAACAATGGGAAGGTAGCCAGATAACAGCTCCCTAACACAAGATAACAGCTGCCTGGTAGATCTGAGAACAGCACTCAATAGTAAAAACCCATGTCCCACTGAGACACATTAAGTTACATTGAAATGGAAAAACATCAGCCTGCCAAAAAGCATTTCTCTCCTAAAGTGCAGGCACAAGTCACATGACTGGGGGCTGCTGGGAAATTGACAAAATGTCTAGCCCCATGTCAGATTTCAAAATTGAATATAAAAAAAATCTGTTTGCTCTTTTGAGAAATGGATTTCAGTGCAGAATTCTGCCAGAGTAGCACTATTAACTGATGCGTTTTTAAAAAAAAAACTTGTTTTCCGATGACAGGATCCCTTTAAAGGGGACCTGTCATACTAAGAAATCATTCAAAATTATTTTCTATCATGTTAGTTGAGCAAAATAAAATGTACTTACACTACTTTTAGGGGCAGATTTATCAAGGACAGAATTGAAAATTTAAATTTTCGAATTAGAATTTTGAGTTTATTTTAACGTAATTCAATAGGGAATGGGCAATACTCACCTATGTTTTGAACAAACCAAATAAATAAAGCTAATACTGAAAATGTTTCACACATTTTTAGCAAAGCAGGAGAAATTAACCCATCACTAGTCAGAATGGCTGTATAGATTTTTGCAAGTCTGGTGAATGCTATAGGCAAAGTTTCCTTACATGTTATTTGCATATAGATAGAGAACCCTAAATTAGGGAGCAACAGGTATAAAGAAAGATAAGAAATGGAAGCACGAATATAATTGGTTGGCTGTAAAGCCAACCATTGTGAGCACTGGACATTCACATAAATAATTACTATTTTTTTATAAAGCCGCTTGGTTATTACATTACATAATAGTACAATAGTCATGTTAGAGCAGGGATCCCCAACCTTTTGAACCCTTGAGCAACATTCAGAAGTAAAAGAAGTTGGGGAGCAACACTAGCATGAAAACTGTTCTTGGGGTGCCAAATAAGTGCTGTGATAGGGCATTTGGTAGCCCCTATGTGGATTGTCAACCTACATTGAGACTCTGTTTGGTAGTGCACCTGGTTTTTATGCAAACAAAACTTGCCTGCAAGCCTGGAATTCAAAAATAAGCTCCTGGTTTGAGGCCACTGGGAGCAACATCGAAGGGGTTCGAGAGCAACATGTTACTCACAAGCTACTGGTTGGTTGGTCACTTTGTTAGAGGATGTTGGACAAGTGTGCTCAGTTGATATTCAGTGTTACGTGAATATTATGCTTATCTTATTGTAAATAAACCATTATCTTCATTTTCTTTGGTATCACAAAACAATATGTGTGCCTCGCAATATTCAATGAACATTTTTTGGAAATGAAGTGTAATATCATTTTTACAATTAATTAATTAATTACAATTAATTATTAATTTAATATAATTCAAATATTTGGGCTACAAATTGCTAAAAGAAAAGATGTAATGGAGCAGATGTGTGATTGGTATAGAATAGTTTCATTATTTTTAGTTGATGACTACTTAATAGGGTATTATGACCTTTCTTCACAAGACAGATTTAATTAGGCCATTTTCCATGAAAGATTTCAAAATTCCTTGAATACAAAATATTTCAAAGATACTAATTATTGCCGTATATATATCACAAGATGCATTATGCTTTAAGGGGAATAGGTTTTCCAAGTTTCAAAAATCTTGATTTTTCAGGCATTGGCAGAAGTCGACTTTTTAATAAGTCTCATATTTCACATGGATTAGATTTGTAGAAATCTTGTAACTCAATAGGTACCTGCCTATTCTCTCTTGGCGTCAGCCTGCCTAGAGTGCTTTGCTTAGCAGACATACCTGGCATTCCACCCGTGCCTCCTCACTTGCTAAGTGGGCTGGAGCCAGCCTACCAAAACATTAGGTTATTGTTTTGAACAAGGAATCCCTTTGACAGAGGAGCAAAGTGTGAAGTTGGTCTTGCACAGCCATAGTAACCTCCATAAGAAGCATGACACTCCTTTTCTATCATTCCTTATGCTATGGTATCACAGGAAAAGAGATATTGTCATGTCCCTTCTTGACCAAAATATGGTCTATAAGTAAGATGAATCTAGTATCCTTTGCACCACCACAAATAATGTTCACAATTGCATTGGAATGGAGTGGTTGTCAGATGCCATAGAACTAAAGTTTAAATGAGGAGCCTTCTAAGAAGACCATGCTCATGTTGTACAATTTTAACAACATTTTAGCTATTGACCCAGAGCAAGTATTTCACCACCATGATTGCAGGGAACGTGTTCAGTTCACGGTTAGGAAGGTTCCTTCTAAAGTTCCTTAGTATTGTAACAATTTGCTGCCTAACTGTAAAATATTTTTAAAGGGAGTTATATATTAAAGTCTGAATGCTAAAAACTCCAAAAAATTCAAATTTTTTTTTACTATAAAATCTGAATTTTTGTGGGAAAAAAACCTCAAATTTTTCGTGATGTATTATACATCAAGGCTGTAAAAAATCAGAATCCGAAAATACGCCATCTCAGACTTGCTGAGGTTGTATATAAGTCAATGGGAGAGGTCCCTATACTATTTGGAAGTTTCTGTGGTCTGCACTGGAATTCATCTGAAAATCTGACTATTTTGGGCTTTTCGGGCAAAAATCCGAAAAATTCAGGCTTTTCCGGAAGAAGCCCTGAAAAAATCAAGAGATTCGGGAGAAAAATCTGGAAAAATCATACGATTCAGTTTTATCGAGTTTTTCCCCAAGCTTTTTAAATAATAAAGTTCAAATCAAGGATTCTAGACTTATTTTAATAAAATAATCAGAAAAGTTATTTTCTGGTTTCCTTCAACTCTACACTATGATGGGCGAATGTGTGACATTCCACATTGTGGGAAAATTCGCAAATTCAAAGCAAAATTTGTGAAATAATGGGCGTCATTAAAAAATTGATTGACGTGACCGATAATTTATATACGCGTGACTATTTTGTCCACATGCATTAAAGTCAATGGGCGTCTGAATAATTTTGCCACGGCACAATTTTTTTTGTCCTGGCGGATTTTCGCTGCAGTTTCGTGAATTTATTTGCGGGCAGTGAAATGCAGAAATTTGCCGCAAATCCATACCTGGCGAATTTATTCACCCATCACTAATCACTACTCTACACCTTTGGAAATGTTCAATAGTTATAAAAATAATTATATACAGTATGTAGTACCTGAAGTGGTGAACAACTCACTTGAAGGTGAACAACACTTGAAGGTGAACAAATCTAAAGATGTACAAATGCAACTACATATGCAATATATTATTATTATATTATATTATTAGACATAGCAGTCCCATTTTCCCAGAATTTATCTGAAAATATGCTAAATGACCGCTTTCATTTTTCTATATATGAATTCCCATAGTTAAAACCAAGAATTCATTCTGTGACTTCCCCAGTGCAGTGTTAAACCAGTTTTATGACATAATTATGTATGGTTAATCAATATCTGGTAGTACTGTAAAATATAGAGTTCTCAGTTTCTGCTTACTGATCTTTTCACACGTAGAGCACACTTTCTAAAGGAAGAGGTGGTGGAGGATCAGCAGGTATGACCAGTGGGTCAAAGGTTTAATTCCATTCCAAAGAAACTAGACATGCTTCATTAATCTAGACTTCGGCAGCACTTGGCTCGGTTACACTCATCACTGAGCTTGTACAATAAAAACCATAATGCGCAGAACTGTCTCAAACACTTGAAACAAATAATACCCTTATTGTTACATTCAGAAGCTCAGCAGAAGCTCACTTTCAGTAGCTATCAGTCAACACATAACATTATATATATATATATATATATATACATATATACATACTGTATACTTACACACACACACACACACACACACACACACACACACACACACACACACACACACAGACAAAGCAAGGATTCAGTTAGATGATGCAAGGCCATACTGACAGTATGCCAGAATGCCTAGGAGTCTATACCAACCAGATGTTTGCTTCAAACTGGAGACCAATACATGTTCATTGTTTGTTATTGGTTACTCAACCAACTTCACACCTAGACACATTTTGAAGGGAAAAGTAGTAAATACCTGAGATTTTATTAATGTATAATAAGAACGTGTTTATCTTTATGTTGTCCTCATCAATGGATAGATCCATCAGTAATGGATAATGAGAACCTGTTTATCTCTATTTTGTCCTCATCAAGATACAGTGTTGGTAATTGATGAGAAGTGTAGTTCATTAACAATCCATGGGCAGCAAGTTGCCTGTCTGCTAGCACTATTTATGGCCTGCTAGATGTTACTAAAATAAAAACAGTCTTGGAAGTTGTAGATCAGTTGGGGATGCCTGGAGATGTGTCAGATATGTTGGATGATACAAAATTTGTGTTAAAGACCTGACAGTGTGTTAACATACTTAAAAGTCTTAAAACCTTTAGCCAGCACTAAACCCACTACATTTTCAGGTACACTGCAGAAAGGCGTGACTGGGCCCCCTATTCTCATTTTTATGAAAGGAAGTGAAAGAGGTAAAATAAATGTTGGATTTTGGGGAGTTCAGAATTTTATTCTGCTTCATCTAGATGTTAAACAGAAAGAATTTAAGTATAGAAAGAAACATATAATTTTGGAATCACTAGGCTATTAAAGATCTGCAGCATGCCTCTAAGGGGCAGATCTATCAAAATTTGACTTTGTGAAAAAAAAACACAGATGTGAAAAAAAATGGACAAAACCAATGCGACTTGAAAATTCAGTAAAAAACATGACAGAACAGTCCCATCTGTATTTTTTCTCAGAAAAAAAGTTGCATGCCAGCGAGAACCATATTGTTCCATGGATTTTCATTGAGGTTAAAATACTCAAATGTTTTAATGAACTAGGAAGATAAATTTAATAATAATAACATTGTAGAGACAATTTCCATTGATGTTTATTAAACTTTGACTACTTTTACTTGCTAGTTTTTTCTGTTGACTTTTCACATTTTTTTTCTTTAAGAAATACAGCCTATTCAAGGTTCTGAAGAATATTCTCGAATATATTACATATTATATGCACAGTTGAATTTTTCACTGGGATTTTTCTCATGAAACAATGCAAACTCAATTTTTGATAAAATGGCCCTTAACTGTTAAATTAAAACAATTTCTCAGTTGGGTTTCTGTGATTTTCTTGGCTATAGGCTTCATAACTAGGGCATATATGGTACAAAAAATGTAAATGTTATTATTTTCAACCAAGAAATATGTGCTGATTGTTGCCATATACTGTATCACTAGAATTTGCCACCAAAGATTCAACACCTTCACTTTATATTTTCAGTTACAATTCTTCATTTAATTTCTGGGTTAAGTCTTTCTATGGCTTTGGTCTCCTTGAATTTGTCAGTTTTATGAATATATTATCATATGTATTCAGAATTTAGTTTTGTACTATGAAAGGAAGTGAATATTTAAAGTAAAGGAAGAAAAATATGCTTGGGGTTGACTAAAGTAGAAATCCTCATGCTTCCTTTTCCCAGATGGGAAAGTACAATAGGTCGGTTAAAGGTTTTCTATCAAGAATTTCTGTTTTGAAAAATATTTAAAATTGAATCAGTCAAACACTCTTAATCCATGTTTGCTCAAGACATATTAGTGCCCCATCAAATGATAAGAACAAAATTCCTTGCAAAAAGCCTGCTCTTGGGAACTTTCCCTCACTTGGATTATTTAATATTTTCTTCATAAAAGTGCAAAATAATGAATCTGTTATATTTATATGTTTTATTTTGTTGAGCTGAAACAATGTTTTTACTTTATTCATTACACATATGTTAGGCTTAAATACTGTATAGTGTGAGTTTGAATTTGCTTGAGAATTTCCCATTAAACAAATCATCCTCCACCATATGGCAAAGAGAGAGGTCAAGTGTGCCACCTCACAGGACCTAATGTCATAAAACATTGTCATTAGCAATATCTCTCTCTTCAAGTTACAATAGCAATTATGACAACTATATCAAAGACAAGAGTGACACCGTCATTTCATCTGCATAATGTTTATTTAGGGGGTTATTTATCAAAGGTTGAATTTCGAAGTTATGTAAATTTTTTTGAACTGTAATAAATTTGAATGTACTTACAACTTGAATCAACATCATCATCATCAAAGACAAGAGTGACACCGTCATTTCATCTGCATAATGTTTATTTAGAGAGATTTAGGGGGTTATTTATCAAAGGTTGAATTTCGAAGTTATGTAAAAAAATTTGAACTGTAATAAATTTGAATGTACTTACAACTTGAATCATCATCATTATCATCATCACCATCATCATTTATTTATATAGCGCAGTGCTTTACCTTAGTTATGACAAACAGGGAATAAATGGAGGATAACAAACAAGGGTTACAGAGAACAACAGGATTAGAGGGCCCTACAAATTAGAGTTTACAAAGTAAAGGTTAGGGTACAATTGAGGCATTAGGATTTTAGAAACAATTTTGTGATTTTTGATACAGCAATGATTGATTAATTAAGGTACATTGAATAAGCTTCTTTAAACAGGTGGGTCTTTAAGGAGTGCTTGAAAGTTTGGAAAGAAGGAGAAAGTCTGACAGCTCGAGGCAGAGAGTTCCAGAGAAAAGCAGAAGCCCAAGAGAAGTCTTGTAGACGAGAATGGGCAGAAGTGATCAGAGGAGAAGCGAGGCGAAGATCAGAAGCAGAGCATAGGTTTCGTGAAGGAGAGTGTTTGGAGATCTGAGATGAAATATAGGGAGGGGCTTCAATATTAAGGGCCTTGAATGTGAGTGTTAGTAATTTGAATTTGATTCTAGAGGAGATTGGGAGCCAGTGAAGGGACATGCATATGGGAGCAGCTGATGGGAGCAGCATATGGAAGCAGCTGATGTTGATTGGTAAGTTATTTATGAAAAAACATAAACGTCTAACATTCGATCGAGTAGAAATGACTCGAAAATTTTAATCGAAGTCCAATCTATTTTGAATCGAGTTTTGCTCCAAAGAAAAACTCAAATGTCAGGAAGACTATTAACATCTTCAAATGGTTCAATGGAACTCTGCCATTGACTTCTACATGAACTTGGCAGGTTTTATGTGGCGAAGTAGAGAATAAGAGTTGTTTCCAAGTTATAGGTGTGTTAAATCTCACATTCAAATTCAAATTTGAGTTGGTGGTTTTAAATTCAAAATTGTGAGTTTTGACCAAAAAAAAATTCGAAATTCAAACCTCAGTAAATCTGCCCCTTAGAGTGGGGCGAACAGAACGGGACATGAATAGAAACACAAGATCTGTTGTTTGGCACATAAAATATCCTATTGGCTAGTAAGAAATATTGACGTTTTTTAAAATAGTTTCATCAGTGTTCACACATGCACACATTTAGAAACATACATGCACATCACATATATGAAAACCTTTTTCAAATTATAAACATAAAATCCCCAAGAAATTTATTTATTAGTGCACAATGAATTGCACCCAGACATTACAATGAATTTATAAGATTGTGCTATTGTGTAATGGCAAGTCAGAACAAATGCTTTATATATCTCTGTGAATATTTTGTCTTTCGTTACAGTTTTTTTAAAAAATGTGTCCTGTTGATTTCAATATATATATACTATATTGTTTTAATTTGTGGTTTAAAAAATTGCAGTTAAAATTGATCAGGTTCCATTCATGATCAAATTTTTTTTCTTGATTGTTAGCATATTTATGGAATAACTTGAAATGGAATAACTAATTTCAAGGAAAAAAGAGATAATGAAAATATCATTGTTCCATTTGGTTTTACAAATTCGGTGAAACAAACTTAAAAAAAAGCTCTTGAAAATACACTTCCCATTTACATCTATAAAAGCTAACCACGTTTTTGCTGACTAATTCATGAACATTTACAAGATTTGTTTTCCATTGATAATGTTTATACATAAAATTCCGATTTGTGAATTTTTTTTTACTTATTTATGAAAAAAAGTGAATCTAAAAATGTCTATTGAATTAAACCATGGAAAAAAAAACCTTGAATGCATTGACTTCATGTAGTACTCATTTAACTTTTTATTTTCTTTTAAAAAAAAAAACCCTCTAGTTTAAATTTTGCCTATAACAGCTCTTGTTGAATTCCTTATATGAGCTCGCCAGCTTTTAGATGCTGAAGTCTTACATTTAAGTTTTTCAAAATTTTGTGTTGGCGTGAATGGAAATTTGAAATTATATTGTAGCCATTTAGCTCTACAATACCATATGCACTGCCCTAACTTGTTCCTTTCCACTATGCTACAACTGTTACTCATAGAAAACAGGCTTCCATGTTGCCAGTTTCTTCTGAACATGACACCCAGACAGATCCTTAAATAGACTGGGTAAAGCGTGGAGAACACCAATCCAATAGATTGTATACTTTCACCACGAAAGTGTACGAGGTGAAAAATTTCCTCGCTCCTATTTGGGACATATTTTATATTAATTTATTTTATTTATATTCCTTTATCTTTTATAAACCGGTTGTGTTGAAAATAAGGAATTTTGAAATCATACCAGTATAAATATTCTGCAGAATTCAGAAGTAAACGTTTCTTCCATTTTCTCAAATAATTTAAAGATAAACTTGTTTACATGGTTCTAATGTTATATACTATATGCCAAAGGCTCTTCTGGTGTATGATGTATCCATTCTGAGCTGACTCACATTCATGTCTCCTATAATACTGTATCAATAACAATAAACAGCCAATAAGATAAATATTTGATTACCCCCTCAGCCCTAAATAGGCCCACAATGTCTATGCCCTTATTCTCACTTATAGTTACCATCTTCCCCTCAGTTCTTTAATTCTTCTTTTCTGTCCCATAATCCCTATATTTGTTTCCCTATCCTACTCTGCTTATCTCTTTCCTTATCACTTTCTTATTAGTGAGATAAATTCATATTAAATTCCAACTGGTAAGTATCACATCAATGCCAGAAGACAATCTAATTTATTCCAGTCATGGATTTCTGCAAATATAATACTTTCTATAAAGAGTGTAGTGCATCTGGCCTGGAATTTGCAAATCTCATTGATAATAATATGACAACTTTAAGATAAGAAAAGCTGAGCAAGCCCAAGTTATTAAAATCAGTTTGTTCCATGCTTACAAGGAGATTATAGAGATTAGAAAGGCAACTCCTAACCACTGGGAATATTTAACCATAGATCACTTCACAGTCGTTTTGTCTGGTTGCAGTTCTAATAAAATATGAGGGTTATTAAAGGCTGCTATTTAATGCAGATGTACAAACTTTCATGTGACGTATGAGAGTTCTATATTGCAGACACACTGTGAATAGATAGATCAATAGCAAAATAGAGATAAAAAGATACAGTAGATAAATGATAAATTGATAGACAGAGAGATATAAGAGGGTTAATAAACCCTCGAATTCAACCTTCGAATTTAAATCCTTCGAATTCGAATATAGAATTCAAAGGATTTAGCGCAAATCCTGCGATCGATCAAAGTAAAAATCCATCGATCGAATGATAAAATCATTCGAGTCGAATGATTCGAAGGATTTTAAGCGATTGATCGAAGGATATTTCTTCGATCAAAAAAAGGTTAGAAAATTGCTGGGGAAGGTCCCCACAGGCTAACATTGTACCTCGGTAGGTTTAAACTGCCGAAGTATGTAGTCAAAGTATTTTTTAAAGAGACAGTACTTTGACTATCGAATGGTCGAATAGTCGAACGATTTTTAGTTTGAATCGTTCTAATCTAAGTCGAAGTCGAAGGTCGTAGTAGCCTATTCGATGGTCGAATTTGAAGTATTTTTCATTCAAATTCCTCACTCAAGCTTAGTAAATGTGCCCCTTGGTGTTTGTTCTTGGAGAACAAACGTGACACAGATAATCATAGATAAACATTTAGAAAGAATTTCACCCAATACAATAGGAATTATCAGGAAAATCACCCTACATAGCATAAAACATTTTTTTTTGTGCTTTCTTAATTTCATACATACAAGGTTTTGAAAGCATAATTCGAATTCAATAGTTTTAGTGGCAAAAACAGGATAGGTATGGAATGGAATGGTATTTATTTATAAATACCATTCCATTCCATACCTATCCTATTTTTGCCACTAAAACTATTGAATATGATAGGTATCGAATGGTATGGTATTTATTTATAAATACCAATCCATTCCATACCTATACTATTTTTGCCACTAAAACTATTGAATTTGAATTATGCTTTCAAAACCTTGTATGTATGAAATTAAGAAAGCACAAAAAAAAATTCAAAAACTATGTCTATGACAAGTTTAAAGCATCTTTAATTTAAAGTCTGTCCAATTTTGAAAAATGTTTGCAATGTTTTTCACAATTTTATTCAAATGATTTTTTTTATTCAGTTTTTTTAATAAATAAGCAAAAATAATACATAATAAAAATTCTAGTTTATCCAAAGTAGAAAAAACTCTTACATTACAATTGAAAATTTTAGTTCAAGTTTATCCAAAGTAGAAAAAAAACTGACAGTACTGAGTACAATTACGAATTTTGATCTTAAAATAGAATTTTGAAGTCTATAGAAATTCAACATTTCCAGTAGAGCACAACAGAGCATCGTATATTGTAAGTGCCTCACTCAGCTGCTTCTGTGAATTCTGCATTTCTTCCTTGAAGTGCTTAAATTAGGGGCCCACTATAAGTCAGCTGAGAAACACCCATAATTAGAAAGTCAACAGGGAAGTTCATAGTTTGGCTTCTATGCAATCTGATTTTTTTAAACTATTTTGCCACCAGTTTTATTACTGCCCATAATATGTCCACATTGAAGTTTCCATCATCTTTTAAAGTTGACTTTAAAAATAATTTACTAAGAAATCCAACCAGCCTTTTCCATCTATCCTATCATCCCTGAAAATAGTTTTACAGATTTGCTGACCAGTTATGACTCTTCCAGGCATATTTCTATAATATGCCTTCTGTACTATACCGTTCATTTTATATATTTTATTTTAGCATAAATATTTCAAACATTCTTTAGTGTCCTACTGTGCCACTACAGATTAAAGTCCTGTGTGGGTATAGTCATGCCCAACCCAGACCAGCAACCCGACTACCTCCCTCCACCCAGTATCCTCCCCAACCTAGACCCGCTACCCAGATCCCTTACCTTCCAACCCAGGACTCATTGCAACCAGATGTGATGTCATGTTGAGCTTATTCCAGAGCTTATTCTGAAGGGAAGGTAGAGAAATTTTGCCATTAAGACCAGGAGAACTTTCGGCCCAAAACCCGACCACATTAGGGGGTTTCTGTTGGCACCTGCAGGTACCCGACCAGTTTCAGGATTCTATTCTAGGTATCTTTTATCCTATGAATCCTAAGATGGGGGCTAGATATCTATTCATTAGATACTGTAAGTCAAATTTTGCATGTAGGGATAGGAGCATGAAATCAGCCTTGCTACAGTTGTGGCCTGCCTACATTTTGGAAAGTTCATATAATAAGTGTTTACAAAGGGATTCATTAAGAGAATCAATCCAGGCCAAAATACCAACCCTTTATTGAGTCTTTGGTTTAAAAAAATTAAGGAAATTATTATATGCCCTTCAATCAAGAGATATTGAGTTTCAATCTCAATAAATTGGATATAACTATCCATAACTGCTATCTTTCAAATCCCTCCAAAAGGATAGTGGAGTTGCTACATATTTGGTAGTTTAGAAAACTTGATATCTGATAACTGACACAAAGCTTCTTCTTTACACCAGTCTTCATCCATCAATGCCTTCAATCTACCCTTATCTGCCTACTGCATTGTAATAAGGGATTATCAACCAATTTCTTAAGAGCTGTTCTATCTTTTAAATTACCATTATCTTTCTTACTTGGTTACTTGATTTCCTCCAAGATTTTTCTTGAGGTCATATGAAAGTTACTTCTGAAAAGATCTTAAACTAATTATGGAAGAGTTTTGGAAATTAGCATGGCTATAGATTGCTACAGATCCATAAAGACATACACACACACATACCAAGTCTAATTTCTTCTGTAAAGCACACATTTAGCAAGCAGATACCACAATCTTCTAGAACAAGTAAAGTAAAGGCAGCGATCCATATGAGTATGCATTTACAACCCAGTGTACCCCCTCCAAACACTGACCATCAATAAATACATCTCTTGTGTCACTTGTGTGTGTTATCTAAGCAAGGGACATTCTCTATAGCAAAAAAGCCCAACACATAGGGGCAGATTTATCAAGGGTCGAATTTCGAAGTTAAAAATACTTCGAAATTCGACCATCGAATGAAATACTATCGAAGTCAAAGTTTTTTTCCGCAAATTTGGGTATCGAATGATTTTACTTTGACTTCCAAAAATTTAGGAAAATGCTCTAGAAGGACCCCATAAGCTAACATTACACTTTGGCAGGTTTAATTTGGCGAAGTATTGAAATCAAAGTTTTTTTAAAGAGACAGTACTTCAATCATCGAATGGTCGAATGGTCGAAAATTTGAACGATTTCACTTCCAAAAAATTTGTTCGAATTTTGAATTTTTTTACTTCGAAAATTCCCTCTAATTCACTTCACCCCTTGATAAATCTGTCCCATAGAGAACAAAATGCTACAACTGGCAATTTTTCCACTTTGCTCACTTTATTATTCTACTGTAGAATGGCCGCAGGCCACTGTGCTTAAAAATTAAGCAAGTCCCTTGAATAAGTAATTGTGGTGGCAACATGATTGGCATCAAAAGGATCAGAATCTGGATAAGGTCACTGAAACCCTTTAATAGTGATGGGCGAAGAAATTCACCAGACGCAATTTGTGGCGAATCTCCGTGTTTCACCGCGTCCAAAACTTTGGCCACGCTTCACATACACATAAAAATTGTTGCTTGTCAAAATAATTCGGACACCCATTGACTTTAATGCACTTAGACAAAATGTATAAAAATTGTCGCAGGCGCCAAAATAATTTTAACGCCTATTGACTTCAATGCGTTTTGCAAATTTTTCGGCAAAGCAAAACAGGACAGTTTTGCCCATCACTACCCTTTAATTCTGAATTTGGCACACCTTTTCTCTGTTCTCAGATAAATACCATTGTACCAATGGGCATCAGCATTTTGGAGGAAGGAGCTCTGACCTGCATTCTTGACAAAGGCAGCATACAGCATTATGTTTTTTACCCACAATACACCTTGTTCCCCTTATTTTTGCACTCACTGATATAAAGGGCAAATATTTATGTTGATATGAGCCAGGCAGATGTTAAATAGGGTGCATAATGTGCTCCATACCTTGCACCAGATTCATTAAAGGGTACCAACAGGACAAGAGAAGCAACTCTTGGTTGGGTCTAGAGTCAAGCATTTTGTTTGTTGCATGCTAATGTGTCAAATATTGCAACCAATATCATGCAAGCGCTTGCTGTTGGCACTGATAGATTTGATTTAGACCTTACAGCAGGAGTCCCCAACATATTTTACCTGTGAGCCACAATCAACTATAAAATGAGTTGGGGAGCTACATAAGCAAGAAAAAAAGTTACTAGGGAGCCAAATAAGTGATGAGATTGCCTATTTGGTAGCCCCTATATAGACTGGCAGCCTACAGGAGACTCTGTTTGGCAATACACCTGGTTTTTATACAACCAAAAATAGCCTGGGATTAAAAAATAAGCACATGCTTTGATGCCACTGGGAGCAACAGCATAAGGTTGGCGAGTAACATGTTGCTCCTGAGCCACTGGTTGGGGATTGCTGCCTTACAGAAGAAGGTGAAAAATGAAACATTAAACTTAAATATTAGAAAAATGGTCACAAATAGAAAGAAATTGAAAAAAAAATGTTTTTATTTGGGTGTGGCCTAGTGTTCCAGCTGGCATGGAATGACAACACAGCGTGTCTAAATAAAAGGAGTAAAAATGGAATTCTCCATAGCAGAAGAATAAAAGCCCATAGAAGTCCACCCAGGTATAACCCCTCTACTGTGTGTAATCATATTTAGCAAGTGGTTGTTCACACATTTTTCCATTCATTTGTTTTGAGATAGTTCACCAGAAATAAAAACTTTTTTCAATTATTTTCTATTTTACATTTTTCCAATATTTAATTTAGTGTTTCCTTTTTCACCTTCTTCTGTTTTTCTGAAGCAGCTCTGGGGGGGGGGGTTGCCGACTCTATAACTGTTTAGAATTGATATCTAGTTGAAACATTATCAAACATTAAAGGCAACTGTTAGAATTGATACAATAGTTGTTAATATTCCACAGATGCTGCTGAGAAATGTATTGACTAATGCAGCCAATGGTTCACATTCTACACCTGGATTTCTGAGCTGCCAGACTGAAACATCAGAAACATGAAACGTTAAACATTAACGGAGTTATTTATCAAGCTCCGAATTTAACTCAGTATTTCTAAGATAAAAATCCGTTCATCTCCGAAATCCCAAATGGACCTTATTTATCATTTAAAAGAATAGGTTTTGCCAAACTTCTGACCTTTGCCTGAAAAGTCAGAAGTTTTTGCACTTTTCTGCAATAACCATAGTTTTCGGACTTTTTGGCCAAAATCCCCGAAATCATCGGATATCGTTACTGACAGCAGCATAGACACTGGGCCCTTCCCCATTGACTACTACAGGACTCTGAGAGCTTTGCAATGCCGGGTTTTCGGATTCAGAGCTTTCATACCATCAGACTTTAATAAATCGCGAAAAATTCAGATCTTTTTAAGGCCCAAAAAATGTTTCTGATTGCGGGTATTTGGAGCTTGATAAGTAACTCCCTAAGATTTGGTTAAATTGTAAAGAACTAGAAAATGGAAAGAAATTGAAAAGAAAGTCTTTATTTCTGGTCAACAATCTGAAAACAAGTGGAAGGTGAACAACCCCTTTGACTTCTGGACATATTGGCAATAGATACAATGTGCTGTGCTATGAGAGTTAGGAAAGTAAGCATGGACTTTGTTTTACAGTGTTCAAACATGTCAAAAAATCGGCAAACAAGACTTTTGAGCATCAGTGCTGAATTCCAATGACATGTTCAGTGATTGAGTGTTACTCTGTAAATACTGTTATCTAATAATGTTCCCTTTATAACAGTGCTGTCTTTCAATACGGAACCTCCACACCAGCATCAAGGAGTCTTAAACCGCGTCATGGGACACATTTAGTCATTTGCTCAGAATCTTGCTTTTTTTCCCCATCTGTTTTGTTGATTTGCTACAATGTTAGAAAAAAATCTCTAGAATGTTTGTACTTTGTAAACCCAAGCATAAAATCTTGCCTAAAACATCATTTTAAACAGCTTTTCCATATACATGCATTAAATATTTTTTAATGGGTTTGAAGTTATTTTTAAAACGCAAGTGAAAGCAGTATTTTTCTCTCCTACTACATTTTCAGGTGACTTTACGGGGCCGATTCACAAAGGGTCAAATATCGAGGTTTAATTAACCCTTGATATTCGACTGGGAATTTAAATCCTTCGACTTCGAATATCGAAGTCGAAGGATTTTAGCGCAAATAGTGCGAAGGATTATTACTTCGATCGAACGATAAAATCCTTTGAATCGAGCGATTCGAAGGATTTTAATCCAACGATTGAAGGAATATCCTTCGATCAAAAAAACTTAGGAAAGCCTATGGGGACCTTCCCCATAGGCTAACATTGAGTTCGGTAGCTTTTAGATGGCGAACTAGGGGGTCGAAGTTTTTTCTTAAAGAGACAGTACTTCGACTATCGAATGGTCGAATAGTCGAACGATTTTTAGTTCGAATCCTTCGATTCGAAGTCGTAGTCGAAGGTCGAAGTAGCCCATTCGATGGTCGAAGTAGCCCAAAAAACACTTCGAAATTCGAAGTTTTTTACTTCGAATCCTTCACTCGAAGTTAGTGAATCGGGCCCTACATGATCGTGATTTGCTCACTTGTGATTTTTCATAAATGTGCGTAAAGGAGCAGATTCACTAAAGGACGAAGTGGCTAATGCTAGCGAAAGAGGCCGTCGCTAGCATTCGTTCTCACTCTATCATCAGGTGACTTTTTGCTCTGGCGAAAGGTCATTACTCTGCAAAATCACTAAAGTGTGGTTTACGCCAGAGTTGACTTCACCACCTATGACCAGGGGAAGTGCTAAAAAGCAGCTAGATCTTCCTCATTCTTCTGTCACTTACATCATATCCTGTGTGCCGAAAATGCATTAAAGTTCCAAAAAAACCGCTGGCGACTTTTTTTGAAGCGGGATTGCCTGCAAAAGTCATAACAAACTTTTTTTGGGTAACCGGTATTCTCCAAACATTTCATAACATATGGAACATTCATCTTACAGTGGCTCATGTGTAGGGCATTATATTAACTCTCTTGTCTTTATTAAGGTTCACCGGACGTTTGAAATAAAAAGTCATAACAAACATTTATAATAAAGACGTCCATACAACTTTAAATTTCCCACCCTATGCAAATTGACCTAAGCGCAAGATCACTAGCGAATTTTTACTAGGCACAAACGAACGCTAGCGCATCTTCGCTAAGAAATGCTCGTACTGCCAAAGTAACGATAGCGAAAAGTCACCAGCGCTCAGCGCTCAGGATGAAACTCCGCATATTAGTGAATTGGAGTAGTCGTAGTGCATTTGCTCCTGGCGAACTGGTGCGAGCTGTGTGAAGCTGCCGCTGGCAAAAATTTGCCCGTTAGTGAATCTACCCCAATATCTTGGGAAAAGTCACAGTGGAGATTAGTCACAATTATTAGCAACCGCAATTTGTGATGAATTTTGCTCTTATAAACACTGTTACAGGCAAAATAGCCCATACCTTGGTGTTTATTTAACAGGCACTTGTACCTTGATGGAGGTTCTAGGTGCAGAGCTCAGACAAGCCCTCTTAAAGTGCATAAAGTGTTGCAGCTTGTGAGATCTGTCACTCCTTTAATTGCACGTCTGATTGTCACACAAATTAGTGCAGTTGGGGGAGGCACCCCTTACTAATACATTGCTGATTAATGCAGTTGGTGCTGTATTTGTTGGAAGAGGGGTACATCTCTGCACTCTGAAATTGAGCTTACATACCTGAATTGGTAATGAGCAGAATGCAGCGTGCAAAGAGCAAGAAAATGGACAGTGTCACAATAAGACACAAGGCCATCAGTTCTGAACCTTGACAAACTATAACTGTTGCCCTCAGTGAAGATAAAAGTGTCATTACTGATGATAAGTGTCATCTGGATTCAGCCCCTGCAACATGTCGATTACTCTTCTGTACAGAACAGCTGCAGTGTTTGCAGAATTCCACCAACTATTACTCACTTCTTGGGCTGCTGCCCTAATACTGTCCAGATCTCCTGATTTATTGAAAGGTTTAACTCCTGACTAGATATAGGTACTAAGTCTTCCACAGACAATTAGCTGGGACATGCACCCTTTGTCTGAATTAGCTTTCTGTCAATAAACGAGATAACGCTAGGATGCGTTGCTGTTATTTTTCTTTCCATTTCCACCAAAGGGGTTGGTTTGACCCACTCCAGTAATCCAGTTAGCTGCATTGATCAAGATAGACAGATGCCTCGTAAATCACCAGTAAGCACTAGAAGAAGTAGCAGCTAATTCATCTGCACAAACTTTAGTTTGGCTTGCCTCTGTCTTGCTGAGTTTTTGATTAAAAACTAAGAATGGCTATTTGTCCCAGAAACTACTAAACCTATTGAAAACCTGTAACGATACCTGGTGGACTAGTGGGGTTGAGGGGATGCCCTCCCAGGATCGGACTGGGGGGGTTCTGGACCCTGCACCCCCCAAGAGCCCCCTTCCACAGCCACAAATCCCCCTATCTCCCCCCCACCAGTGCATACCTGCTTTACGTGCAATTCTTTATGCGATCAGGTGAGAGGGAGGTCAGGAGCACCATTTGTTTAGAGCTAGGGATGGGCGATTTTGACCCGTTTCACCAAAAACAGACACCCACTAAAGTCGATGGGCATCAAAAATCTTTTGTTGCGCGGCTAAATTTTTTTGACGCGCGTCTTTTTTTTGACCCACACCACCATACAAGTCTATGCGCGTCATTTCCAAGGCGAAAAAATTTGCCCATCCCTATTTAGAGAGCTGAGGAAGGCTGTGCCCATGATGTTTTATCCCAGTGTCCCGCCAGCCCAGTCCGGCACTGCGCCCGCCATTCAGTTTTTTGTATTGAGAAGAAATCACTTGATACTCTAACCATCAACTATGTTGAAGGTGTCAAAATTCTGATAAGATAATTGAATTGAAATAGCATTTACTATTTATTGACTGAATTTCTGTTACTACTTTGACAAAAACTTTATGGTCCTGGTCATGTATTGGAGCTGTAAAAAAAAAAAATTGAATTTGAGATTGTGTTTTAGTCTTGCAAAATAATTGTTTTTTTTTAAATAGTAAAATTAGTAAAAATGGAAGAGTGCAATTTTCAGTGACTTTACTTCATCCAGTTCTGCTGGAAAAAAAAGGTAGTGTACCAACACCCACGATTCAAGGCCTGTGCCACGGCCTCTGTCCCTTAGAGGCTAGAGCAGCTGCAAATTCTTTCAGGTTGTGGACAATCAGGCTCAACAACTGCAAATACTGTGTTGCAAGTTTATTTAACACAACATGTTTCGAGCGGTGGCTCTTTTTCAAGTGTTAGATCAGTGCACATTACACATATGTTTTAAACCCAGTTACGACCCACCCCCTTGACGTGATAGGGTGCATTAAGAGATTGACACGATGAGGTCACTGCTGTTGGGGTTTTTTTGTAGCCTGACCCCACATCCGACAAAGTTCATCTGTGATCTGTGAAGAACTCAATAGTCCTTGGTATCCAAAGTTAGTCCAATAAGTGAATGAAAAAAAGTGAAAGTAGAAGGCTGTCGAATTAGCCTCAAACATACACTTAACCCCTTGTATTGCAATTCAGCCTACAAAAGAGTCCAAGTAGCTTTCAACATTCATTGTAAATTCATATACATGAAAAATCATTATAGGTTTGTAAACCATAATTTAATCGTAAATACATATCTTTCTGACCAAAACTTTTCTTTATATATATATATATTGCGGACCTGCCCCATGTATCTTACCAATCAGTAGTTTTGCTAACGTAGAAAATCTTTTCTATCTTACATTCAGACTATAGGGCAGCCGCTTCCAATCGTTGCTGAAATGGATAAAGAACAAAGTTAATCATTGAATACATGTTAAAGGAAGCATGCAACGCTCCATTGGTCATTCATGCCTGTTGGAATCAGGCTATTTAGTTTTTTTATCCATATTGCCTCTTTTTGTAACATTATTTTCCTAATGTCACCTCCCCTATGTGGTGACTCTACCACCTCCAATACCAACCATTTTAACTGTGATACATGATGTTTGTTCATATTAAAGTGGCGTGAAACGGGGGTATCAGTAGCTGTATCTTTCTTAAAGTTACGAATGTCCCCTTTATGTTCCTTTATCCTTTCTTTCACTTTACGTATGGTTTGTCCAACATACACTATGCCGCACGGGCATTTTAACATGTAAACTACATGCTCTGACTCACATGTTGCATAGCTGTGTAGTTGGATTTTATTGCCTTTTGTCGGATGTTGTACTTTATCTCCTTTTATAATAGAAGGACAGCAGACACAATTTAAACATGGGAATGTTCCTACCACTGGCTTACCCTTAAAGATTTTTTGCATTCGGTTTTGTTTAGGTTCTGCTGGGCACAAAATATCTCTCATTGTATACCCCCTTTTATAGCAAAATAATGGCATGTCTGTAATGGTTTTACTCATAGTTTTATCATTTTGTACAATTGGCCAAAATTTTCTAACTATGTTCTCAACTTTCTTGCTATGTGTCCCATAAGTACTGACTAAGGGGATTCTATTTGTTTCATTGTTCTTAGGTTTCTCTATTAACAATGTTTCCCTTGGGATCTGCTCAATCTCTCTTGCTATAGAGACCAATCTTTTCCAGTTCTGCCAATCTGAGGATTTTTTTTTTACCAAATATTGAGGAAAAGAAAATTCTCATAAAAAAACCCAATCAAGTTAGCAAAAACTTTAATCAAAATGTCTAAAACAGTGTAAAGTTACTAGTAGGGTCCATTGTGAAAAGGAAATAATCATAATTGACAAATGGGTGCTTATAACAAAATACCATTGAAAATAGGATGCTTTTTCGATTTATGGGTTTTGGGACAGCAGTTTTAAGCATAAGTACGTTCTCTGCTGGTACATTATATTTAGATTGGGATACTTTATCAATAAAGTTTTCTGGATTTCGGGAATAATTGCAAATTCTCAAATATACACCTTATTCCAGCGCATGCAACGTGTCGGATGTTCTGAAGATACAGGAAGTAACGGAGAAATCGCTGGTAAGAACTACATTTATCCAACTGTCGGATGAAAAATCAGAGCGGAGTTCCTCCCTTACTCATTTAAAATTAGGGAAAAATCATGTGAATCACTGAACTGAATCAGTTGGTTTAGAAGTGATTCAGCACCGGTATAACCTGCCCTTCTTTCCATGCACCAATAGGTAACACATGCTAAGGAAACCTGCTAGTAAGAAGAATTTCAGTTGTTAGCCAATTACTTTTCAGAGATGCTTCACCACCAATCCACATCTATATTATCCCCAACTGGGCACACAAAACAGTGTCAGCTGAGTAGCTTGATTTAAAGCATAGCCTCATATGTCAGTCATTGAGTCCCTTGGATAAGTATTATGACAGTCAGCTGTTTCTACTAGAGTCATGGCTTTTAATATCTGTATAGCCTACTCAGTAAAGATATCAGAACTGGTCACAAAACATCACAAGAAAAAAGCTATACCATTCAGATATAATTACTTAACAGATAGTATCTGAGGTTTGTACACTGGCTTGTCACTCACCATTTACACCTAAATCAGATGGGGCAAATTGGCCTTTCCAGCCTGAAAAAACTAAATTATAGGATAGTGCATACATTTAAATGAAGAGGCTGAACTATGTGGATGACATGGTGCAAAGTATCCAGCCAGCCTAGCCAGGGCTGGACTGGGGTGTCTGGAGCCCACTGGGGCTACCCCATCAGGGTCTGCCAAACCCCCTCAGGGCCCCCAACCCAGTTATGAGCTGTACCAGAGACTGAGTCTGCTGGTGCAACCCTCTCCCTTCCTTCCTTTGCACCCATGATTGGGAGGTCTCTATGCTCCAACTGTGCAAAGACCTGTGTTTCCCCCACAACAAAGACCTGCCTGTGTTTTTAGGCTCTGTATTCATTAGGGGAAGGTGAGGGAAATCACCCATCCCCTACCAGTTCCCTCCTCCTACCTGACACTGAAGGTAAGGAAGCTCCAGTGAATTCAGGCTGTAATTGGGGCACTTACTGTCGGCAGGGTAGGGAAGGGTTTGCCTTGCACCCACCAATCTCAGTAATTTGCTCCTGAATCCTTTGCTTTACCTCCATTGAAAAAGAAATTGCATTTGACATCCTAAAACGCAGCAGGAATTTACCCTGGCCAAACCAGGGAATGTTTGGGGCAGATTGAGGGTCTGGTGTGGGCAGAGCATGCTTGACTAGATATATCCGTTAGATCTGGGTTGGCATTTCTGTGCAAATTGAGGCTATTTTTATATTTCCAGAAAAAACCCTGCACGATGGGTAAAAATAAATGGTGATTTTTAATCTGATATTAGTACATTGCAGTATGAACATTCCTGTCTCTAAACCTTAGTGAACTCTCGAAGCCGTTAAACAGGCATTCATTTACATTTATGTAAATTCATTTTTATTTTGTATCTATTTAGTTCTCCATGCGGCTGAATGTCAAGCGTGAAGAAATATAACAACATTTTTGCTTGCACACAAATTTACTTGGCAAAATGACTAGCGATTATGTAGCAAACAAACACTGTCGCCTGATCATTAAATGCAAAATGTACCCCGGAGTCCTCCTCTGCAAATGATTCGAATACATAGAATGCCATATGTCCAGTCTTTTCATTTAGATATTCCATATTTAAAGTACCTAGCAGATGCAGTGAAGAATGGTTTGGCCTTAATCAGAAACACAAATCCTGCATTAAATATTTTTCATCTTGAATTTAGTGGAGGCATATGAACTTTATAAACATGGCTGTAAGAGCAGGGTTAGGTGGCTCTTAACCCAAATTTAAAGTCTGAGTGTCCAGGAGAACAAGATGCTACACTAGGATAGAAGAGGTCCATATGCCACCGGGCCGCAACAGCAAGAGGATTAGCGAACCCACAAGAGAAAGGGAGATTTACTTTCATTTTTTCTATTCTTCTTAAGCATATTATCTGTATGTGGGAAAACGTTAATAAGGACTGACAAGACAGAAATAATGATCTAGAAGTTAAACAAATGTAGATGCTGATATTACCTGAATTATGTAGTGCTGAGGAAGCCATATGTGTGTGTGTTACTGTTGTGGTTTATTTATTTGAATGAAAAGCATGGACTTATATTGGTTTGCTGAAGCGATGGCCACCACAACTGATAAGGATTTCAGTTAGATATCAAACAGGACAATCCCAGTTGGTAATAAGGCTTTGGAAGCATGGGCTACAAACTGATTTTAAGCCAAAATCATAAATGGATTTCTTTATTTATTGACCTCTCCAAACACTTGGATCTGCCATTATATGGTTAGCTTAAAAGAAGATCATGCTAACAGGCAGACATGGTAGTGTTATTGGTGGGGTCTGGGGGGACAATTAGTTGTGATTATGCGTAATTATGAGCTATTTTGACCTAAAAATAAAGATCTACTCCTTTCCTGCAACACCTTGTATCCCTATAGGATGGAAATGCTGCTTAGGAATGTAAATTTATTATTTGGAAGGAACGAACAATAAAACTTGGGACGAAAACAATAAATAAAAGGAGACATTTAAAGAGTTTTTTTAATTTTATTTAATTTTATTTAAATTTTAATTATGCTTATTCTATTGTAATGTATATGATTTTAATATCATATGTAATGTGTATTCAATACAATAATACAAATAAGAATACCAATACCTGTATAATAGGCATTTACCTACCACTTAAATTGTGTAACCTTGTGTAGACTATATTGTAAAGAATACATGTTGTGAACAATTTTGAAAATTAATAAAAACTATTGACACAAAAAAAAATGAAAAAATAAAGATCTGCTCATGTAATGCCACTTGGGATACAGAGGGGTCATTCAGCAATCAAAGTCACAAAATCTCCAATGAAAATGGGTCCAAAAAAGGTTACGAGTTGCTATAGCAGCACTGCAAACAGTTATACACAGTGAGGGTCATTTATCAACACTGGGCAAATTTGCCCATGGGCAGTAACCCAAGGCAACCAATTGTTGTAGTCATTGTTCTACTTGCAACTGGCTTCAAAAAGTTAATAACTGATTGGTTGCTATAGGTAACTGCCCATGGGCAAATTTGCCCAGTGTTGATAAATGAGCCCCAGTGTCTGAAGTGCTAAATAAACTTCAAATGTGAGGTGCTTGTGACCAAACATTGGAATATTTGTTTTTACCATAAATTAAACTTTTGCATGAGCTGCGGTGCGGTACTATATCTTTTTTTGGTGCATACTACACTTGCACCCAGCCAATTAATTTTTTCAATTGAGTAGCTACTACTACTTGCTTTATCATATATATATATATATATATATATATATATATATATATATATATATATATATATATATATATATATATATATATATATATATATATATATATATATATATATATATATATTGGTTGCCAAATAACTGCACTCACAGTCGAATGGGTGAATATTCGCCCGGCGAATAGTCGAGCGATCGATTATTCGATCGAAGGATTTTCATTCGATCAAATGATCGATCGAATGCCTTTTTATTCGATCAAAAACTTAGAAAAAAAGCCTATGGGACTTTCCCATAGGCTTTTAAAGCAATTCGGTAGGTTTAATCTGGTGAAGTAGGCAGTCGAATGATTTTTAAAACAGTACTTAGACTATCGAATGGGCGAATAGTCGCAGAGTTTTTTCGCTCGATCTATTCGAATCATTCTACTCAGGCGAATTTACGCCAATTCAATAGTCAAGGAGCACAAAAAACTCCTCGAAATTCGAGTTTTTTCCCCTCTATTTATTCACCCGAGCTTAGTGAATGTGCCCCTAGGTGTTTGAATTAATTAATAATGACTTGTAAATTGGAGTTGGGCATGGAGTGCACTTGGCATCGAGGAAGTCATGCAGCTTGGGGAGCTGAGGAAAAGCAACCCGAAAAAAAATTGGTGCATTAATTGCTTTATTGTGTTTGAGTTGCAATACTGATACTGAGAGACTTGGAAGAGTAGATTACGCAGGCTACCAGTTGACAGGTCTGTTAAGGTTTGAGAATAATAAATTCTAATTTGTAATTTGTCTAATTTGTTCATGAATACCATGAATAAAACACAGACAATGGCCTGCTTTAAAGTTACACTGGGTTTGACTGTCTCTCTTTAACTGAAGGGATATGCCTACAGGTGGTCCCACAAGGACAATATAATATATTAACACAGAGGAACCTATCTCTATATCTTTATAATCAGGCTGAAAATAGCAGCACTAAAACAATAGTTTATATCCATGTGTCACTGCTTTGCCTGATTTTGGAGTGGGTTTCCTTAAGTTATTGATTAGTGATGGGCGAATTTGCTCCGTTTCGCTTCGCTGAAAAATTAGCGGATTTCGCGCGAAATTCGCGAAACGGCAAAAAATTGCGTCCCGTTTTTCCGAAAAAAATTTTCACGGGCGTTTTGCGAATTTATTCGCTAGTGGCGAATCGCGCAAATTTGCCGTGAATTCACGCCTGGCGAATAAATTCGCCCATTACTATTATTGATGGAAAGTGGTTACCACCAGGCCATCACCATCAAATCGCCAGGAAAAACTACATTTGGCTTCCTCATCTGTCTTCTCAGCTGTCTAAGGGGAATAATACTGACATACCCAATTCACAGGGTTGATCCTCTTGGCATTTAAGATATCTTTAATAGTTCAAAGAAGTAGCTATATCATCTCAATTGCAGAAAGAACACTTATGGATAGATTAACAGTGCATTTTACAATATACATCTGGTAGCATCTCTAGATGATATAATATTTAATGACAAAAATTCCTAAAATGTGTTAACAGCTTAACATAATACTGCATATCATTACTTTACTTTTCCATGGGGAGGTGCTTCTTTAGGGGTTCATGCCAGCAACAATGCAGTTCACTACAAGCCTTTCTGGTAAGTAGGCTAATACTTTAAGCACTATTTTTTTACAAGGAGGTCAACTCAATTTGAAGATCAAAAAAAGAAAAGGAAGTATCTATATTGTGCTCTTCTCCCTCTGGGCTTTTGGGCTTTCTGCACTCAAGGCACTTTAGAGCAATCAAAGCAGCTTACATTGGGTGCACTGATAAAGCCAGGGATATCAGAAGTGACTTGTCCATGGTCACAAGGGGCTAACACAGCAGTCAGCAGATTGATATCCAGTGTAAGATCCATACAGAAAACTCCTTCTCCCTCAAGAATAAAGATGGCAAATAAAAAAAAAATGAAAAGAAATGATAAACTAAAAATGATCAAAGTCATACTTTATAGTGAAAATGTGAGCCAATATGTTATTCAGTCCTGAGAACAATTGTAAACACTCAATCAAATGTAGGCTTTTATGCTGGTCAAGGTGCTTTTTTAATTGAACTCCATCTTTATACTCCATATGCATGGTGGGCAGTGATGTAACTAGAGGGGGGCGGGCCCTAGTGCGAAATGTGCAGCCGGGCCCCCGCCCCCTCCGTACGCAATTATCTGCTGGGGGGCCCTGAGGGGGGTGTGGGCCCTGGCCCAATTGCACCCCCTGCTCCCCCGGTAGTTCCGACACTGATGGTGGGACAGTAATTAGCAATGTTGCCCAAAAAGGGTTCCATCAAGAGCCAAAAATTATCACAAGAAGACATTTCCTTACATGCACACTTTTTCCCGAATCTGCTATAAGGGCTCGTTTACAGTTTTATTGGCGAATGTCTATGCCTCATCTATGGGAGGCCCATAACACGATAAAGGCTGGGATATCACAAGTGATTTGTCCATGGTCACAAGATCCATAAAGACAAATAATATTATGAACCTCCTATATATGGGGCATAGACATTCTCCAATGAAACTGTAAATGAGCCCTAACAGCAGAAGTTACTTCATTAATATATGAAAAAACTATACAACAAATCGCATTTAGATCTGTTTGACTTTATTCTATGGCAGCTCATTTCCAACTTTTTTTTTTTTTGTTATTAATAAGGCACAGCAGAAAGTACATTGTTGGCAAAGTACAATCAGGCATGCCTTTTCCAATCAAACGCATCTCCTTCAGTGGCAGAAAGGAAACTTATAATAACTCCTAATAGTATGCTGCCAGTAACATTCACATGGCCTATGCAAGTTTTAAAAAAGATGAGGAGCAGTTAACTCCAAATTACATGGTGTTTTGTTAAATAACTACTTCTGTCAACATTTGTACTCACACCAAAGAAGGCAACCGCTGTGATTTGGGTCTAATGTGCGTGACACAAAAGGGATAAATGTCAATGCAGTATTGTGGGAGTATCACACATGGCAGTATTGTTAATAGGAAGCACAGCATATTTGCACTTGAGCTGTAAGCAACAGAACCGGTAGCAGGAATTTATGAAGCATAATAATGTTAGTGAGCTCTCAAATAGTCATTATTATAACATGAAGTGGTGAGGGACGTAAAAGCTGAAACTTTATTAACAGTGAATAATAAGCTGAGGTTTTGTGGAACATAACAAAATAGATTTTTCCAAACCTTTTATTTACTGAGATTTCTTTCCAAGCTGAAAGTCTTGAGTCTCTGGAATGTAACCTGCAAAGGAAATCAATGGACAGGTCTGAATCTGAAGAAGAGCAAATCAATGCACATCTTCAGGCACCATTTTGATTCAAATATCAGTATATTTGAAATGTATTAATGGCTCTGAATAAGGTAAAAAAAAAAACAGTACAATGACGTAAGCTCTGAAAGGAATTCAAACATTGCGAATGATTTGTTCATCCAGTGAAGAAAAAAGAACTCACAAAGTACCAAGATGAAGAGACACTCACAAAGTAGAGAAAGTGGGTGCACTCGCCCTGAACCCACAGCTTAGGGAGTGGTAAATAGTAAATAGCAACAACATGGGAAGTTGGGCACTCCAAAAAATTCCAAGAAGGGTCACAAAAATATAAAAGTAAAATTCTTTATTCAAAGTTGTATTAAAAAATCATCATCTCCACCTGCTCAACACGTTTCGTGTACCAGGGACACTTAGGGGGTTATTTATTAAAGTCCAGTTTATTGTGGTTGGAGTTTTAAAGAGGAAAACACAGGATGTTATCAAGTCTTTTCCCGCACCAGATTTATTTCAAGTTTGTTTATTGATAAATAAGGTAAAATGTGGATGGGAGTTTTGTCACAGTGGTTTTAAGAAAATAGAAATGTTCAGATTTTAGTAAAATCATGGGCTCATGGGAATGAAAGAGAGTTACTGTTGGGAACGCATATCGGTCCACAGCACAGAAAAACAAACCTTAAATCAAATAAACAAAGTAAGGGAAAAAAATTATCAAAGGATCTCTACTCCACCGCTCTCCAAATCACTAGGGTTAGGCCTGGTCACCGCAGTTACCAATCAAGGCACACAGTTACATGCAGTCACCTGTAAATTAGAATGACACCAACTAGGGACCCAGTCTCTACACCCTTTAAAAGCTTCTAGGCAGTAAAATACTGAACATACAGTAGATAAGTGGAATAATTTGCCAAATTTTAGAATGTTTCCATTCAAGAGTTTACACAAAAAAATCGGTAACAGAAAAATTATTCACAATTTATGCACAATTTTAATATATCGTTTGTGAAGCTATAAACTGTTTGGTGACCACTTCCACCAGTGCCAGTGTACAGTGTAGGTAATAAAACTAACTTAAAAAACTGATTGAGTGTGCAGTGCACATTTAAACAGGCCAGGATTTATGACGAGGCCACAAAGGCTCAGGACTAGGGCAGCAAGACTGTAGGTGCGGCATGCTGCCCAGCCGCATTCAAAGAAGCGCTCGGGTTGCGCACAAAGTTTGTGGGGTTAGGGACCTGTGGTCTCAGGGTGCAACAAGTTGGAAATCCGGGCCTACATTTCGCATTTCGCATTTTTGCAAACTTCGCATTTCATGACAAGGGGACTCCTCAATTTGACCCTTCGCCTTGAGCCATTCCAATCAATCCAATCAATCAACCCACTGTGCACTCACAGGAGAGAACCTCCTTTCTCACTCTTCTAAACTTACCTGTGCAGTACTCTGGCAAGGTCATACTGCTACTGTGACAAATAAAACTTAAAATATAAAATCATATGTGCACTGTTTTGATCCAGAGGAAGGCAAAACATGCAGCCTGAAGCCAGTGACAATTATGCCTCAAGAGGGAAAAAATTCCTTCAATGGCGTTCAGAAACATTCCTGGATCAAGCATTTGATATTCATTTAAAATAAATTAATATAATGCAGACTCTCACAATTATACTGTATAAAGATACAGAAAACACAAAGTAACAGCAAATTCAGGAAAAACTTTCATATTCAGTTGTTAATAGATAATATGAAAACATAAAGGAGAAAACTCCTGACATTTTGCAAAATTTGCAAAATATGCAAAATGGGGGAGGGTGGGTGGGATGTTTGTACCTGCTCAGAAGATAAGGAAGTGAACTGCTTCTTCCCCTGACATTACATCCCTCTCTGATGCCACCTCTGGACCCAGCCAACTCTTGCTTTAATTCATTCCTTCTCACCTAAACACAACTAAATGTGATTCTGCCCATTTCTAACCTAGACCAGTATAATTTGGCTGCTGGTCATTTGGATTCCTTGTCATACATCCCCTGCGCTTATAGCTCTAGGGCTTTCCTATACCAGTCTAAGTGTAAGGAACATTCTCCCTTATGTCCGTTCACTGCGGCGTCACTTCCAAGATGGCAGTGCCCAGGGGAGACCATGTGGACGTTGGATGCCAATTCTGACACCAGTGCAACAATTCTGACGCAGTGTGATGAAGCTGGTGTCAAAACGTGCAGCGTCAACATGTAGTCGTCGCAGAAAGCATGACATCATCAAAGCAAGTTTTGGCACGGAAACTCGCCTATTAAAGGATGCCTGAAGATTTTGTCGGTGCCAGATTATAGGTTCGACTCCATAGTGTTCCTGGGTGTTATTACTGTTTTCTGAACTCTTGATCTCAACCCTTTTGCCTGTATTCTGACCACGTAACCTTGCCGCCTGAACTGACCCTTTGCCTGAATTGACGACCCTTCTGCTTAACCCTTTTGTACCACAAACTGTGTTTTCTACTGCATAGCTTCCTTCTTGGTCCGCAACTGCAAACGGCGCCTTTGGGCCCTAAAACTAAGGAAGAATATTACATTGCGACATGCACATTTTTATTCTTATTTGTGGAAATTGTTTTTCTCTTTGCAACTTTTATCACATTTTTCTTAGCCTCTAGTTTATTAACATAAAATTATATCATACCCTACTGATATAAACATTGTATTTTTTGGAGAAAGGTAAAATTGTGCCCTCCAAAAAAAACAAATATGGGGTTTAATCCATTCCATACACTGTGTACTGTAACACGACCAACAGCCCATTTCTTTTATAAGAATTTCCATTGTGCCAGCTGTTTGATTACTGTTTCCATGGCATATTTAAAGAGACTTCAAGAGGATTGCCTTGAATGTATTTATTTTGTTGAGAATAACTGCCTTCAAACCGACTGGAACAGTTGGGGAAGACAGTAGCTTACTTATAATTTACAGACTTGTGTAGTACTTAATATATAATGCAATAATCTATGCTGTGCCATTTGTCACTCGGGCCTGACCACAGATTATAGCTTAGGGCAGTACATCTGTGCATAGATCTGGCAGGAAATGGTCTAAAAGCCTGAACAGCTGAGCAGAATGTCTCAGCCGAGTTGGAGATTTCAACCTCTGCTCTAAAGGTCACTGCAGGCTTCACAGTGGTGACAGCCAAAATTGTTAAGCGTATGACTAATATACATATAGAGCACAGACTGGCGAACGTCTGCTGCAAAATTGATGGCTGGTTAGTGGCCAGTCTTAATTTTATGTGACAAGTCCATGTAGGAAGGACCGACTTGAGTATATTGATGTCAGACTGGGTGTATCCCGGTTGTTTTGACAAATTCTCTGCCCCATTTATCAATCAGGCCTACAATAACAAGTGTATTGAACATCTAGCGGTGACCCATGCTAATAGTCCCAGATAGGTGGTTATTGAGTGTGTACTTGGTAGGGACAATCTAACTCCATGGAGCAATTTACCTTCGCACTCCATAAATGAAAAAAATAGATCTGCAGAGCTTCAAGCGCTTTACATCAGTAAAAAGCCAAACTTTAATTAGTGTGTTATTACACGAGTAATTTATAGCTCCTTTGTAGCCATGTTAGCATACAGATGCCTGTGTTTCCCCACTTGTGTTCACTTGCCCTTTGTTATTAATAAGCTGGCTTGCTAAATAATCTAATTGAAAAACCACTGTGTTTATGGAAATGGGCAGAAATGCAATTTTTGCTTGGGCGAAGCCCAAATCAATTCTGGCCTTAGGGAAGAATATTACATTTTGCTCTTGATAATGGAAAAGTGGGATAATGAAATACAGGGCAGGTATTTATGATTGCCGTTTGTTTTAATAACGACAGAATGACCTCATTGCTAATGGCGGGACATCATTTCCCTGCTTCCAGGGATCCGTAAACATTTAGGGAAAAACAATAAACTTGAAACTACTGGTATATATTAAGAACTTTTATTGTATTATTTTTAGCAGATAATGCGACTGAATCCAAGCATTGAGAAGACATGAACCAGCACTGCTGAGTCCTTATAGAAAAACTGTAGATAGAAATAACAAACACAGATATCACTTGTTTACTTAAAGGCTCCCTCTGGCTACTTTAAGTGACAGATTGAAATGGATGACTGCCCATTGCTAGCATAAAGCAACAACTAATTGGTGTGTGTCTGAGGTGTGTGGCTGGGTTCTAAGCAGAGCTACTAAGTAGAGCTCAAATAGACATGTACAGCAGGAGGGAATGGAATATTGGGACAGATTCATGTTGCCTGAAAATGAGCAGGAGCTCTCAGTAGCATAGTTTTCTATAACATGAAACCCTCCTGTATAAATTGTGCTATTGTATTCATGCCTTGGGTTAATAGCTATATGGCAGTCTGCATGTATGAGGAAGTGTGCAATCAACTATGGTATTTAATTGGAATTAAATAGCTGTTTAATTGGCAAGACATAAGATTGTAGTCAATATATATACTGTATAATGACCCACATTAGATCCATCAACTATGATCTTAAAGTAAGATTGCCACCTGTGCGTTTTTAACCTGCACAGCCCAGTTTTCTTAAGGGTTGTCCAGGTGAAAACTGCCTGCCTGGTTTTCCAGATTAGATAAACTGGGCAGCCTGACATTGCGATCGGCAAATTTCTTCAGCCACCTAGTGATATCACAGGTCTGCCCCTGTCTGGACTGTGCAGCCATATAAGGTGGCAACCCAATGTTAAAGTGCTTTCAGGTTGATTGGTCCAAAATGTTGTGGTAATAACCTACAGCAATTAATCATAGTAAGTTAGGTGGAAAAAAGACACACGTCCATCAAGTTCAACTTTTTAAGTCTATCTATAACCTGCTTATCCACTAGCTAATCCAGAGGAAGGTAAAAAAGAAACATCTGAAGCCTCTCCAATTTGCCTCAGAGGGGTAAAAATTCCATCCTGACTCCAACCTGGATCAACCTGGATCAACTTGTACTATGAGCTATCTTCCATAACCCTGTATTCACTCACTTGCTAAACACCACCCAAACCCTTCTTAAATCTATCTAATGTATCAGCCTGTACCACTGATTCAGGGAGAGAATTCCACATCTTCACAGCTCTCACTGTAACAAACCGTTCTAAAGATTTAGCCGAAACCTCCTTTCTTCTAAACGGAATGGGTGACCTTGTGTCAGTTGGAAAGACCTAATGGTAAATAAAGCATTAGAGAGATTATTATATGATCCCCTTATATATTTATACATAGTTATCATATCTCCCCTTAAGCGCCTCTTCTCCAGTGTAAACCCCAACTTGACCAGTCTTTCCTCATAGCTAAGATTTTCCATATCCTTCACCAGCTTAGTTGCCCTTCTCTACACCTAAATCCACCTGCCGATTGTTTTCTGTGGGTTACTACTAGTGATGAGTGAACCTGCTCCAAAAAAATAAAACATTTTGTAGTAAAATCCATCCAGTCCATCGATGGTTTATTGCGGTACCATTTTTCATTTTTGAAACTTTTCTGGTAGCAAAACTTAGAAATTTGTGGCAAAACCATACATGCCAAAAAAATTGCTCTTGACTAGTTACACCAATAGCAAACTTTTGGGCACCTTCTTGTCTAACACTCTGAAAATGTGCAAATTAATATTCTCAATATACTCAATTTATGTAAATTAATGAATGTAATGTAAACAAATCTCACTTTACTGTAAACACTTGGGTTCCAATTAATATGGGTCCTCACATTTTTGCTGAAGTGTATGCAATGACAGCCTTTGGGAACTATAGTTTAGCAGTTGCTAGAAAACCACAGATGGGAAGAAGTGCTGAACAACTCTCCTTTCCTACATGTTCCTTCTGTGGTACGACTGGGGGCTGATTTGTGACATAGTTCTTTATCTTTATTGTGCCAAAAGTGTTGAGATGAATAGATCAGATATTTGCATAGATGTCTATGAGACACGTGGGATGTTTTGTTCACCAGTACAATGGTGTCTTTGTGTTTGGTAACAAGGAATGTGACATGATTTAAAATTGGGCACCATCATATATTTAAGTGGAACAAAGCGTTTGTAATTCAATTTGTAGGCATGTGTATTAAGACTACACTTGGCCATTAACTCAAAACAAAAAGTAGGGCACTCAAGACCTTACGAGATTGATTTACTAGTTTTGAAATTGAAGGGGTTTTCCCAGCACTTGTGGAAAAAAAACTTAAATAAACTCAGTCAAGTTTTCTCGCCCTCTCGCATATTCACACAAAGAAAACCCTCAAATTGTAAAAACTCGGTTGTGTTACTTTACGAGAAAATAGAAAAGATTCGCCACTCACGAAAACACAAATTTTGATGTGAATCTGTATCAGGCAAAAAAAATGTTCATTCCAAGCCAAAGTGCTTGATTCCAAGAATGATATCATCCATATGGCATTCACTTCTGCAGTGCATTCTGTAGGAAAGTGGTCAACATGCAGTTGGTGCCACCAACATCAACCTTAACATGGCTAAAAAAGAGTTGTTATTATTATTATGTATTTATATAATGCCAACACAAGAAGGCCCATTTATTAAAGGTTACAAGTTCTCATTTCCTCTGAAACCATGACTTCTGTGAAAGTTATTAAAAAAATGAATATAAAAATTTCAAAGGAAAAAAATAAAATATGAATGCCTCTAAGACCTTTGAAAATTCAAGTTTTTCAGTCAATTACCTCACCTACCTTAAAGGTCCAATAGGATCAGGACCCTTTGACTTATATAGGACCCTGACTGTTTTTACTTGGAAAAATTTTGTATTTAGAAAAAAATTTGAATAAACTCCCAAACTCGAATCACCTTAATTTACCAATAACTATGATGAAAAAGGTCAGTGCAGGAAAAAGTCACGACAAAAGCATGTGACAAGTCGAATCGTGTTACTTTTTCGAATTGTCTCCCGTAAATCTTAACTTTCAGATTTTTTTCCCCTTTAAAACTTACCCAGACTTTGTAAAAAGGCCACAAACAGTTTTAGAGAATTTTTTAAAAAAAAATAAAAAATAGAAATCCGAATATTAGTAACTTGGCTCCTTAGGATTAAATTTATACATCGGTCCATGCCCCAGTAGAGCTTACAACTACATGCGCATACATTTTAATAGGAGATCCGTTCATTTTTGGATTTCCACAAACACAGATAAATTGCTCTACAAAGATATTGTTCTTGCTAAAACATAAGCCCATATCTCTAAACTGCAAGACAACAGAGCTAACTATTGTGCCACTCGGCAAAACATGAAGTCTATGAGCCGCGTTTGAGAACAGGACCCTTCATATACAGTAACTACAATTTGTGCTTAAGCGCTATTTTTCTTCAACAGTATAATTACCAACAAATGAAACATGCCTTTTGAACATCTTCCAGTTTTCTTTGTGCAAAATTTCAATTGTAGGATAAGAGTCCTTAATACCTTCAGTGTAGTAAAATTCTCGTTTTATTCCACATTCATGGAGTCAGGTAAAAATGTATTATTCCCTAGCATTTTACTATCTATATTTTCCTACTTTAATTTAATCTCACTATTCAGATTTCAAGGTTCTTCACTGAGACAAATAAATAAATATTTAAAGTGATTCCTTTGTCCTTATAAAGAATGAATATAGGAAACAAAAATGTAACTAATATAACCTACGCTTTCTCCCATTAACCATCACTGCCTCAATCTTTACCTGCTATGCCATAAAATGACCTGGAATTTGTCAAGGTCCATTCATTTCCCCCCCCCCGGTGTCTGTGATATCCAGACTTGTATGACCATTGTATCAGTGGATGTTTTCTCTCTATTGAGAGTAAGGAGCAGTTGAATTTTCTAAAAAGATCTGTCATTGTAAATCTTTTTTAAAACCTTACTGGGTTGAAGTGGAGGCTATTAAATGCAACTCTTGTTAGAACTGTCAACCCATCCCCCTCCCCCACCCGAATGTTTAAAAAAAAAATGCTTTATTTACAAAAGCAATGGAATATTGAATTCGATGAGTATTTCACTCTTTATTAAGGGACATCTACTTTCAATTGCAATGGAATATTTAATTTTGATGAATATTTCACACATCTACTTTCATTTTTAATTAGTTTGCAGGCAATTATCTATGCAATCATTCCAAAAAATGTGAAATATTTAGATTTTTTTACTTTTTTTTCAGTAATGTATATTAAACCTTATTTTGACCAAATTAAATTTGCCAAAGCGTTCTTATATGGTCATTAACACACAATTGAACACAAAGGGGGCTGTTTATTAAAGCGTGATTTTTTTCACTGCGTCTGTTTTAATGTTGAAAACCCAAAAAAGTTGCGATAAAAAAGGACAATTTTTTGGCGATTTATTATGCCCCAAAGTTTTTTCAATTCCGAATCTGAATATACACCATCTGAAATCTGCCAAATTCATGTAAAAGTTAATGGCAGATGTTCCCTTAACCATTTGAATATGTTTTTTTATATGTTTTTTGGAGTTTAGGGGACAAATTTAGGTTTTCACGAGACAACCTGGAAAAGTCGCATTTTTTACCAATCTGAGGTTTTTTTATTTATTGATAAATAAGGGCAAAACATGGCTTCTAGTTTGGTTGGACTTTTTTATTTAAAAAAAATCTGAAAAAATTGGATTTTGATAAATAACCCCCAAAATATTTGAGTATTAAATTATAATTTTAGTTAGTATTTGTATTAAATCTATCAATCTTTCCATCTAGATGACACCGTTCTTCCTAAATTTCCATTATTTCAATATTTCACTTTTATGCACTTACTGGACACTTGGGGGTTTATTTATCAAGGTCCGAATTTATCTCAATATCGGCTGCTACAAACTCCGATCTAACCGATCAGGTTTTTTAACGCTTATTTATTATTACATTTTCCCGAAAATTTGCTTTGCGGGAAAAGCTCAGATTTTCAAGATTTTTTTCACCCAACAGAACCAAAAATCAATGGGACTGTTCCCATTGACTTTTATGCACCCTCGACAGGTTTGAGATGTCCTGTTTTTATATTCGGGCTTTTTAGCCCACGGGGTTTAATAAAATTTGTGATTTTTTTTTAAAGTTCGATTTTATAAAAAAAAAATAAAAAAAAATTCGGATTTCGGGGAATTTCGGGTATTCGGAGCTTTGTAAATAACCCCCTAAGGGACATATTTATCAAGGGTCAAATTTCGAATTTGAAAAACTTCGAAATTCGTATTTAAAAAGACCAACCAAAATTAAGTCTTCAGGTTTTTTTTGGCCGAATCGATCGATTTTCGATCGAATAGTTCCGTATATGGTCAAATTAGAATCCAAATAGGTTCTAGGAGGTCCCCCATAGGCTAAAACAGCAGTTTGCCAGGTTTTAGATGGCAAATGGTCGAAGTCGAATTTTTAAAGAGATAGTAAATGATAAATTTCGATTTTCGAATTTTTTTTCAAATTCAAATTGAGTTTGGGCTATTCCCTAGTCAAAGTACACAAAAAAATAGCTCAAAATTTGAATTTTTTAAATTTGAAAATTCACCTCGACCTTTGATAAATCTGCCCCTAAATAAACCAATTTTTTTTAAAATAAATATAGATTTATAGTGCTTTTTTCCCTTCTAAATCACATTGGAAATTAATTTGAAATGTAGAATTCAGCACTGATGGGTTTAACTCAGAGTAGAAATAGTCAGAATGTGAAAGATGGAACATATGGAGTGGCAGGGGCATGATTGAGAGACAAATAGGGAGGGACACCAAGAGGCACATTTATCAAGGGTCAAATTTGGAATTCATGCGAGTGTTTTTAAAACTCCCTTAAACTCCCATAAATTTTAAATTTGACTTACCAACACTTATTAATAAAATCAATTTTTTTTTAAATCGGACGAATTTAAATGTCCTGAAAATTTTAATCAAATTCAAATTTGATATGCAAACCGAGAATTTAGCATTTGGCATAATTCACACATATTTCTAATAATTTTGTCACTCAGAGCAGCTGCTGAATTTTTTTATTGATCTATTGATCAAAAACAGACGAAGGAAAAAGCATGAGCTCATTCATTAAGCTGATAATGTAATGGTTAGAAAGATTACTTATTAATATGGGAAGTGCCAAGCAGGGAAAAAGATGACTATACAGAGTGAAAGAGAGAGTTTGGTTGTATTTCGAGCAAGAAGAGGGTGAGCTCTAAAAAAAGCTTCATAAATGGGAGTAGAAGGAAGTGGGAAAACTTCAAGGGGCTTATTTATCAAAATCCAAATTTTTTCCCCTATTTTTGAAATCCCCTCTGACCAAATCTGCCAGACTTTTTCATGAAAATTTCCTGTGCAGGAAAAGACTCGATAAAATGACTTCTACATGAACTCTGCAGGTCTGAGTTGGAGTAAACACCATCGGGGGTTTAATAAGTCTTGAGGTTTTTTTTACTACGAAAAAATTAGTTTTTCCCCTTAAAAATAATATTAAATTAATAAATAACCCCCCAAGACTCTCAGTCAGCTTCATTTACAAATATGTGTCTGCTTAAATTCCAACGTTCACTCAATAAAACTGATTTGACAATTCGTCAAATTAATATAATTACTTAACATTTACATCTAATTATGTTTTTTCTTCATTATCTTTATGCTTAATTAAAGATGCAAACATAACCTTTTTCAAGAAACAGAAGCATATGTAGTCAGTGGTAATAGGGGGTGTCCTTGAACGCAAGTGCATGCATTGCGTCATGTGTTTGTCCAATGTCCCATTAATACACTATAAAAGCAGAATGTGTATTGGGCAAGTCCGACACCCCCACATAATTACTTTATAAGCTCCATATAAAAACAAGAATATAATTCTTTTTCATATATTTATTTTTAATGTTATATTAGGTATATTTAGCTTTATGCATTTTTTTTTGTAAATTCTTTCTTTATTGCAATTTTGGATAAAAAAAGGGGGAAAAGTAGGGGGGGTATATTAGGTATATTTAGCTTTATGCATTTTTTTTTGTAAATTCTTTCTTTATTGCAATTTTGGGATAAAAAAAAGGGGGAAAAGTAGGGGGATAAATGGGTTATTTTTGTGTATAATAGATACATTTTCTTATTAGCTGCAGGCTGTCTTTTCCATTTAAACACATTCTTTAAATAGTATATGTTAGAATTCTCAGAATATAAAGAATATATAAGAACATATTAAAAATAATTATTTTACTTTTCAACTTAATATGGTGTAAAATAACAGTTGGAACAGGTTTATATGAAGCATTTTTCAAAATGCATGAGAGGGACATTTGCCTCATATAAAATAGATGCATTAATTATTCCTGCTCTGTCTGTGCACTGTCCTGCCATGCAGTTGAAATAATTGCTGTCTTTTAATGGAGGAACTTTGGGAACAATGTTTTTTTTTAGAAGCAGAATGAAGCAAAGCTTTATAGTACAGTTTTCAATAACCTCTAGCTTTACAGTTATTGTTGAACTGCATATGGAGTCCTTTCATCTGTTAATGGTTGATGGAAGTAATTAAAAATAGTGATTTTTTTTTTGCCACAATTCAGCAACTACAAATTTTTTCGTGAGACTGTGGCAAAAATTTACTGCACAAAAAATTTCCCCAAGAAAAACAAAAAACAATTGACTTTAATGCATTTGGAGTGAGATAAACTTGAGAAAACACTTCCACTGACCTCAATGAATATAAAAAATGGCACTGTTGGTTGCCCAGAGATTTAGAGGCCTATTTATCAACATTTTCATTTTAGGGGTTTTTGAAACCACAACTAAATTCACTTTCTCTATAACCACGAATGTCATGAAATGTATTAAAAGATCCAATGGAAAAAGCATGAATGGGAAAAATCTCAGACAACTTTTTTGACTTGTCACACAATAATTACGACTTTTTCATACTGTTGGACAAAAGCCAGTGTCAAAAACACCCTAAAATCACAAATCAGAGAAAGATCTTCACTTGTAAAATGAACATCTGCCATTGACCTCTACCTGATTCTAACAGGATTTAGCTGGAGTATTTGCATATTCAGAATTTTTGTTGCATAATAAATCCCATAAAAGGCGTGCTTTTTTTCCCCTGAGACTGTTCAAGATTTTTGTTGTCAAAAAGACATACCTGAAAAAGTCGCAGTTAGCGATTGGTGAATTTATTCGCCACGCGCAAATTCATGGTGAATTCCCGTGTTTTGCCGCCGGCAAATAAATTTTCAAAACTGCAGCAAAAATTCCCGACGACCGTTTTTTTTTTTGGACGCTGGTGCATTTTGCTGGCATATAAAAACGGACGTCACATTCCAAAAACAGACGCCGGCATCAAAAACGAGACATTTTGTGAATTTTTTGCAGACGGCGAAGCAAAAAATTCTCCCATCACTAGTCACAATTTAATAAATCACCCCCTTACAGTCATTTGACATTAAGGTTTGAATTTGGGCTTGGCCTGGCACTCAGGATTCAGTCAACTTTGATTGCTGCAAAAAGTGCTTGGATTAGGCTGCATCTTTGATTTGGTGCATCCTTGATTTTTTCTTGGACCCTCCCACTATTGTTTTCAATAACTTGGAACAAGTTTTTCAAGGGTTTTTGTTTTCTGTAGTTTCAGTTAGCTCAAAGCAAAGCTAGAAGGGTTAATGGACAGTAGTGATGAGTGAGTCTGTCCTGTTTTAAAAAAATTAGCGAAATGGGGAAACAGGCATCAAATTTTTTTTACGTGCGACAAATTTTTACGCATGCAACAATTTATTTTCACTCCAAATGCATTAAAGACAATGGCCGTTTTTTCTTCTGGCAACTTTTTGTCTCTACGACATTTTTTGGAGCAGTTTTGTGAAAAAAATTGGGTGAAGGTGGTGAAGTACTTACCGTAATTTCGCAGTGAATCCATGCCTGGCAAAAAAAAAATTGCTTATCACTAATGGACAGCAGTCTTGATTGAAAGCTAGCTAGGAAATGCACATGAAACTTTTAACATAAAACACAATAAATTGTTTGGAAACCTTTCACCTCTATGCCTGTCATTCACCTGATCACCTGTCTGACCTCAAAAGCCTTCAATCATTAAAGTAAAGCTATTAAACATAACACTGCAGACCTGACCTTACTCAGGAGAATTCAGAGAAGCTATCACTAAAATTAGCTGAGGATGTGGTACAACATAACTATCATATCAGAGATGTCACCTTGCCACATCCTCTCAGAATTTTTCCCTTAAATCTTTAGCCTTTTTGATTTGCTTCAACCATTTTATTTATTACAAATAGAAGTATGACTATGAAGATTTTCATTCATCCAGGTCATGGTTTATCTAATAAAAGTAATTAAAAAAACTGGACTTGCTGAGTAATCATTGAAGACTGAATTAAAGAAGCTGCTTGGATGGTTCAAGTTGGAGTACTACCATTACCAAGATAGAGCCATGTCAGATACATTTTATAGAGGATAAGTATGTTATAAAGGAATGCACCATGGAAAACAATACAAAGTCTTCTTTCTGGTTGAGCTTACACTCATGTTACTGACTTTCATGGACTTTTTTCTTATGTCTTCTCAGATTAATTTATTTTCCCATGGCTACAGATCAGCAACATTTCTACAATACTAATACCACTTCTGGAAAAGATGATACATGGATTGGGAAAGCATGGGATTTTGTGCAATTTTTGGATGATTATTGTATTTTGTAGAAAGTTGTTCTAAAACCAAATAAACACAAAGTGATTAACAAAATGTATCATTATCTCATTAACTACATCACCAACTTCTACATACATAATTTCCTTCACTACAATTGTATGGGGAAAATGGACCATCGAAAATATATTCATCACATTTCTCATTAAAAAGTGTTAACTTAAGGTTTTTTAGAAAATAAAATACTGTATTTGTTGTGAAAATACACCTGGTGAATTGAAGTGAAGTTAAATGAGGAGAAAATTAAGGGGCACATTTACTTAGCTCGAGTGAAGGAAAAGAATAAAAAATACTTTGAATTTCGAAGTGTTTTTTTGGCTATTTCAACCATCGAATTGGCTACTTCGACCTTCGACTATGACTTCGACTTTGAATCGAATGCTTCGAACTAAAAATCGTTAGACTATTCGACCATTCCATAGTCGAAGTACTGTCTCTTTACAAAAAACTTCGACCCCCTAGTTCGCCACCTAAAACCTACCGAGCATCAATGTTAGCCTATGGGGAAGGTCCCCATAGACTTTCCAAGGTTTTTTTGATCGAAGGAATTTCGTTCGATCAATGGATTAAAATCCTTCGATCGAACGAATAGCGGTAAATCCTTCGACTTCGATATTCGAAGTCGAAGGATTTTACTTCGATAGTCGAATACTGAGGGTTAATTAACCCTCGATATTCTATCCTTAGTAAATGTGTGTTTGTATGCAATTGGTGAGCTACATAATAAAATGTTACCATTTTAGGTGAAGGAAGTCTTAACTTCCCTACCAGCTCTACTGAAATAACATAACCCTAGAGATTCAAAAGCTCTGAGCAGAAGTCATATCAGCTTTCTAAAATATCTTTTAGTGCAGTGGTCCCCAACCAGTACAACATGTTGCTCACTAAGCCCTTAAGGTGACCATAGATCTAACAATTATGATTTTTCTTGGAAAAGATCTACACTTAGAAACAATAGAATTCTACCTGTATCTGACGATTCTGCACTAACATTGGCCTATGTTTGGGTGCCTTCAAGGCACCTGATCAAAGTTTTCCATCCAGCCCGATCGATGAGCAGACTGGTCTCCAAGTTTTCTGCCGACATTGGTTGGCTCTTTTCCCACCATACACGCACCAAATATGGTACAAAAATTCTTGTACGATATTATCTGTGCGTCTATGGCCACCTTTAGATGCTGCTCTCAGTGACCTCAAAGCAGGTGCATATTTTCTCATTTCTGGCATTAAGGCAAGCTTTAGTTGCATACAAACCAGGTGTACTGTCAAACAGAGACTCCTGTAGACTGCAAGACCACATAGTGGCTACCAATAGTCATTCAAGCCCATAATTAGCACTCTTAAGAACTTTTTACTTGCTTATGTTGCTCTCTGACTTCTTTTTTAAAAAAATTGAATGTGGCTCATCGGTAAAAAAGGTTGGGGGCCCTTGTTTTAGTTCAATAATATATATGAATTTTGTTTATATGAATTTTGTTGTTATTCTGAGTGACATCTTGCTGGATATTTGGGGTATAGGGATTGTTGATGGCCTATTATGGCTATCAAGAGGATTTTTATGCTTCCACCAGGGCCTTCACAGACTTCTTTGCACACTATCATAATTTTAAGCTGACCCTTAAACATACAGCATGAGAAATAATCACATACAGTATAAAGTTATACTCCTCTGCTTTGGACAATGACCAGGCCTCAACAACTTACTTTTAGGTTTATAGGTATCACATCAACAAACATTACTACTCTTTGTGCTGTGTAAAATAGAGCACCGGGAAGGAAGGTTGTATGTTAGATCTACACGATAAAGTGTCTTAGACCATCCTAGTCCAGATGGTTGCTAAGGAGAACTTTTTACAGAATATAATGCAACCTGTAGGTTAATTATCGGAATATTCTACAGCCCCCCTCATATAAATGAAGAAGAGGAGGATTAGCAAACAGAAATGGCTGAAAATGTCGAGCAAGTAAATTATAAATATTTGAATTATCCAGATACGGACTAGAGTAGGTGTATTGCTAACTGTCTAAATGCCAGCAATCTGCAAGATTTGTTTCATGAAAGTTTTATATCACAGATTGTTGAGAGCCCAACCAGAAATGATGGTACAGTATATTGTAGCTATTGACTCCAAAGATACAACTAGATTCCAAAGGTACTACCAGATCCACAATGAAATAGTGATGTTTTTTATCAACAAGTACTACATGGTCCTTCTCCCCCAAGGACTCGCCTATGCGTTTTTATATTTAATTTTGAAATCTGCCATGGGCCTAGAGATATGGTCAGTTTCCCAGGTGCTCTCAGTCATGTGATGTGTGCTTTGATTAACTTAATTCACTTTTTACTGCAGCACTGCAAGTTGGAGTGTTATCACCCCCTCCCTTCTCCCCCAGCAACCCATCAGCAGAACAATGGGAAGGTAGCCAGATAACAGCAACCTGGTAGGTATAAGAACAGCACTCGGTAGTAAAAATCTATGTCCCACTGCAACACCTTCAGTTACATTGAGTAGAAGAAATAATAGCCTGCCTGAAAGCAGCTCCATCATGAAGTGCTGGCTCATTCTGAAAGCACATAACCAGGCAAAATGACCTGAGATGGCTGCCAATATTACAACTAAAAAAAATACACTTGCTGGTTCAGGAATGAAATTGTATATGGTAGCGTGAATAATTTGCAGTTCATACAGCGTAATTTTGAAATAAAATTTACACCATAAACATCAAGACAGAATCCCGTTAAGAATTTATTCCAAGGGCATGTTCGCTTCTACCTGATTCTTCAATTGCTGACCTCAAAATTTTTATGCGCACACACGGGCGTACACCTTGGAAAGAACATTTGTCCATGTTTACCAAAAAGGCAAATCAGAAGTTGTACACATTTTCGGTGATTTTGGAATCAGCAGAAATGCCATAAAATACGTTGAATTGTGAAATTATTCCTATACAAATGGATAAACTGTCTGTAGTTTTGGCTGGGGTGCGCATGAATTTAGCTTCATTGTAAAAACAGCCCAAGGGTCAATGAGCCAAGAGTCTATATAACTGCAATTGGGTAGAACCTAAGTTAATGCAGTGTAACATTGGGTCCCTTAGAATAAATATCCCCTTTACTGGAACTTCAGTACACCTACCTTCATCAGCCCTGGTGTGCATAAATTAAATATCTCATTGGAGTTATCCTAACATGCACTGCTAATATATTAGGAAAATTTGTGGATACAAAAATACAAAAGATCAGAATCATAATTTTCCTGGTTACATACAGCACATTTGATAAAAAAAAACCTTTGGCATCACCCAAAAGGAAATACCAACTTCTCTTCATGATATAAAACTAATTCTTCTGATACTCTTAGACTTTAGAGTTTCCAAATCTCCACTTCATCTTTATCAGGGTCCCGGATACTAAAATAATCTGCTCCTCCTTTTAAGAAAAATGCCTATTTATACTTTTTCTGGCCACCTGCTGGGAAGACCAAAAAAGGCAAACCTGTGAAGGCAATCAAGCAGAAAGTAGAATATTGTCAGTATATTTACTCACATTGCCGGTGATACTGTGAATATTGAGGGAATAATGAGTCTGCTGGCAGGAACCAAAATAATAGGTATCCAAGGGGTCCCTATAGTTAGATCATGCCTCTTAATTGGGAGAGGAAACATGCCAGAGACGAAAAGTAATTATAATATACAACAGAGGTATATTTATATGTAAGATGAATACAATATAAATTGATTGACAAGATACCTAAAAGAATAAATATTATTTGGCATATATATATATATATATATATATATGAGAAAAATATATACTGTAAATATATATTTATTAAAGGGCAACTGAGACCAAAAAAAATTAAAGCATTTTCATATATGTTTCATAGATCATTTTTGTCTGAATTAGATGCAGTACATGCACAGGTCTAATTTCCTGGGCTCCCCACACACAACATGCAATTTTTGACCAACGAGGCCAGACACCAAACTGTTTCTGCTACTACTCTAACTGCTACCCTACATACACACTGAAACATAGCAGCGAATTCATTAAACCCTAGGCAACCCGGTCAGCTAGCCCGGCCCCCTGCAGGTGCATGCTATGAAAAATGGGAAGGGCAATGAAAAGGGCCAGGGAAATGTAAGGGGAGAGACAGAGGGGAGGGACAGAGGGACAAGTGACAGGGGTAGGTGAGACCTGCAGATGGGAGCAATCCAAACTAGGGATAGGCACAAGAATCTTGAACAGGCACCCCCACATTTTTGCGCCATAGACATGTGCCTCTTCTGCTTACCCCTAGTTCCAGCCCTGTTAAACATAAATAAAAGTGATGTTAATTGAAGGAAGGGTGGAAGGGTGGGGGAAGCTCATTCTGCAGAAAAAGAGAAATAAGCTTCTTTGGAGTCAATTAAACTCTACACCCTTCACTTCCCCAGTATTTAATCATCTTATCCAGGACCCACATTGCACTGCAGGTACTGTACCGGCCCTTGTTGCAGGAATTAGCATGACCGACACATGCACATCATATATTTCTTGACTTCAACAATTCTATTTGCATAATAATCCTGTATATGCATAAAGGCCCATGAATAATATTGGAATTATGTTTGTTACAAAAACATAAAGCTGGACAGATGGCCAACCCTCCTGCTTACTTTCTTCCAACATAAATGGGAAGGGATAGACAATAACAGTGATTTAATGTCCCACTTTATAATAGCCAGTATTTTTACACTGATCAAAATGTGGACTGCCAAATATCACAGAAACACCCCAAACCACATTTTCCTTTGTTATGAATATACCAACTTCCTTTTATCACTGGTACTGGACAAATGTGTATCTTGGGTTCAGAAATTGCCTGTATGACCAGTGATTGCTATTAAACACAATAGAAGGTGGGACTGTTGTAGGCACTACCTATAAAGAAGAAGCTAGTTGTGACCAGGGCTCCAGCCCTGGACAATTCTCAGGAGCCCATTTTTATCGATAGTGATGGGCGAATAAGGTGCAAATTCATGATGAATATCTGCCTTTCACCGCCGGCAAATAAATTCATGAAACTATCACTATTTATCGACCATTAGTATATATAAATTTAAATAATTTGGCACATTCTTTGTCGAATTGCTTTGAGATTAGACCCAGGGTTTTGGGTTCTCTTCTGGGTCTTAAAATAGGACATTAGACTTAAAGGTGGCTATACATGGACCCATTAAAGCTGGCAACAGACCATGTCAGCAGCTTATTGGCTCGTGACAAGGTCCCCTGATTAATATCAATCAAACAGGTTTAAAAATCCCACCAGATTCAGCTTGTTAATGCGGTCCTCACTCTGACTTCCTGCATTCCTGTCATTGAGATCCGATTGTTGGGCCCTGGGGCTCACGATCGAATTAGCTCGATATTGCCCTTTTCAAGGTGGGCATATCGGGGAGCAATCCGCTGTGTGTGTGTATGGCCAGCTTTAGAGTGGAGTTTTTGTGTGCCCAGGATATTTATTGACTCCATATTTCCTCTTCATTTGGATAAAGTGTATTTGGGGTACAAGAGAAGAAAGTACTACATAGCACGTACCAGTAAAAAGCTTTTTAAGAAAAGCTTAAATATCCTTAAATTAATAAGAAGCTTGCTATATATAATCCAGATATCCTGATCTGTATTAGGCAATACATATTGATATCTACCAGCTGGTAGTGATGTCTTGTTTCGCAAGAAAAATGTGTGAATTTCCCCTGAAATTTGCGAAACAATGAAAAATTTTGTGAAACACATTGAAGTCAATGGGCATCAAAATAATTTTGATGCACGCCAATTTCGACACCCGCTATAATTGTTATATATTTTGGGCAAATGCGTTGAAGTCAATAGGCGTCCAAATAATTTTGACGCACGACAATGTTTATGCGTGCAACTATTCTGACGTGTGCCCAAATTTTTTTGACGCAGCGGATTTTTTGGCGGCAAATTTTAGAGATGGCGGCAGAAGACGGAAATTCACCATGACTTCTCGTCTGGCGAATTTATTCGCCCATCAGTACCAGCTAGTGTCAACTACAACTCCCACTGTTTCATCCCAGTTGCCATCACGATAACCATTGCAGTTGCTGTGCATTTTAATGCCGAGTCTATAATATATGAGCTTCCTGCACTGATTCAAGCAGCGACTAAAAGCCCAACCCATTTCACTGGGGAAATCTTATTAAATGAACACACTCGTGAGCTAATTATTTAGTCATTTGTTTTGCATTTAAGTTGTTTGCTGTTTTCTCAGTCGGACTAATCACCGTCTTTACACGTCAGCCCATTCAATGCCCCTCGTACCATTTACATGCAAATGGTTACAGGCATCTAAACCAGAAGGTAAATAAACAAATGAAGCACGCTCTGCCGGATGACTTAATAAAATCACAGAGATCAGACCTTATGTGATATACTTTATGTTTTAACATGCTTGAGTGCACAAAATTCAATCAGTTTCCCTATTTTGCTCCTTCCTTTAAACTGTCATTGTTGTTTTTTTAATTCTCTTTTCTTTGCATGATTCCGATCCTAGTCTGCTGCTCACACAATAACGTGCTATATATATATATATATATATATATATATATATATATATATATATATATATATATGTTATCCGTCTTCGCTAATTCACCCCGCACCCCTCCAGTAAACCTGGAGCTCTTAAATAAACGTGTGCCGTCCTTCCATCTCTCCGGAGATAAAAAAAAAAAAGGTCCTTACAACGTAGAAGACAAATGATTCAAAAGGTAAAAGGGGGTAGCGATTCAAAGTAGCTAGGCTTGCAGTATAATTCAATTAAATCCTGTGCATCGCCCACGATCGCAAAGTGAGGCTGGGGCTTGAAGTCTCTGAATGCAGACGGCTGCCTGTCAATAATAAAAAAAAGGGACCCTTTGAACTGGTTAAATGCGACGCAAGCGTGTGCCGAAACCCTCCTATCTAACAGGTGGCTCCAAAAAAAAAAATCTCAGCTGGTGCTACACTCGCCTGTAACACTAACCTCCTCTTAGAAAATCATATATAAAGAAAATGTTACTGTATTTGGGGCAGGGAAAACACTTAGAAGATGAATCTATTTTTTTTTTTTTTTTGGTGGGCTGCTCTCTGTATAACTGCATCCCCTCTCTCCCCATTTAGCCTCCTTTCTCTCTGCCCTTCAGCTGAATTAACATAAAGGAACTGACAACAGCAATCTGAAAAGCGTAGCTGGTGGGAGGATTAAGTATATCATTGAAAAGAATTATGTTGTAAATGACTGGGAGGGGAAGGGGCTTCTGTTCGTAGGTCCCATCTGGTCTTTAAAGAATACCTTGTTGTAATTACCCCCAGATGGCTTTATGTTGCACTGAGTCCGGACAGCCAGGTGCCAGTGCTTCCTGCTGGGTGTGATATTCATTGCTCGGCGCTGCACTGGCTAAAATGGACTTTATTGCAACCTAATTTCTTCCAGGGCATTACACAAATATGAATTGAGCAAGGGCTTTGTCTGCTCCGCAGGAGAAACAATCGCACCTTGGAGGGAACTGCTTTGTTATTTTACTGATGACAATGGTTTGGGGGAATGATAAATCATCACCATTTATAATATTGCCTGGCTTATTAGACCGTTTTGCATACTAATTGCTGCAGGGATCCCAAACCTGGTGACTCTCTGGAGAAGCGCTGCTTTCGCCGCAGGCGACACATTCAATTGGCCAAATTAATTACGACATATCAAGAGTTTTACATTGATATCAACCGGCCTCATTAATGAGAGGGGGGAAACGTTAACGTTGTCCTAGGCTATAGATCAAAAAGGTGCTGCAGGCTTTTTAAAGGGCCAGCAATGGCAAACTGGTGTTCCGCATGCAAATTTTAATGCCATTTATAGCATAGGAAGGTTTGTTAAACCATAATATACTGTTATACGTTCTGGCATGAATGGAGCCCCTTTAGAAATAAACCCAAGGTGTCACTGGAGCTTTGTATGCCTGCAACAATCACTTCTTCTTGGCCATAGACATGCAGAGAAAAGCTGCTGACTCTGTCCCACCAGACTAAGTTGCAGGCTTATTGTCCCATGTATGGGGCCCTTGGGAGAATATGCCCTGACAATGGGCCAGATCCAATTCAGTGAGATAGAGGTTTATTTAACCCATGAAAAGTCATGGACGAGATTCAATTTGGGATGCAATTCAATTCAGAAAAACTTAACTCGCGGTTTATCACGTGAAAACTCTATTAAAGTGTTTGGGAAAAAACTGGAAATGAATTTGGAGAAAAGTCTCCTGGAATTGAATCTAGTCCATGAGTTTTCACATGATAAACAATGACCATTTTTCTCACTGAATTGAATCTGGCCCAATATCTGTCCAAAAACGAGCCAGATCAAGCAAGTTTCAAAATCCTGCAGGATAAAGTCCACATAAGTACATAGATGGGATACTCATCTGATGGGTTGCTGTAGGCCCACTGTATGATCAAATCATTGGCCCTCAGGCTAACGATCGGATCATTTATATTTAAAATGCTCAAGAAATCAAGGAAACTGGTATATTAAGAAATGCAGAAAACTCATCACATCACATGGTAGGTCCAAGTGGACATGCCCCAGATCTTCAGCTTTGGGAGGATCTCAATACCAATGTCAGATGACACAAAACTAGACCACAGTTGGTTATGATCTACTTTTTTTATTTACAGTTTTGTGCCTATATGGAGCACTTAGTCATTAATGGTAAACTGATATCACACTTGATTTAAGTGAAACTTAATACTTCCTGAGGTCAGTTTGTCATTAGCCTATGAATAAGTGCCCCATATAGGCACAACATTTGTAAGGCTGTTTTATTGTTGCACAATGTAAGGGTTGATGTTTTTAGCAAAAAACTAAACAGATGATAATCAACTGTGGTACAGTTTTGTGCCAGCCTGTCATTGAACTTTGGTATAAAGATCAGATCAGCCATACAGGGGAGAGATCCAACTTTTTGCCAACCTTGCAAAGCAAGCAGATCTCACATGTATGACTATATTAACTCTGTACCTCCTCTTCTCTAAGGGTCAGGGCACACGGGCAGATTTGGGGAGATTAGTCTCCTCTTCTTCGGGGCAACTAATCTCCCCGAACTGCCTCCCCTGTCTTCCCGCCGGCTAAAATTTAAATCGCCGGCAGGATGACACTCGGAGAGATTCGCTTACTGTCGCCCGAAGTCTCCCCGTCAACGACTTATTCGTCACTCCGAGAGCCATCCCGTCTGTGATTTACATTTTAGGGAAGGCAGGGGAGGCAGTTTGGGGAGATTAGTCGCCCTGAAGAAGAGGAGATTTGTCGCCGGGTGACTAATCTCCCCGAATCTGCCTGTGTGCCCTGACCCTAATACATGACAGTATATCTTTTGGGTCATAAATGCTATAGCTGGGTGTAGTACTTATCCTTCATGTCAGTGGAAAGTGACCCATGGAAAGTAGTAGGTGTTTTGATTGCCATTGGCGGTCTAATTGAGCCATGAGCCATAGCCCCTAGGGTGCCTTTTGCTTAGAAGATAACAGATAAGCTATTTAGAATACAATGGGGTTAGTGCTTAAGTGCTAATAGGCAAGGGTCAGATGTCAATGATAGTTCTGTCCATATAGGATGAAAACCGTTCCATTACAAAATAGGGATGTAGCGCTACAAAGTGTTTTAATTTGCAGATATTTGATACAGATATAAGCTATAAATGTACACACACATACACATACAATATAAACAGTATAGTGACATACACACACATATACAGTATATATATACTGAATAACAAGAACCTTGAAAAACCATTCAAGTGTAATACAGGTATGGGCCCTGTTATACAGAATGCTCGGGACCTGGGGTTTTCCCGATAACAGATCTTTCCGTAATTTGGGTCTTCATGCCTTAAATCTACTAGAAAATCATTTAAACATTAAATAAACCCAATAGGCTGGTTTTGCTTTCAATAAGGATTAATTATATCTTAGTTTGGATAAAGTACAAAGTACTGTTTTATTATAACGGAGAAAAAGGAAATCATTTTTAATCATTTGTATTATTTGTATAAAATGGAGTCTATGCCATTCCGTAATTTGGAGCTTTCTGGATATCGGGTTTCCGGATAAGGGATCCTATACCTGTAGTGACGTATTAGACATTTGTTTATATGCAATAGACTAATACAAACAAAATAATAATTAGTTGCTATGAGTTCCCTGGGTTGCTGTTGCTCAACCCTCCAGTTCCGTCCAATAGGCACATAAAATACAAGCTATTTGAATAAAGCAGCTCTCCAACCAAGTCGGCAGAAATAATGAGGTAAAGAAGCCCATCTAGTTTATTGCCTACCACCTTTCCACACAAACCTCCATTTACCACCACCAATCAGATACATACATAGTGCATAGTACATCATTTGGGTTTAAACAGAGACCAGTAATACTTATTGGTCGCTATGGGTTCCTCAATCTGTAAATAACTTTGCATATTTTATTACATAACCTCCTAAATATATTTGAGCTGAATTCTAATAAGCTGCACACTTGGATTGTTCTGTTTTAAAGAGATACTGACAGCAGAAATTGAACCTTTTTTTCACATCTACCATAAAATTACCTTGCATGCTTCTTATATTTTTGCCATAAAGTATTTGCCGAATGCTTTTACATTACCTATCAAATTCCCTGTGTTAGTCTATGAGGGAGCTGCCATATTTGTGCAGCAGGAGTTCGTTAGCATTAGAAACTATAACTGACAGGTTGAGATGGGACAGTCAGGTTGGCAAAACAGTCAGGTTTTGGAACTTCAACTAATAATTACTTAAAAAATAAATCTCTCAGCAAAAAACAATCAGCATGACCTATTGGTAACTTTTAATGTACATTCATATTTTAGAAAGTAGCTTTTTAGTGTCCGTATCACTTTAAGGACTTCAATGAATGATTTTTCCCCTTTCACAAGGTGTCCTTGTTACTCAACACATAACTGTCAAAAAAATCAATACCCCTTTGTTACATATGATTAGTTTCTTTTGCTTAGGCTAAGGCCACACTAGGCGATAGCGCCGCGATTTGACTCGCGGCGACTTTTCGCCGCGACTTTTAAGCCGCAATCACTGGGGAAACTTTTGCGCTGGCGTCTATGGGGAATCGCCAGCGTAAAAACACACGCGGCGATCTTTTTTCTATTGTCGCTCGAAATCGCCTAGCGAGGCAATTTCGAGCGACAGTAGAGAAAAGATCGCCGTGTGTGTTTTTACGCTGGCGATTTTTCGCGATTCCCCATAGACGCCAGCGCAAAAGTTTCCCCAGCGATTGCGGCTTAAAAGTCGCGGCGAAAAGTCGCCGCGAGTCAAATCGCGGCGCTATCGCCTAGTGTGCCCTTAGCCTTAGGACTTTCCCTGTCCTCTGCTGAGGAACAAGAACCCCTCCAGTGCAGAGTTAGGAATTATGCTGCATTGCAGAAAGGTATTTCATTTTATTTTATTTTTGGGGTTTCCTGCACCTTAAGGCTACATATGTTTAAAAAAATATAATGTGACGTTTCTTTAGACCAGTGATCCCCAACCAGTAGCTCGTGAGCAACATGTTGCTCTCCAACCCCTTGGATGTTGCTCTCGGTGTCCTCAAAGCAGGTGCTTATTTTTGAATTTTAAGCTTGAAAGCTAATTTTAATTGCATAAAAACTAAGTATGGTGCCAGGGAGAGCCTCTTGCAGGCTGCCAGTCCACATAGGGGCTACCAAATAGCCAATCACAGCACTTATTTGGCACCCCAGAGGACTTTTTCATGCTTGTGTTGCTCCCCAACTCGTTTTACATTTGAATGTGGCTCACGGGTTAAAAAGGTTGGGGACCTCTGCTTTAGACGATAATAGCATCTAATATTTTCCACCTAAAAAGAGTCCACAGAAAACATCTGTGGCTAATGCCTTGCACCGAAGACGAATTGCCGCCACTGTGTTCTGCAGCTTGGGTTGCCTCCTTTCCACATTCAGAAACCCAGATGGGGGATGGTCACTCATTACAGGGGTGTGGTGTGACATCATGAGGTAGGGTGATGGCATCACAATGATGTGACTCTATGGTAGTCGTGGTTGGTGTTCCTAATTTGGGAAACTGGATAGGCTGGTCAACACCGGACAAGTGGCAACCCCCCTGCCACCTGAGGCAGCTTGCTGCTGCTGCCCACCTCCCCCCACACTCACCTTTATGATTTGGAGGGGTCGAGGGGGGATCCATGTATGTGACATGATGTATGTGTTTGTTGCGGGTCTTTTTTCTTTGTCGCACGTCTTTTTTTGTTGCGCATCTTTTTTGTTTTGTCACACAGAGTGAAGCAAGCCATGCGGAGAATTTTTGAAGCAGTTTCACGAAAATGTTTACTGCCGGAGAAAATCGGCAATTTGCACCGAATCTAAACATGGCAAAATGTTTAGTTCATCACTACAGTCAAATACTATTCTGTTCTATGGGGGGTGTTCAAGCTCAGTGGCAGTGATGAACTCTAGCACCACCCTGGATTGGTAATTCCCATTGCAACTTAATGTGAGAACTAATAATTGAAACAAAACCTTTATCCATTAGTGATGGGCGAATAAATTCACCAGGCGCTTTTGCGCTTTCGGAAAAGTCATGCACATAAAAACTGTTGCGCGTCAAAATGATGCCCATTGCCTTTAATGTGGGGTCAAAATTGACGCGGGCATCAAAATTAGCATTTCGTGAATTTCACAGGAAATTATCGATTTTTTTCACGAAAGAGAGCAAATTCGCCCATCACTATTATCCATTCTATATTGGAAACAATATTGGTAAAATCTGCAAGCAGCATTATTTTTATACAGGTATGGGACCTGTTGTCCAGAATGCTTGGGCCCCCGGTTAAGAAGTTGTTCCATAATTTGGAACTTCTTACCTTCAGTCTGCTAAAACTCATTTAAACATTCCATGAACCAGAATGTTTTTCCACTAAGAAGAATTTATTATATCTCAGTTGGCAAGACGCGCTGGGAGATTGCCGACTTCTCTTACCTGCCGGCGCTTCTCTTGACGCGGGAGCGTACTTCCGGGTTCTCAGCCTGTGTGACGCTGGGTGTCATGATGTCACAAAGTGGCGCCGGATTCGAACTTTGGTGCCAAATCATCTTTAAAAGGCCACTCCACCATTTTGAAAGTGCCCAAGCTGGTTTCAGTTTTCTGTTCCTGGTTTCAGTTTTCTGTTCCTGCCAAAGTGTTGTTATTGTGATTCGAATTCCTGGTTTTCGACTCCTGCCTAACTTTTGACTCTGATTCTTGCTGCCTGCCTTTACCCATTGCCTGATTCTCGACCACGTCTTGTCTCATCCTCGTCTCGTTTAGGGACATTTTGTTATACGCGTTTCCTTGTTGGTTTCTGCAGCAGAAAGCCCGGGGCCCCAAAAGGGCTTCGGTGAACACCAGAATCCACAGGGATTCCCTGTGCATGAGAGTGTACCCATCCTCATCCAAGGTTCCTGAGAACGAGAACATTACAGTACTGTTTTGTTATTACAGAGAAAAAGAAATAAATTTGTAATTATTCAATTAAAATTGAATGTATAGGAGAGCCTTCTGGATAATGGATTTCCAGATAACAGATCCTATACCTGTATTTTTATATTTACCTGGCATTTAGCACACTTCGGGGCAAATATACTAAAGGGCGAAGTGGCCAGAAATACCATCCGCAGGGACATTCACTTACAGGCATAGAGGACAATTCACTAGCGAAAGAGTACATCGCTAACAAAGTTTTGCGCCCTTTCACCGGTGAATTTTTCGTCAGGTGAACGATCGCTACTCCGTAAATTCAATTCAAGTGCAATTTTCCATTACGTCACCCCTTTCGCCAGAGTTTCCCTCCCCAGGTTATACCTGGAGAAGGAAGATGAAGATGAAGCTACCTCCTCCTCAATCTTATGTCAGTGACATCATATCCTGTATGCCAAAAAGTCATAAAAAAGAGAAAAATGCTGGTGTTTTTTTCATATTTTAAAGTGAGATTGTGTTTAAAAGTTGTAACTATTAAATATTTTGATTTTAAAAATTTGTTTAACCATTTGTGGGGCATGACGCATTTGTTTTAGAGTAGGCTCATGTCTAGGACATTAGAGGACCTTTATTTTGCTTCCTTCCACATGTGTAATAATAAGTGGCCACTTCAAGCATTGGCACCAACATCTCTAATAAAGACATATATATATATGACCTATATGTACCCGCCCTATTCAAATTGACCTAAGCATATGTGTGTTAATAAAGTTTCACCAAGGAAAGTTCGCTATGAAATATTCACGCTGACGAAGTTTCGAAACTTTGCCAGCAGTCATCTGCCAAGACTAACTTTGCTTTTTGATGAATTCGAATAGATTAGATTAGACGTCTGACGAAGTGACGCAAAGGGGCAAATTCACTAAGATGCGAAGTTGCGCCAGGCTCAACTTCGCCGCACTTCGCCGCACTTTGCCAGGCATAGTTTCGCCAGGGCTCCGCAAATTCACTAAAATCCGAAGTTGCGCACAGGGGTAGCGTAAGGTTGCGGAGTTGCGCTAGCGTTGATTCGCTATATAAAGTGAAGTTACGCTAGCGAAGGCTAATTTGCATACGGCGCGAAATTCAAATTTCAATGGAGGAACACGTATCTGCACTACAAATGCCTAGAAAACCTTCAAATCAGCAAATAAAAATGTTATTTTGCCCTACACATGTGCCCACTGTCTAGGTAAGTTGCCATGAGTCAGGAAATGTAGGGGGGAGGAAGGGGAGCCCCAAAAAAATTTCGATCTTTTTCAGCCTATCAGCCATCATGTAGAAAACACGCCAGCGTTTTTTTGGGACTTAGAAAAAAAATTGACTTTTTTTTAAACAATCCCTATCTACTCTATTGCGCTTCGCCAGGTCTGAGGTGGCGAAGGAAGTCTAGCGTAAAAGGTAGCGTTCAGTACACTGCGCAAGTTAGTGAATTTGCGTAATTTCGTCGCTAGCGAAGATTCGCCTGGCGTAAGGTTGCGAAGTAACACTAGCGAAACTACGCCAGCGTTCGTTAGTGAATTTGCGCAGTAGCGAAAATGCCAAACGCTAGAGAATTAACGCTAGCGTTCGGCGCTTCGCGCCTTAGTGAATTTGCCCCAAAGTGTGGCGAAACCTTCCGAAGTGAAAATTCACCCTTTAGTAAATTTCCCCCTTCATATTCATGCTTGCCAAATCAGGCCCTACAGCTAAGGTCACCACTTTCTACTGTTTGGTAGGCAAAGCATCTGCCTGTGACTATGCACATATAACAGATTTCTGACCCATATTCCTTAGTTGTATTTAATGCCCTAGAAGGCTGCACTGTTTGGCCAATTAAACAGTAAACAGGACAAAGGCAGAGGAATAAAGAGACAAAGCTGGTTAAGCAATTGAGATTCTGAGGTTCTGAGAATGAAGAGAACAATGCTGTAAATTCCCTTTATTGCACATCTGAAGTATGTTTTTCGTAATGTCTCTGCCAATGGCTGAACAGGCAGTGGGGCTCTCATTCCCTATTAGAGTGATCTGATATAATGCTTTTGAACCTACTCATGTTACTCCGTGTAAACTGAGGTCAGAATTAAAAATTAATTGATTGCAATGCTTATCCCATATAGGAAAACAAAACAAGATAGACAAAATATAATATTACAGAGGGCATCAGAGGAAAACTCAACACTGGCGTTCTTCATTGTTATATCAGGTGGGCTTATCTAAAAGGTTAATCTTATTCAATTTATTGGCTTGACCCAAGGCATGGAGCAGCTGCGGTGCTTACATTCGTGATATCATGTCCATATAATATTAAAATTTGTAAATTTCTTAAAACCAGCCAATCGTCCGGTTCTAGATAATTTAAGACTTGCTGTATCAGGTAAATTCAATGCAACTGCTGAAGGGTAATATTCAATAGCTCATAGACAAGACATAACATTTGGCATTAGGACACTGGCAGAGAGGAAGCACAAGTGAATATTTTTATTTGTAGTCGTCGTTTGTTTTATATAGTGCTGACAGTTTGCTTAGTGCTCTGGTTTAAAGCATATAAAATACAACCTTAAAAGCTCTCAGCATCAGCTCAAGGATAAAAAAAAAACGATGGTTACAGAATAAATGGTGTAAGGAAAGTGCTTAGCAGTCTGCCAGCACCATCCCAGCAGATGATGCACATATACAGGAGCTGTCACTGGGGCTTTATAGAAGGTAGAACGATAATCACAAAAACATGAATGATCGGCTAAGATAGTTCTGTTTGAAGATATTACAGTAACATAAAAGTAAGAACAATTTCGTGCGGTTTGTAGGTAAATATGTTTAATCACATAAATAATTTTATTTAAATCACAAAAATAAAAGAATCAAGGCGTGAGCACCAAAGTTACATAGCTGCATTGTTAAACGCAAAGATTTGATTGCACGAATCTCCGTTTCGTACGATTTTCGGGCTATGTCCTGACATTTTTCGTGAGATGGTGATTGGTCGTTCAGTTTATCGGACAGGTTAGAAAATTCTTGTCTGCTACCGATAATATCTCTGCATGTATTGACGATATGAGTGGGAGACTGTCACCAGCTTTTGTCGGACATAACTTTCGTACGATTGCTGTCAGGGGCAGAACATCATCTGATCTGTTCTTTTACGACTTTATTTGATCTGAATGGTTAGTGGCAGGTCGGGAGATGGCACCGAACGATCGTTCTTCTGATATGAAGGTAAATCTGCACGTCTATGGTCAGCTTGAGTTGGGTTGGAAAAAGACCAAAGTCCATCAAGTTCAACCCTTCCAAATGCCTTGCATTGCTTCTTGAGTCTGTGGCAGCTCCATGAATTAGATATTTACCCTGGATACACTGGTACCTTAAAGTGTCACTAACTGCAGAATCTACATTTCTAGGTTCATTTTAATGAATGCCAGATGCTTAACTATAGAAGGGGCAGACCCAGGGGCTGCAGAGAGAGAGAGAGAGAGGCACAAGAGACCAACTTTTTTCATTTGTCATGGGTTAGCAAACAAATTGTGCAGGAGGGAGGTCAAAAAACTTCTAGGAATGATCTATTCCTTGACTAGAGGTATGGCAGGCACTGCTGCCCGAAAGACCAAAGTGCCCTGGCATGCAAATGGTTTGCCCCTGTTAGTGATACTGCTGGCAGTACCAGCAGTAAAGTCCTTCATTCCAGTGCATTCAAAATGTAGTGGAACATAGAGACCCATGGACCTGTAACTTGCGATTTCAATGGGGTGGGTGGGGAAGAAATGTAGGTGTCCTTCCCTCCTTCCCCCTATCTGCCCCTAACTCGCACGTCAATTGCCATAGGTACTCTTGCACCCTTTAGTGCTATTGCACTAGAACCCACTGGATTTGTAAATGACCCCTCTTCTATACAGTATTTCTCCTGCAAACTCCCTGTTGCTTCCTGGGTCTGCTGAAGGCAAGCTGAAATGAGTCAGAGAAATTGTTTTTGCATGGTCCACCTGTATTGTAAAATATTTGCCATGGCGGCATCCCTGTTTGGTTAATGGGCAATGCAGTTACAATGCTGGGTATTGGCAATTTACAAACCAAGAAAGCTACAGCACCTGCTTTTAAGCAAGAAATTTGACCAGGAGCAGTATACAATAGCAGAAAATACATACATTAGATAGCTTTAAGAAGGGGTTGGATGGCTTTTTAGCAAGTGAGGGAATACAGGGTTATGGGAAATAGCTCATAGTCCAAGTTGATCCAGGGACTAGTCCGATTGCCATTTTGGAGTCAGGAAGGAATTTTTCCCCCTCTGAGGCAAATTGGAGAGGCTTCAGATGGGTTTTTTGCCTTCCTCTGGATCAACTGGCAGATAGGTAGTTAATAAACAAAAAAACAAAAAAAAAGGTTGAACTCGATGGACATGTGTCTTTTTTCAACCTTACTTACTATGTTACTATGTTACTATGTAAAATCAACAGATTTTACTGATCATTAGTGATGGGTGAATTTTTCCCGTTTCGCTTTGTGAAAAAATTCACTAAATGAAAAAAACTTGAAATTTGAACGTTTTCATGAAAAAATCGTGCAATTCGAACGTTTTCACAAAAAAATGGTGTAATTCGAACATTTTCATGAAAAAATAGTGAAAGTTTTCACGAAAAAATCATGAAAATTGGAAATTGACACCAGCGAATTTTCACAGGCGAATTTTCGCGAAATTATTCGCTGGCGGCAAAACGCGGAAAATTCACAGCGAATTTGTGCCAGGCAAATTTATTAGCCCATCACTACTGGTCACCTGATTTAAAGCAAATATCTTATTAGTTGCTATTGGTTACTGCCTTTTATTACGTAGGGGGCAACTGTTCTATAACAAAGAAGGGTTAATTTCCTTTTCAACAGGGTCAGACTGGGCCGGCGAGAAATTGGAAAGAAACCCGGCAGGCCCCGGCCCTTGTGGGCCACTGCCGACCCAGTCAGACCTGCTCCCTTCAAGCTGCCGCTGATTCCAACCTCCCTATCAGCCCTCTGGTGCGGCTGCAAGAAGAAAAAGCTACAGTGCTAAGAAATATGTTGGCGCAATATAAATACATGTTAATAATTATCCATTTTAATCAAATAATTTACATATTTAAAAAGTATTTCTTTTTTTCCCTGTAATAAAACACTCCCTTGTACTTGATCCCAACTAAGGTATAATTAATCCTTATTGGAGGCAAAACAATTATATTGGGTTTATTTAGGGAGCTATTTACTAAAACTTGACTTTTTCTCACTCTGTTTAAAAAAAATCAGAGCGAACTCCCGGTACCAATAATTTTTCTCGAAAAATCGGTGCGGAAAAACATTGCGACAAACCCGAGAGTCAATTTGAATTGTGCTTTTTTCCCCCCAAATTGACGCTCCGTATACTAAACATTTTAGAGTTGTCGCCTGAAAAACTCAAATAATTCAGGTTTGTTTCTGAAACAATCGAGAAACCTGAAGGCAAAAAACATGTTCCCATTATTAAAGGGATCATCTGCCATTGACTTCTACATGATTTCGCCAGGTTTTAGCTGGAGTATTTTCAGATATTTACCAGCTTCAGTGCATAAATTGTCTTGAAAAAGTTTTTTTCCTCTAAAAATTCTGATATTTTTCCCTCTTTAAAGCTCGACCAGAAAAATTTAAGCTTCATAAATAGGCCCCTTAATGTTTAAATTATTTTTTAGTAAGCTTAAAGTAGGGAGATCCAAATTACAGTGAGATCCCTTGTTTGGAATAACCCCAAGTCCCAGGCATTCTGCATAACAGTACCCGTTTTTATTTCATTATTTGTGGACTATATAATAATGTTTCAATTTTAATTATGTAAATAACGTATATAAATGTATATAAACAACTAAGCAAACATTTAGGGGCCGATTCACAAAGGGTCGAATATCGAGGGTTAATTAATTAATATTCGACTGGGAATTAAAATCCTTCGACTTCGAATATCGAAGTCGAAGGATTTTAGCGCAAATAGTGCGATCAAACAATCGAAGGATTATTCCTTCGATCGAAGGAATAACCTTCGATCAAAAAAACGTAGGAAAGCCTATGGGGACCTTCCCCATAGGCTAACATTGAGTTCGGTAGCTTTTAGATGGCGAACTAGGGGGTTGAAGTTTTTTCTTAAAGAGACAGTACTTCGACTATCGAATGGTCGAATGGTCGAATGGTTGAACGATTTTTAGTTCGAATAGTTCGATTCGAAGTCGTAGTCGTAGTTGAAGGTCGTAGTAGCCCATTCGATGGTCGAAGTAGCCCAAAAAACACTTCGAAATTCGAAGTTTTTTTACTTCGAATCCTTCACTCGAAGTTAGTGAATCGGCCCTGTAAAAATGGTATTTCTTCAATTTAAAAAAAAAATACATTACCTCTATTTATTGGAACTTAATTTTGCTTTTTAATGGGCTTTTCCATTTTGGGATTTTTGTAGTAGGGATGCACACCAGCATACAACAGATGGTAAATTCTATTTGTCAGAAATGGATACGGGAGCATCACCTCGTTGGTTGTAATCAAATATTTCCCTGGGTCTAATCAGTGGGAAGAGAGCTGACATAAATGCTTGTGCACATCTTCTTTATATGATATTCTCAGTGTCAGCTGAAGCAAGCACTATATTGTGCGGAGGGCAGGCCGATCCCTTAGAGAATTGCAGCCCAGAATCATATTGATTCTTTATTTAGCTACTCAGATGCAAAAAAGGAACTCTGCATGATTATTTTGACATGTTAGCAGAAATGTCAGACAAAATATACTTCAGGTAGTGAAAATCTATGCGAACGCTGATTATCCTTCCAAAATATAAAAAAAATGTACTTTTGTTCGATGATCTTCAAATTTGTAGGAAAGAATGCCCATAATTTCCAGGCTGCTGCCAAGCCTTAAACGAATGAGAGTAGAAAATGGAGTGGAATAAAAAAGCAATAGGGTGTTAAAGTTGATACTGTGCGGATAAATGTTTACTGAAGCAAGTTTATTAGCAGAGACAGAACAGCATTTTGTGCAATACTGTGTTTTGAAGAGTTGTTACTGTCTCCTTGGGTGATAGAATAGACGGTGACAAAATGAGTTAGTGACCCACTCAGAGCTGTCTAACATATGCTCGCACAGATGCTACAAAACAACCCCCACTGGGAAAACGGACAGGGACTGAATATTGAATATTAGGGTAATTTGTACCATGAAGGATTACGCTCGGCCATGAAAAGCAAATCATTGTGTTGCCGAGAGCAGAACAAAGGCGAGTAATTAAACATCAACTTTATAAGTCACCCCCATTGACATTTGCAACATTTTATGTTGGAGGAGCGAGTGAACAATAGGATCTTTTATCCCTAGAGATGGGACTTGTTTTAATTTAGGGTACCAACCCACTGCTTGCCGAGACTCAAATCTATTTGCTTGTCTTTCTGATGATGAGCCGACCTGAAAATGAAAAGACAGAAGGGGGCGGATTTAAATTAAACGACAATAATTTATAGTTGCAATGGGAATAAAAGCTAGAATTGTGGCTCTACTGGCCCATACATTGCAGTGGCCTATGGCTTCAATGTATTTGGTGACTTTTTTGCCATTTAGCAATTTTTTAGTGAAGCGATATGGGTCCGATTAGCCCATCACTATAAAGAGGCCTATTGCTTTACATGCAAACATGTCAGTTAAACACAGAAACTAGACAAACAATCTAATCCTACATTATTCAGACTTAAAGATAAGTTTTAATGCAGAGGTTTCTCTCCATATTCAAGCTGGTCCAGCATAGGACAATTTTAAAGGAGAACTAAACCCCCCATTGTGATAAGTCCCCACTGGTCCCCCTCCACTGGCCCCCTCACTGCCTCCCGCTGCACATCTTGCCCCTGAATTCTGACTCCTCTAGAAATAGCGACTGCACATGCAGAGTGAGCGCAGCAGAGCTCACAAGCGCTATCTTCTTCGCTTTGGTAATCTTCGTGTATTCTTCCTCCCCTTCAGTAATTCTGTGTCTTTCGGCACATGCACAGTTGACGCGAACCGGAAGATTGCTCCAACTGCGTATGCACCAATATGCTGCTCACTTCACGAAGATTACCAAAGAGAAGAAGATGGTCGCTGTGAGCTCCACTGTGCTCACTCTGCATGCGTGGTCGCTATTTCTAGAGGGGTCAAAATTCAGGAGTAAGATTGTGCAGGGGGGAGGCAGAGAGGGGGACCAGTGGAGGGGACCAGTGGGAACACAATGGGGGGTTTAGTTCTCCTTTAAAGGGATACTGTCATGGAAAAAAAAAAAATCAAAATGAATCAGTTAATAGTGCTGCTCCAGCGGAATTCTGCACTGAAATCCATTTCTCAAAAGAGCAAACAGATTTTTTTATATTCAATTTTGAAATTTGACATGGGGCTTGACATATTGTCAATTTCCCAGCTGCCCCAAGTCATGTGACTTGTGCTCTGATAAACTTCAATCACTCTTTACTGCTGTACTGCAAGTTGGAGTGATATCCCCCCCCTCCCTTTTCCCCCCAGCAGCCAAACAAAAGAACAATGGGAAGGTAACCAGATAACAGCTCCCTAACACAAGATAACAGCTGCCTGGTAGATCTAAGAACAACACTCAATAGTAAAAACCCATGTCCCACTGAGACACATTCAGTTATATTGAGAAGGAAAAACAGCAGCCTGCCATAAAGCATTTCTCTCCTAAAGTGCATGACCAGGGGCAGCTGGGAAATTGACAAAATGTCTAGCCCCATGCCAGATTTCAAAATTGAATATAAATAAATCTGTTTGCTCTTTTGAGAAATGGATTTCAGTGCAGAATTCTGCTGGAGCAGCACTATTAACTGATTCATTTTGAAATAAATGTTTTTCCCATGACATTATCCCTTTAAGGATGATACCTTGTAATTCACTCAGACACTGTACAATCTGGAGACAGGTATTTGGCTGAATTGGAGGCTGGTACTTTAGATCACTATGGAAGTGTTGCCCCATCTTATTCCAAGGTGGATGATCTCATGGTCATCAGCTAAACTGATTTTATAATTGGCTAAATTAAGTCTGGTACAACAGATTAAATTTACGACCACAAGTGCAGTGAAAAAAGTGCAATTTCACATCTCCATTTCCCCCCATTGATGCCACCCTTTCCAGGGGGAGTTACTCCTAAAACAACTGTGCCTGATGCATTAAAATAAATGTAATTAAGTCTGAACTTCAATGTAAATAGGATGTAACTGCAAGTGCACTTCACCTATTGACAGAGAGGGCTGAGAGAACCCTACAGAAAATGCCTGGCCCAGACTTGGCAATAGTTCCAAGGTTCCTCTGTGTCAATAGGTGCAATTGCTCTTGTTTGGAACAGGAGGAATGAAGGAGTGATAAGAGCAACTGTATAAAAAGTGTATTATTAAAGTGCAAAGAGCACCCTTTGATGCAAGTAGCTATAATGAATTCTAAACTGACTGCTAGGAAATTTTCATGACACCAACTCGAGGAAGTGGATGTAAATTACCTTTGGATGCAAATATCTCCAGTGTTTGAGTCCCACCCTTGGAGCAATGATACAAATGAAAATAGCAAATTGTATGACTGTGGGTGTGGATTCAATAACAGTAATGATGAGTGGCCCCAAATCTCATCTCATCTTTATGCTCCAAATACCATCCAACATATCAGGAGTTTCACTATGATGCTGTTCAGGGAGGAGTTTTGCAAGTCTGGGTTAAAAGAACTGAACAAAAACCAACTAAATTATCCTCCCAGTATTGAAAGTTTAATGTGGTTTTAAGTGATGGATTCAGTTTCCTCTCTAGCCCAAACTTCACTCAGTCCATACTAAGGCCATGGCCATAATAAGCTTATCCTAGTCAGTGCCTGTAGCCCTCAATGTGGAGGGGAAGCCACACAGTTTGGCAACCTGTATATAGTTACCATATTAAATCTCCATGAACACAATAAACAGTAGGGTGCATATCTAATCTATACAATTTAGATGTGTCTGGCTTTGGTTTCATTTCAGTCTTGTCTAAGCCACTAGTGATGGGCGAATTTCCTGCGAAATTGCAAAGAATTTACAAATTTTGACGCCCACATCAAATTTGAGGCCCGTAGCAATTCTGATGCCTGCGGCAATTTTGATGCTTGTGTCAATTTTGACTCCAGCGTTAAAGTCAATGGGCGTCCGAATAATGTTGACACACAATGCTTTTGATGTGAACGACTTTTCCGACATGCGGCAAAATTTTTTTAGACGCCACCGAATTTTCTCATCAGTTTCCCGAATTCGCGCCTGCCAAATTTATTAGTCCATCTCTATAAGCCACCACTGCCCGAACTAAAGCTGGATTAGTTCATGCATAGCCCTATATTTTCATACATCTTAGGGATGCACCAAGTCATCTATTTTGTCATTAGTCCAAATTCCGAATGCTTTGTGAAAGATTTGGCTGAATACTGAACATAATTTTAAGAATTCGGTTGAGCCAGGAATTTGGATTTGGCCAAATCCTGCTGAAAAAGGCTGAATCCTGGATTCAGTGCATCCCTAACATCTATTAATGAAATACAGTACAAAAAAATATACCAGCATTGGTATTCTCCTGAATTGGGCAAAATTCAGCAGCAAAATATAGTAAACATTGAGTATATACTTACATAATACGGCATATTTGCTATATAAAACTCTACAACAGGATGGTACCCACAATGTGCAATCCATTGGGTACATTATTAATAGCAATGTGTCAATAAGATGTGAAGATGCATGGCTTCCTGCTCATGCTGAAATGTAATTTCTCCTTTCATAAAAGAGAGAACTAAGCAAATGTGTTCTGGTTCAGTTGAAGTGTTATCACACTCAATATGCGCATGCAACAGTGCACCACGTCTGTCCTACAGCTTCCCAGTGTTCATTAGTCAACAACAGAATCACAGACACTGGTAAATCTCATTGTAAAGGAGGTGAAAACAAATGAAAGCGATGACTTTTAAATTGTTCTTAAAGACAGAGTTTAAAAGAATGTGTTTTAAAGATGGATAGTAGCCAGTGTTTTATTCAAGTCTATATCTTGGGAGTACACATACAACGCCATTCTGATGTAGGCGCAACAAAGGCAGTTCAAGGAAAAGTCTCCAGCAAATGTGTGCAGAGATTTCAGCAGAAGCCCCAGTGCTACTTTTCTGAACAACATACATATTTTAAAATGTGACATCTTGCTCCAGCAGCTGCCAAGAATGGCACTATCCATTGACCTGATTGCTCAAGGACAAGGAAGAATCTGAAGAGAAGAAAAACAGGCAGACACACAAATGCAAGGCTCATTTTCCAGTAGAAAGTAAAAGTACATGGGGTAAATTTATCAAAGAGTGAAGTTCCGCCACTAGAGTGAAATTCCGCAGCTCTCAATTCATTTCTATGGGATTTGGGGTGAAAGTGAAAGTTCACCCTTTGATAAATACGCCTTTAAATATCCCATAGAAATGAATTGAGAGCTGCGGAATTTCACTCTAGTGGCGGAACTTCACTATTAACTTCACTCTTTGATAAATATACCCCCATATGTTTTATATACAGTATAATGTTAAAGAAAAGAAAAGAAAGCACTTCACAGTATAGAGCTATGTTGCATCAAACAAGGATGGAAAAAAAGTCACAATAATGCTGCATTTTGTATGTAGCGGAGCACAGGGCTAAAGCTGCACAGGGCATTCACCCCATTTCCAAAGATATAAGGGGTAATTTACAATGAAAAACACAAGGTGCGATAATTTGCCATTGGCAAATTTGTTATTCATTGTAAATGACCCTTTATATCTTTGGAAATGGGGTAATCTGTTTGCCAATTGTGTTTAAACTCAATCCCTGCACTTCTGTATAGTTTTGGTCGGCCCCCTTTCCAAATGCGTGATGTGTCTACTGAAGTTCCTAAAGCAATCATCATCAATAGACACAGCAGACTAACATCTAAAGTGTCAGGCTTACCGGTGGATCTAGTGCAGTGGTCTCAGGAGAAGGGACCAACAAGAGCCTTAAACTACACAGAACCCATCTGGAGCGTGGACAGGGGGCCAGTGAGTGGAGAGTAGCCAGTGAGACTAGCTGGAGCGAAGTACCAAAAAGGGTTCAGACAAAATTGTAGTCAATAGATCAAAGTTCAAAGGCATACAGCACAGGTTTGTAGTCAGAGTCGTGCCAAAGGGTCAGGGCAGGCAGAAGTCAACCAAGTCCAGTAGGCAGGCAGAATGTCACAGCAGGAAATCACAAAGCATTAAAAGGCTAGGCTTCTGGAAACCAAGACAATCAGGCAATGAACCAGGCCTTCTGCACCTTTCCGTCATTTGCGTGACATCTGATGTCTTGGCATGTGCGTCCTTGTGTCTGAATCACCACTTACTGACCCCAGGGCTTCCAAAGCCGGTTGAAACAAAACAGTTATAGGATCCATTATCCGGAAACCCATTATCCAGAAAGCTCTGTGTTACAGGAGGGACATCTCCCATAGACTCCACTTTATCCCAATAATCCAATCTTTTAAAATACCTTTGTAATAATAAAGCAGTACATTGTATACGATCCAAACTAAGATATAATGAATCCTTATTGGAAGGGGTTATTTAAAGTTTGAATGATATTCTAGTAGACCTAAGATATGAAGATCTAAATTACGGAAAGATCTATTATCTGGAAAACCCCAGGTCCTGAGCATTTTGGATAACAGAACCCATACCTGTATCAATTTATCACATTCTTACCCAGCAGTAATAAAAAATTTTTAAAAAAAAAAAGATGAAAAAATGACTGCTGCTAAAAATCTGCCCATATTTGCATTGTGTAATGAATTGATCAACAAATTAACCTAGAAACTTGCAATTAGTTGGAAAAAAAAATTATAAAAATGTAGGTAAAGGAAATGTGGGTCACACTAAGCAGTATATAAGGCTTAGTGGAACAAGGCAGAGGAATGGATGTCAGCCAAGATTCTCAAGTCCCAACCATAAACTTGGGTTTCTATAATTTCAACAACTTAGTATTTGATTTGATTCTTATACGCCGATTACTGCAAATTCATTTGTGGTGATAAGAAGTATTTCTTGGGGGGTAACAATTCACCTTTGAGTTAACTTTTAATATGATCTAGAGAGTGATATTCTGAGAAGATTTGCATTTGGTTTTCGTTTTTTATTACTTGTGGTTGTTGAGTTAGATTTTTATTTGCGGTTGTTGAGTTAGCTTTTTATTCAGCAGCTCTACATTTTGCAATTTTGTCTGATTGGTAGGATCCAAATTCCCCTAGCAACCACCATTGATATGAATAAGAGACTGGACTATGAATAGGAGAGGCCTGAATAGAAAGACAAGCAATAAAATGTAACACAAACAATAGATTAGTAGCCTTACAGAGCATTTGTTTTTTTACATGGGGTCCGGTTTCCGGATAAGAGATCCCATACCTGTACAAGGCACTGTTTTATTATTACAGAGAAAAAGGAAATCATTTTTAAAAATCCATATCATTTGGATAAAATGGAGTCTTTGTGACAGATTTACTCAAGGGCGAAAATTCACCGGCAACCCTTCGCAGCCATCGCTACACTTTGCCAGACGAAAATTCGCTCAGACAACGGTAATTCACTGGAATGCGGAGTTTGGTTGTGGGCGCAAAACGTTGGCGATATTCAGCTAAAGTTACTTCGGCAATGCGAGCAATTGAAAATGACGATGCGCTAGCGTTAATTTCTGCCTATCGCAAATTCGCTATTGGTCTTGTGCTCAGGTTAATTTGCATATGGTGGGAAATTTAAAGTTGAATGGACGTATATGTTGCAGCAAATACATTACATTACACAAGTCCAGGGAACCTTAATAAAGACAATAGAGTTGTTATATTGCCCTACACATGAGCCCACTGTATAGTTTATGTTCCATATGTTAGAAAATGTATGGGGGAATCCAGTTACCCAAAAAAAATATTTAAGGACTTTTGCCGGCTATTACTCTGAAAAAGGAAAAGACACCAGCATTTTTTGGACTTAGACGCTTTTTCCACTAAAAAATATGATGTAAGTAACAGAAGATTGAGGAAGATCTTTGCACTTCAATGTACTTGGTCTGGTCTGAGCTGGCGAAGTCAAGTCTGGCAAAAGAGGCAACGTTCAGTAAAAACCGCATTTCGTTAAATTTTCAGAGTAACATCCATTTGCCAGAGTGAATTGTCGCCTGGTGATAGAGTGCGAATGAGCACTAGCGTCTATCTCTTAGCGAAGGGACGCCTCCGCCCTTGACTAAATTGGCGATGTCCCTTCGGGTGGTAACGTTAGTGAATTGACGCTAGTGTTAGTGACTTCACCCTTGAGTAAATCTGCTCCTATGGGAGAAGGCCTTGCCATAATTCGGAGCTTTCTGTATAACGAGTTTCCAGGATAACGGATCCCATACCTGTGCCACCTCCCCCCCAGGGTCTCAGCTCAGCACTGCTATCAGAACAAGGAATAGAACATGGTACTCATGATAAGACATCTATTATATAACTGCAGGGTTTATAACCCCTTTCATACAGAATGTGTCTGTAGCACCACTGTCATAGTTGTAGTTCAGAAACATTTTTATAAAGAACAAGATGTCTTGTACAGTTATGGGACCTGTAATTCAGTATGCTCAGGACCTGGGGTTTAACAGATAAGGGATCTTTCTGTAATTTGGATCTCCATACCTTAAGTCAACTAAAAACTGATTTAAACCCAATAGGCTGGTTTTGCTTCCAATAAGGATTAATTATATCTTATGTTTAGTACAAGCTACCGTTTTATTATTACAGAAAAAAAGGAAATCATTTTAGTCTATGACTAAGTGCCCACAAGGCACGAAAAGCATCAAGCCACCCTTTTAAAATGTTCTTTTTTGTTTAATAAATTACTTTTTATTTGCTTCATACTGTGGAGTGAAGTCTGGTTTTTATGCCAGCCTAAAATTGAGTCGCAAATGTATGACATTACCTCGCAAAGCTGAAGGTCTTAGGCTTGAGCACCTGGACCCCCTGTTAATATTCTAAGTGTACTTTACTGTTCACAAGTTTACAGAACTAGACACCCTCCCCTTTTTCCCCCCTTTTTTGCCCCTTCATTATAATGAAGGGGCAAAATGCATTAGAATGTCCATAATTCATCTTGAATAGGCTGGATGGGCATCATGATGCTTGGTGCAATTAGTGGCAAATGTGGGGAGGCTGTTTAGGCACAAGTGCATTTAATATGAGTCCTTTTTTTAAAAAAAGCAGTGGCCCAGGTGGAAAAATGGCAAATTAAATATACTTTCCATGACCTTTACCACCACCATGTAAACAGGCACCCCCCATAAAAATGCCACTTCACACCTCGCACTAAATTTTTAATCTTGAATGGAGGATGAGCAAGGGGTAAAACTGGAAAATGATGCAAATATGGCCCATTGCCTCCCAATCTTGCAACACTAATCACAGTTAGTGATGGGCAAATTTGTCCCGTTTCGCGAAAAATGTGCGAAACATGAATTCCTATTCTGACGTCGGCGACAATTGACGCACATTGAAGTCAATGGGCATCCATTTAATTGTCGCCGGCGTCAGAACTGTCTGCGGCATCGGAACGATTGGAACGCCACCAGCGAATTATCGCGGCAAATTTGCGAATTTATTCACCGCTGGCGAAACACGTAAATTCGTCACAAATTCTCGCCTGGCGAATAAATCCGCCCATCACTAATCAGTAAAAAGCCTCATATGCAATATAGATGAGAGCTATCAAACATTACAAGAGCAATATCCAAAAGTTTCTTTGCTTAAGCCACATCTACATCTACCATGTATCAACTGGATAAAGATTTCACGCGCCACCAAAAAACTAACCAAAATGAAAAAAGCCTTAAGCCTAAAAGGCTAACGGAAAACTTTGTTTACTCCTTTGCTCTGTATAACTGAGTGATAAGCTCTAGACCCATAAGTCCACAATCGCTTCCCTTTGAACCATTGAACCCTTGTATTTATTGTGGAGTGAAAGAAACATTTTTACTTCCTTGTTTTGTGTCCCTCCCCACCCCTAATTTGCATATGCATATTAGGATTCAGATTCTGCTGGGCAGAAGGATTCAGCCAAATTTAAATCCTGCTGAAAAAGGGCAATAGAAGAACCTCATCTGAGATGTGTTATTATGTATTGCAGGAACAGTTACTGAGTCTCCTGCAAAACTGCCATAAATATACTCAAATATACTTTATTTTATATGCCTTCAGTCAATAAGGAATTTTTTTATGGTCATCATTTATGCAAGGATGACTTTTTTAACATCATGTTTTTAAAAGTGACAAGGTCAAAGAGACCAGGGGGAGGGGTTAAAAAAAAAGGGAGAGGGGTCATCAGGAGGGGAAAATAACAGGACTGCAGTAAAAATGGCTCTCCGTTGGCCTTTGTATCGATTCAGATTGTGTCAAAAGGGTCCTTTGTCGTGCCCCTACCACAGCATACTAATTTGCTAGATCAAGTCTGTCAGAATATCGACTAAAAGTAAAGAACTACAGTGGCAGCTTTTGTGTTTTATACAGCAGGGAGCCTGTGTGTGTGAAACAGGATTATCAAGGGGTCATGAAGGGAGTCAAGGGATGTCCATCACTCCCCTTCTGGTAAAGCGATGGGGCGGGCGTCTGTATGTGATTAAGCTGTACAAGGCGTCGGGCATAGCAGAGAACAAATCACAAGCATACACACATGCAAATCACTCTCTCTGCTCTTAACCACATATTCCTAATAAGACATCCAAACAAATATCCACGCTGCTGTCTGAGCCCGAAATGTCATGAAAAGCAAGAATTCAATGCGACGAAGGCCTTCAGAAATAATTGTGTTATCTAATGGAATTATTGCCTTCCAAAGCCTCAACTGCTTTTTTTTTTTTATATTAAATTATACTGTGCGAAATTCCTGATTAATCTAACAAGAACATCTCTGTGCATTTATTACTGTACAAAACATTCAATGTAACAATGCTCACTGGATAAAAGAGCCACCCTGGTCTAATTTCCGATGCTTGGCAAAAACGCGTTGGCCCTGACTTGCCTGACACCTGATTTATTCCGAGTAGAATTTTACAAAATATCTTTTTTATTTGACAAATAGAACAAAAAAAAGAAAAGTTGGGGAGAAAAAAAAATCCCAATGGTTTTAAAAAGGCCGTGGAAGTGTTTGGAATCTTTGCATCTCTTTGTATTTGCTGAGGTTGTATCAGGTGCTTTCCTTCTATATGCCGAAGGACTGCACGCATTCTTTGGCGCCGGCCATTAATGTCTTTCAGAATGATGGCTACATTTAAATTCCAATTTACAATGGTAATTTTTCTTCATAGCTTCCCATTTACAAAATACGAAAAAACACAATACAGAAGATGTGTTTTGAGCCGTGGAATGCTTTTATAGCAGAACTGTATATATAATATATATATTACAGAGAAAAAGGAAATCATTTTTAAGATTTTGGGCACTCTCAAGACTTATAAAAATCATAATATTTATTATAAATGACTAACGTTTCGGCTAGGACCTTAGCCTTTCTCAAAGAGAAAGGCTAGGGACCTAGCTGAAACAAAAACGTTAGCCAAAACGTTAGTCATTTATAATCTCTAAGAATCTTCATCTCAACAGCAAAGGAAAGACTCTCGCAAACTCGCACTCCTGAGAGTGCGGACCTTCTTGTACAGGTATAAGATCCGTTATCCGGAAACCCGATATCCAGAAAGCACTGAATTACGAAATGGCCGTCTCCCATAGACTCCATTTTATCCAAATAATCCAAATTTTTAAAAAAGATTTCCTTTTTCTCTGTAATAATAAAACAGTAGCTTGTACTTGATCCCAACTAAGATATAATTAATCCTTATTGGAAGCAAAACCAGCCTATTGGGTTTATTTAATGTTTAAATGAATTTCTAGTAATTTAAGGCATGAAGACCCAAATTACGGAAAGATCCGTTATCCGGAAAACCCCAGGTCCCGAGCATTCTGGATAACAGGTCCCATACCTGTAGTAGCTATGGATAATTTATTGGCACTGCACCCACGCAAATTTAAGTAACTTTATAGAGAGTGCTGGCAATCCTTGAAAAAGGGGTTATGCTATTGACAAACTATATGGGGCAAATTCACTAAGCGCCGAAGCGCCGAACGCTTGCGTTACTTCGCTAGTGTTTGTCATTTGCGTTACTGCGCAAATTCCTGGCGAAGTTTCGCTAGCGACGTAACTACCCAAATTCACTAACGCGCGCAGTGTACTGAACGCTACCTTTTACGCTAGACTTCCTTCGCCACCTCAGACCTGGCGAAGCGCAATAGAGTAGATAGGGATTGTTTAAAAAAAAGTCAAAAATTTTTCTAAGTCCCAAAAAACGCCGGCGTGTTTTCTACATTATGGGTGATAGGCTAAAAAAGATCAAAACATTTTTTGGGGCTCCCCTCCTTCCCCCCTACATTTCCTGACTCATGGCAACTTACCTAGACAGTGGGCACATGTGTAGGGCAAAATAAAATTTTTATTTGATGATTTGAAGCTTTTCTAGCCATTTGTAGTGCTGATACGTATTCCTCCATTGAAATCTGAATTTCGCGCCGTATGCAAATTAGCCTTCGCTAGCGTAACTTCGCTTTACTTAGCGAATCAACGCTAGTGCAGCTTCGCAACCTTACACTACCCCTGAGCGCAACTTTGGATTTTAGTGAATTTGCGAAGCGCTGGCGAAACTACGCCTGGCGAAGTGTGGCGAAGTGCGGCGAAGTGCGGCGAAGTTACGCCTGGCGCAACTACGAATCTTAGTGAATTTGCCCCATTATGTCTGCAAGTGTGTGACTTTAAAACTTTGCAGTTTACAAGAATGCACTTGTGAACGCAAGCACAGAGGCAAGACTGCATCTATTTAAACTCTACACACAAAGGTATATATGTAGTTGTATGCATGCTCCTCTATACGTGCACCAAAATGTAAGTTGCAAATTGCAGGGCACAAGGGAGCCCTGGAGGTAAGTACTGCCTTAAGTAGGTGTTTATCTGGCCCTACAGGGGTCAAAAAGAACTGTCATGGCACTTGGACAGACCTGTCTAAATGATATCAGATTTGAAAATCCCAATTGCACAAGGATTGATTGACCAATGAATGATCATGGATACGTAGATGGCCAAATCAGGCAAAGATCCACTTGTTGGGTAATTTTTTTCAAGAGATTAGATCTCTAAATATATGGCCAGCTCTACACCCGGGGTTCTCTTTCCTTATTGCACCTTTACACTCAACGAATAGTACACCAGCTTTGCATCTATTCAGGAAATCCTGTATAAGTTTCAGCTACTTAGCAACAATTATGCTGGATCTGTGGGGGAGAAAAAACACTCCATTTAATTAATGTGTGTATAGCTCTCATGGTTATTTATGTTTAATGGGGTAATTCACCTGTAAGTTATTGTCACAACCAGTAGCCCAAACCCCACATTGTAATGGCTAGAAGGCCACTGGGTTAATATTTAAAGTATAACTAGGAGGGAGTTGACAGGCAAGGAGACTAGTAGGATACTTGCAGAAAGAAAGTTTATTTAGCCAACATAAAGTAAAGCATACCTCCCAACTGTCCCTTTTTTCGGAGGGACAGTCCCTCTTTTGACAGCTCAACCCGCAGTCCCTCATTTGTACTGGAAAGTCCCTATTTTCTCTGCACTGAACAGCCAGAAAAAGAAACAAATTGGCTTTTAGCTGAGAGCCCAGAACAGCTAACAGGTGCAAATAAGATACTTTGTAACAATTTTGAGACACAAAAACACAGTTTAGATAAGGAGAAATATTTTTAAACTTTCATAACCTGCCAAATTTTGTAAAACAAACATGGTAATTAGGGGGTGTGGCCGCAGAAAGGGGTGTGGTCAAAAAATTGCTGCGCTACATGCGGAAAAAACATTTTTGTCCCTCTTTTTACTTCCAAAATGTTGGGAGGTATGAGTAAATGAACAACTTACTGGTTTAGGAGTTCAAAGATAAACAAAAGTCCAGGAACAGGCATACATTAGCCAAAAAGGGAAACAAGAACAAGAACTGGGAATACCAGCATGGGAGAGAGTCCTGGAACAGGGTCAGACAGGAACTAGGAACGTAGGAACATAGACATAGAATTTTTAACTGGCTGGAAGGGAAGCAAGTTCAAGGTTTAAATAAGGGCGACCATGAGGGTAGACATCTCTGGGTGCGTGAAACCTATGAAGTGTCACTACCCGTGTTCTAATTTAACATGTGTGATGAGCCATTGTTGATTATTGAACTATTATTGCAAAGGGCTGGGACCTGGATTTTTGGGATGAGGGGGTTTTCTGTAATTTGGATCACCTTAAGACTTGAACATTGAATAGACTCAATAGGATTGTTTTGCCACCAATATGAAGGCTTAGAGAAAAAGTAACTAAAAAACAGAAATATTTAGAAGATGCCCTTCCTGTAAATTGGATATTTCTAAATATAGGGTTTGTACAATAGATAAGAGATCCCATACCTGTTCTCAGTACTGTTTTCCTGTATGTACAGTAGGCAAATGTAGGTGATTCTGTACTGCTTCTTTGAGTTTTGCCATAGGCAAACATAATGATATCCCTTGAGATCATTTTGATATTCAGTTCCATGATGAATGCATTTATCGATACATATAAATATCTTCAGAGAAAGAGCATTCCAACCCTCACCTAACTATGTTTTATTGAAAATGAATAAAAACGTATTGAACTAATTAACAAGTCTTGGTTTTAATGAGACATACCAAAGTTTCTTATGATATTCTGTGTGGCATCTGATAACCTTGGTTCTGCTGCTATGGTTTGTTTCATCCTTTTGTGCCATTCCACATAATGTTCTTAGCAGCAAAAGCAGCAAAAAGGTTAACCAATAAAATGAATTCTTATACGATAAAAAATACCCACAGGTCTTTTTTGGAGATAACTTTGTAAGCACCAGTTGACAAAGACTTGGAGGCGCCGGCGCCTCTACCCACGTGGCGGCCATGGGCGCCGCCATTTTGGAAGGACGCCGGCAGGGAAGGACGCGCCGCCCGGAGCTCCTGGACCTGCTCCGGGCGGCGATCGTGACAGTCAGTCACAGAGTCCTGATGCGCTATGGGAGAGGGAGGTGAGGGATCCGGTGAGGGATTGGCGTATATACGGAGTATATATGGGAGAGGGAGGTGAGGGATCCGGTGAGGGATTGGCGTATATACGGAGTATATATGGGAGAGGGAGGTGAGGGATCCGGTGAGGGATTGGCGTATGACCCGCGTATAAGCCGAGGTCGAGTTTTTCAGCACATTTTGGGTGCTGAAAAACTCGGCTTATACGCGAGTATATACGGTAAGTGTAAAAAACCCGAACGGATTTGTAGCAGAAAATGTTGAGATAAAATCAGTAGTGATTGGCGAATTTGCGCCGTTTTGCTTCGTCGAAAAAATTCGCAAAATTCGCGAAACGGTGAAAAATTCGCGAAACGGCGCCGGCATCTCGTTTTTGATGCCGGCGCCCGTTTTTTTTTTACGTTTTTTTGCCGCGAATGTTCGTGGGCATTTCGCGAATTTATTCGCTGTCGGCGAATCGCGTAAATTCGCTGCGAATTCACACCTGGCTAATAAATTCGCCCATCACTAAAAATCTGACTTTGATAAATAACCTCCTATATGTCCATGATAACCCATGTATAACTGTGATATTCACTACAATGCTGAAGCTGACATATTTTAAAACTGTTTTGACTTGATTGGCTCTTCCTTTATTTATCTTTATCAAGTTAACAGCTGAATAGTTTGGGATTCTAAAGACTAAATGAATGTAAACCAAAGACTTCGGATCTGTAACAGTTGGACAGACTGCTCTATTATAAATATCACTAGAATCTGAACCAGAAAGTTTAAGATCAAAATCTCTTGAATTACTTATATTAGATATCAAAATCTCTTGTTCCCAAATATGCTTATCATATATTAAATTATGTGCTCACATTTAATAATTTTGTGCTATGACATGTTGTTATGCCATGGTGATATAATGTACATTTCACATCTTTGCTGCAGTACACATCACAATAATACACTTCAGACGCATCTGCAAACCACTAGTGAACATATTGACCATAGATCATCAGAAGAAATCACACATAATTAGACTCTTAAGGGGTTATTTATTACAGCTCGAATGCCAAAAACTAGAAAAAATAGATTTTTTTTTTTACTATAAAATTTGAATTTTTAGTGAAAAAAGAACTAAATTTTTTCGTGATTTATTATACCCCGAGGATGGAAAAAGTCTGAATCCGAAAATCCGGCAACTCAGACCTGCCGAGGCTGTATATAAGTCAATGGGAGAAGTCGTGACGATATACTGATCTGCGCTGGCTTGCAATAAACCAAAGATTTTGCAGTTTTTGGGCGGACAATCCAAAAAATTCATACAATCCGAATTTTCGCTTATTTTTTCGAGTTTTTTCCTGCACAGAAAATTTTCGAGAAAAAGTACTGATAAATAAGGGGAAATAACCCATGCGGATTTAGTTGGAGTATATTTCAGAACATACTTAGATCAATTTTGATTTTAATAAAGAACCCCCTTTGATTTAGGGCACTTTGAAATAAACCCTTTAGGGCCGATTCACCAAGGGGCTGATTCACTATGGGTCGAATATCGAGGGTTAATTAACCCTCGATATTCAACTAGGAATTGAAATCCTTCGACTTCGAATATCGAAGTCGAAGGATTTAGCGCAAATGCTACGATCGAAGGATTATTCCTTCGATCGAACGATTAAATCCTTCGAATCGAACGAATCGAAGGATTTAAATCCAACGATCGAAGGAATATCCTTCAATCAAAAAAAGTTAGCCAAGCCTATGGGGACCTTCCCCATAGGCTAACATTGACTTCGGTAGCTTTTAGATGGCGAACTAGGGGGTCGAAGTCTTTTTTAAAGAGACAGTACTTCGACTATCGAATGGTCGAATAGTCGTACGATTTTTACTTCGAATCCTTCAATTTGAAGTCGTAGTCGTAGTCGAAGGTCGAAGTAGCCCATTCGATGGTCGAAGTAGCCAAAAAAAAACTTCGAAATTCGAAGTTTTTTAACTTCGAATCCTTCACTCGAAGTTAGTGAATCGGCCCCTTTGTGTTGTATTTTTACTTAGTAAGATGATAAAATATACTGAAAGCCTGAGGAGTTACATAATTCTTTAATTGTTAACTAGCAATGAGCAAAGTATTTTCTATTTAAGGGTCACTATCACCACAACTGCTCTAAAAGCTTTTACATATAATAACAATTCAGGGCTACTGCCATGGGTGTGTATACAAAGTCAAATAGCATCCATACCATAGAGAAGATGCAATAGATTCCGGTTGGCCTTGCATCACTTATTCTTGTCGGCATTATTTTCTTCAGCTGCCTCCTTGTTTTAGGGTTCTTAACAAGTCCACTTGTGCTGGAGGGAGGGAACAGTACATTGTGCTATCAGGACAATGAATGATTATATTTATACCTGTTGTTTATTTGAAAAGGAAATTAAAATATGCAGCTCAGAGAACGATACATTCTGTGCCACCATTTGCGCTGTGCATGTATTGTCAAAAGCCATTAAAAAGTACCTTTCATTAGTTATACACTTTAGATTCTCTTTAGACACAATGAACACCTAAAACAGCAAAAGATCAACTTATCCTTGTGTTCTTTTATTCCATCTCAATATGGTCTGGTGCAAAAGATTTAGCTAGAGGAGGCGAGAGGGGCTCAGTCTGCAAAGGTGACGCATCTGTCAAACCCTTCCCAGCTTGAAGATAAAGCATGTTCCAAAAGGCCTTCAAATATGATGACGAGTGTGTTTCTCTTCCTGACATGTTTTGTTTGTTTTGCTTTAGAACAGGTGTTTGTAACCATTAGAGACCTCTCATGCAGAAGAGTAAGGAGATAGTGCTACCATGCTATCAAGCCAGAGTCTCATTCAAAAGGGCCATCTGCTAAATGGAAAATGAATACATTACAGAACACTTTGTACCTTTGTGTACACAACCACTGTGCCTGCAAGGCCAAACATCAGAAAAATATGATCTCTGAAAGCATCAAAAATGTTTAAGTTAGTGGTTGAAATGTTTTTTTTTTTCTATTGTGGGGGTTTATTACATTATCTAAAGCTGGCGAAAAAAAAGCAGCATTTGAACAATGTAGGCATAGGGTGATAATCTGACCCATTCTTTTAATGACTCAAAAATTATATCAAATCCATAGCTTTTGGGTGGTAGATTTCACCTGCTACAATCAATTTTGATCTGTCCATATTGATAGTCCAATTTAAGCCTCAGTCTGGATCAATGTACAGTATTTCTTACCATTAAAGTGCATTGGATCATTCATCAGATGCAAAGGTAAAAATATTGCCCCCAGACTTCATGGATTTGTTGTCTCTTGGACGTGAATTCCCAATGGAAATTGTATTTTTGGATAGAAATCTAGCTTAATCAAATTGATTGAGCTTTCCTGCTGAATTAAGTTATTTATAGTGATGAGCAAAATTTTTGCACCAAGTTTCTTCATTAGTGATGGGCGAATTTGCGGCGTTTCACTTCGCCGAAAAATTTGCGAATTCCGCGCGAAATTCGCGAAACGGCGAAAAATTTGCGAAATCGCGTCGGTTTTTTCGGAAATTTTTTTTTGCCGCGAATAAATTCGCCCATCACTATTCTTCATGAAAAAGACTCTAATGGGCGAAAAAAATGTGTCTTGCAGCAAAAAATGTTTGCACAATTTGTTGCGCATCAAAAAAATGTTGTTACCCATTGGATTCAATGCATTTTCGATGTTTCACAAATTTTTTGCCCATCACTAGTGATGTAAGTAGGAATGCACCAAATCCAGGATTTGGGTTCAGGATTCAGCAAAATTCGACCTTTTTCAGCACGTTTTTGAATCCAAGTGACTGCCCAAACCAAATCTGAATCCACAAAAATAACATAACACAAACAAGGAAGTCAAAAAATTTTAACAGCTGGCTGTGCACATGGTTCTCACTACTCCTCTTTCCCCTAATTTATAAATGCAAATTAGGATTCGGTTCGGTATTCAGCCAAATCTTTTACAAAGGATTCGGGGTGCGGCTGAACCCTAAAACAGTAGATTCGGTGCATCCCTAGATTTAATAAACCATGTATGAGTTATAGCCTAAAGCTGGTGATGGGCAAAAAATTCACGAAACACAAAATTTTGACTCCGGCGTCAATTTGCAGTTGACAAAATTGATGCTGGTGACTATTCAGACACCAGAGACATTTGAGGCACATAAAGTCAATGGGCATTCGTTTACTTGTCGCTGGCGTCGGAATTGTTGCCGGCGGTGAAATTTTCGCTGCAATTTCATGAATTTATTTGCAGGTGGCTAAATGCAGAAAATAATTGAGGATTCGCGCCTGGTGAATAAATTCGCCCATCACTACCTATTGCCTATATTTGTAAAGATTGGTAGAAATTGCAATTAGATTCTCCTGAGGTTTATTCCAAATTGTCTTTTTCCTTGCACCATGTTTGTCTTTTACTGTTGAAAAATTCGCAACTTTCCAGCGAAATTCGCAAAGCTGAAAATTTTGCGAAGATGAGCAGGTTTCGCCAAGAAAAAAACTCCCATAGACTCTGATGGATAGTAAAAAAAAAATGTTGCATGGGTTAAAAAATTTGCATGGTTAGATTGTTGCACAAAAAAATGCCCATTGACTTTGATTTTTTGTCATTTTGGATGGATCAAAACTTGTCCAATTTGCCCATCACTACGGGTTAAACTTTGTACTGTTTATTAATAATCAGCCTTATGAAAAGCAAGCTTCTTAATTATTATCTTAATTATGTTACCACATTGATAATTGCTATCAAGATGCATCCTGGTTCCCTTCTTATTTTTCTTCATCTATGCTCACAACCCTCAAATTCGGTTGGGTCTGGGGGTGCCTCAAGGTTCTGTACTTAGCCCTCTGTTGTCTCCCATTATATTATCTGGGTTATTTACTAAATATCCTGCAGCGAGTGCTGGAGATCTAAGAGGAACAAAGGGAAGGGAATCTGAGTACAATATGCACCTTGTGATGGGTGCAAGATGCAACCCTACAGGTGCAATGCATCCCTGTACTTAACACCTGTCACAGAGCAAGAAGAAGGAATATGTCCCCATGCATCCTTTGCCTAACAACACTCTTAAACTTGCACATCACAGGAGGCAAGCTAGATGATACCTATGTACCAGTACTGTATTTAATAGGGATGCTAGACTTTGTGCCACATTCAGGAGCAAAAAGACCTAAACTTATGAGCACTCCACTTGTACATTTTCATTGCAGAAACAAGGCAGTTTATAACCTGATAAAGGAACCCTGGAACTGTCCAAGCTTAATTCCAGGGTCCCATTGGGCAAGTAAGTGATTTGGTGCATAATTTTTAACAGAATGCTGGGTGGGTGTATTGGCACTGTGTACTTCTGGAATGGGTCATTGCATGCTCAATTGAGTAACTTTTAGTGTTTTTAGTGTGGTCAATAAGGCTTGGTATGTTCTGCCCTGATGAAAGTTTGTTGGGGTACTGCAAGACAAGCCTTTGGATTGTCCTACTATTTATATACATAATAGGCCTCTGAATAGTGAGGTTTTCATTTTCCCTCACCAAGACAAGATAGCCCTGTAGAAATTGTAACTGAAAATCTTTTAAATCCCCAAATCACACGTAGAGGCTTTTGGTGGAATGTTCTGTGAATTTGCTTATAATTTTTTTCTTGGACCAGAAAATAACACACTTCCTATTGAGTGTTTATATATGCTAATATAGGATGCTTCTAAAAGATATTCCTTTGACAATGCAAAGCCTCCCCCCGCCTCCAAGTAATGGTTTGTACTTTACTGTTGATGTATAGCATTAGCTTCAGTCTTGTTTTTTGAGCACCATGGAAATAGAGACTTATAGTTAATTGATTTATTTGCAATGATTCCTGCTCAGAGGGAAGATACTTTGAAGTTGATTGATCACTGCAACAAGCTTAAGATTTCATACCACAACAAACCTTTTTGTACTAATGAACAGCAGGACAATAAAGCTGCAGGGCATGGTGTTTGCCATCCCATTAAAGCGAGGATTTGCAACTTAAGAATGAGGGACACGGTTTGTGTGCTTAGGAGAAGCTAACATAATGAACTATTTCTCTTAATGGCAGATTATGCCTCTTTCTATTTCCTGGAGTGAAGGCCTTGCAAATTGATGCATCGGTCCTCAGAGGTTTTCAGAGAGGCATTATGGCATTTTAAAATATTAATATGAGAGTACATTTAGCTGAAAGTAGCTAGTCTGGTAGTCTCTTGTGGTTGCCGTCCAAGCCACTAGAGAGATCCTGTCTCTCAAGGCAAATGATTTGCTCTGAGTGTATCATTAAGATGTACTCTTTTGCAGTTCATGTGAAAGCTTTTGCTCAGAAGTCTGGGTTTTCTATAAAAATTTAAGCATACCATGCAATTTTTGGTCCTTGGTAGCTGGCCGGTATTACAGAGAGATTAAAAGAGAGAGTAAGATGCACATACAGTATGCAACCTTACAGATCACTGATTATCTAGAAAGGCAATGTCACATTTTGTTTAAACATTCTGTAGTAGAAAATGAAAAAGAGATGAATTAACTCAAAGAAAAAAAACCTCTAGTGTTATCTATAATTGAAGAACGAAAATAAACTGTAAAAGCAATGTTTAAAGCAACAATTAAATTTATAAAGTTGCGTTTATAATATTATTATGATAAAAATGGTTCATTATATAAATCAGTTATTAATGACCTATTTGCACAACTCCATCAGGCATCATAATGGGCTTAACAGTAGAAGAATATGAAACGTGCTGTAATTTGTTTTACTAAAATTAGCAATTATAAAAATAACGTTGTCTCATCTGAATTTTATGTTAATCAGCACTTAGTCTGGAAATAAATATTTAACACTGTACAACCTGAAATGAGTCAATAGTTGTAAAGTTTAATGATGCTTGATAAGTATGAGGCAATTAGGTTTTGATTGTGGGTCTGCAAATCCCTGAGCACAATTTAAACAAATATGATTAATGTTTTGGCTTGGGAAATCCATCTCTTTACTCAAACAATCCACTGTTATTTTGAATCTGTGACTTTGACAGTGACAGTGTCAATGTTTCCTTTCTTCTGGTCAAGGGCAGGAGTCAATTTATAATAATAACAAAGATGAATTGAAGCAGTAAAGAAGGAGGAAGAAAGAGGACCATCAAGAATAGTTGAACAACAGTAATATAATTAGGCTGGCCATACTTGAGCCCTCCAAACTCAGGTCATTTGGAAGTTTCTGTATGATCAAAATTTGACCCAAGGGCCAAACCTTTAGATCATCCTGGTTGGTGGCTAGTGATGGGCGAATTTTTCCCATTTGACTTCACCGAAAAATATGCGAATTTCCAACTAAATGAAGAAAGATTTGTGAAACTTGAAAATTGACACCCACGTCAATTTTGATGAAGGCGTTAAAGTCAATGGGCATCCGAATAGTGTTGGCGCACGGCCGTTTGGACGTGAGTGCCTTTTTGGACGCACCTCCAAAATGTATTTTATGCAGGGAATTTTTTGCACCACGCAAATTTATTCGCCCATCACTATTGGTGCCCATTGCGTAAAGATCTGCTCATTTAGCAACTGCACCATATGGGGGACTCTGATCATGCATGGCTAGCTTCCCTGTGTCTTTTTCTCCAGACTGGAGTTTTACATTCTTGCTTGAGCTGCCTTTTTAATTAACCACCTGAAATGCCTCAGGACAACTCAAAACACCTGGGTTGGTCTAGCAGTCCCGGAACCACTCTGTTAGGAACCTGCGGCATAAATAAGCTCCATCCTGGACTTTCCCAGGTATCCTAGTAGTGACCTCACCACAATGCATATATAAACAGAAGTATAAAAGGAGGCTAAAAAACTCAATCATTTAAGAGGTAAATGCTGATAATAAATCTCTTTATATTTTAAGGAATACTGTTGTGCCTGGTGTTAAAATTAAATCTAAACTAATAATCAAAAATCTCGATATCCATCTCTGCATTTTATTAGTAGAAATGGGCTGTAATGAGGGGTGCAGATAGTAACATACTGTAGTTAAGCTGGGCTGAAAAAGGACCAAAGCCCATCGAGTTCAACCAAATAAAACCTAGTGCACCTACATGCACACAGGTTGTACGATTCAGAAGGGCCTATGAAGGGAACATATATTACATATGATTTGCTTTCTTGTTCATTAATGCAATTCCTTTTATGCTTAAGTTTTGTTTTTGATAATTTGCTTCTTTTGCACCAATTACCGAACCACAACTGATAGGTTGCAGTTCAATATCTAAAATAACTTTCTTTTTATAGATGCTTGGGAAAATACCTTGTTTTTAACACAATGTCAAATTAGAACATAAAAAAAAAAACAATTTCCATAAAGTGATATATCACCTTTTTATATCAGCTTTTTGTTTAATTAATAGAAGAAAACAATTTCTCCCTTTGTTTTTTTAAGTGAATATTAAACAATCAGATGAAGGACAGTCCTATCAATCTGTCATTTCATAGATTTCCTTTCCACTCCACAATAATGTGAATTTTAGTGTTTTTTATGACTGTCAATAAAATGGGCACAACAGAACAATTACTCAACTGTACACATTGCACACTGTAAGTGCCATAATAATTCCAACTTTAATAAAAGGCATCTTAAGAATAAATACATATGGAGGATATAGTCCAAGTACCAACCTTGTGTAATGAAGAAGTGACTAAGTGGTTTATGATCATAATCATCTTAGAGACATTTCAAATGTTCCATCATTTTAAAGGATGTCTGTTTTTGTATTGTGTTGTTTGTGTTGGTGGCAATGCAAAGGTCAACTGAATGATTAGGTACATTTGAAGGCACCTCAATCCCAACTTTAAGGGGCCATAACTTCAAAATTTCAATAAAAAAAGACCTATTGAAATTTATTTAAAAAAATCAAAGTTTTTAAATTCAGGTGAAAAGGCATTATTTGAATCATTCAAATCACAGTTTTATGCATTCGATCTAATTTGAATCAAAGGATTTGCCCCAAAAAAACTTTGATTTTTCAAAGTCCACCAAATGACACCAAATAGGTTCTAGGAGGTCCCCCATAGGCTAAAACAACAATTCACTACTTTTAAGATGGTGAATGGTCGAAGTTAAAGTTTTAAAGAGAGAGTGATAAATTTCGATATTCGATTAGTCAAATTTTTTTCAAATTCAAAATTGAATTTTGGCCTATTCGAAAGTACACAAAAATAGCTTGACATTCAAATTTTTTTACTTTGAATTTTCACTTCAACACTTGATAAATCTGCCCCGTAGTATGATGTAGCCTGGATATTGTTAGTCTTGGTAATTTGTTATCGAATTATGTGCCCTTCTGCTTGACCTGAAATGTAAAAATGCTCCCTTCCACTTACCCAAGCAGCCAGAAAGTAAATCAATAGTTTGTACATATTTTATTGTTATCAATATTAAGCACACAAATCATGCACATGGTTGCTAAATCCTGAACCAGTGGTCTTCAAACTTTCAGCTTGCTTCTATTGAGGGGTACAAATCAAGGTATCAGTCAAATAACCAGTTATGGTGAAATCTGAATGTAAATGATTATTTACTATCTTGAATAATGGGACGTTATTCATATATCTACAACCTGGGTGTGCTAAGGGTCGACCCAACCTAATGTTTGATCATGACAATGAACTATCCCCCCAAACATTTGGCCTATTTCATGGTCATTCCCTATTTCTATGATAACAAAGAGGACAAATAGATGGAATAATAGATTATAGTATTATAGTATGTAAAGAAAAGAGATTAGGAGAATGGAGGTTGAGTGAGGAGAGGAAGAATAATAGTTCTGAGAGTGGGCCCTTGGTCTAAGGTTTTTTTGTGGGCCGCTGGTGTCCGACACTGGCGTCACATGGGGGCAAATTCACTAAGCGCCGAAGCGCCTTATGCTAGCGACAATTCGCTAGCGTTGGGCATTTTAGTTACTTTGCAAATTCACTAATGAACGCTGGCGTAACTTCGCTAGTGTTACTTCGTACCCTTACGCCTGGCGCCTGTTTTGAAGGTTTTCCAGGCATTTGTAGTGCTGCTACTTATTCCTCCATTGAAATTTGAATTTGGCGCCGTATGCAAATTAACCATCGCTAGCGTAACTTCGCTTCGCTTAGCGAATCAACGCTAGCGCAACTTCGCAACCTTACGCTACCCCTGAGCGCATTTCCGGATTTTAGTGAATTTGCAGAGCGCTGGCGAAACTACGCCTGGCGAAGTGTGGCGCAGTGCGGCGAAGTTACGCCTATCGCAACTACGAATCTTAGTGAATTTGCCCCATGATATCTGAACTGACATCATCAGCATTAGTCCATCATGGACTGTGCAGGAAAAGGTACCGCAATGGTCAGCTCTCTCAAAAACCTCAATGTGAATGTGAATGTATGAATTAAATATAAATATCACTATTTTCGCTAAAACACACTCATGATTTCAGTTAAAAAAACCAGATAAATTGCAGCAGCCTGTAAGATGTCTTATACTTCATATAATAAGTAGCCACATACAACTTTTGTCATTGTTGTCTTATATTTATGGAGCTACTGTTTTACCTTTACTTAAGAGAGGAAACTACACACAATTCCAATGTCAAAGGGCATTTAAATAGGTGTCTGGCTATTGTCTTTGCACATAATCTGTCTCCTTGGCAAGAATATTAAAAAGCGCAAAAAAACATTTGGTGATCACATTAAAGTTTAACACCTAAAAAACATAGATAAATTCTGAGTTATCAAATTATTGTGTAGGGTCTAAAAAAAAACTGAGAGTTTTCACACATTTTTTTAGATTTTTTTTTTTCACTTGGGAAAGTGAGGTTCTCAGCACTTTTAGCACAGTTTATGGTTGCTTTTCCCCATAATTCTTTATACAATCATGTTTTTTAACGAGTACAGTGACAAATGGATAATTAAAAAAGCGTAAAAATGAAGAAAGAATGCAAACATATTATCTAAAATCCCTTTTTATTATTATTTCCCAAAAAAACAATTACACCGTGTTTTCCATTGAAAAAAAGCCTTTAATTAAATGATACGTCATTGTTTATTTTTTTTTCACTCCTCATTTTCCAAAATTATTTATTTTTCCAGGCTCCTAAATCGGCCAAAAAAGCTTGATTGAACAACACTGCATTTATTTATTTTTTTAATTGTTTTGAAATTCCAAATATCTGCTTATTTATAATAAAAAAAACCCTTAAAAAAGAAAATACTTTTTTTAAAAAAAAAATTAAATTTTTAATTAGCTATTTTCAGTCTGCCAAATTTTGAAGTAAACGCGAGCTGAAAAATGGCCTTAAAGTGCAACTGCCATTCATTTCTACATGAACTTGCCAGGCTTTATATGGCAAAAAACTGCAAATGTTTAGCAGCATGAGGGCCCACTGACACCGGGGCCCACCGGGAGTTTTCCTGGTATCCCGGTGGGCCAGTCCGACACTGCTGCTATTGACAAGCTGAAACTTTAGGCAAGTGCAATAAGTTTGGAATTTATATAAAATACGGCATTTTTAGCCAAAAACAGGTTTATTAAAAATCTATTGAAAAGTAAACAGACTTCTTATTCTTGTTACCACTAGGTTATCACTGAAAGGTTTATAAGGAAGTTCTGCCTATTAATGTCCTCCAGTTATAAATCCCTTTTCAAATTTACTTTAGAAATGCTGGATTAATGATACTCAATAACATAAATCCAGAGTAGCGCTTTACAAGTATGGGGCTTGTTATGCAGAATTCACAATGTCCCCATTCAGTAGGCAAAGTGAAAAGAAAATTATTCACTATTCACCATCTAAAACCTGCCAAATTGGTGTTTTAGTTTATGGGGGACCTTCTACAATCAATTTGAAGTCATTTGGGAAATTTTTTTTTACATATTTTTTGGGTGAAAAATTTTGAATCGAATTCGGTTTGATTTTGATATAAAATTTTTTTGAATATAAAAAATTCTTACATAAACTCGAAATTCGACACTTGATAAATATGCCACATTGATGTGAAATTTTACATCCAAAAAAAAAAATGCTTGTAGCATTTGTTCCTTGCCTCTCTCTACTACAAAAGTTTGGGAGAAAAGAACTGAGAAGTTTCCCTTGATTTATGACATTTCCCATATCTTGTGTGTTGTGTGTGGGTGGATATCATCAACATCCCTGGAGCGGTCACATTTAGAGGAAGATGGATTCTGGATATTGGAAGATAAGTTAGAGTAGGTTCAGCAATCACTCCTTGTCCCACTTCTAGGGGTAAAGGACACAAGCTGTCTTTCAGAATCCTGTTTAAACATGGGGCAGATTTATCAAGGGTCGAATTTTGAATTAAAAAAATGTTGAAATTCGAATGGGCCATTTTCTTTCAAATTTGAATTGTATGAACCAAATTAGCATCCTATTCAATCTAATTTCCCAAATTAAATTAGATTTTTCAAAGTCCACCAATTGACTCCAAATTGACTCCGAATAGGAGGTCCCTCATAAGCTAAAACAGCAATTTCGCAGGTTTTAGATGGTGAATATTCGAAGTTGAATTTTTAAAGAGACAGTACATGATAAATTTCAAATTTTCAATTTTTTTTTCAAATTCAAATCGATTTTGGACTATTCCCTAATCGAAGTACACAAAAAATATCTAAATTTTTTTTAATTTGAATTTTCACTTCGACCCTTGATAAATCTGCCCCTTAGTGTTCACCAGTCCTTACCAAGTGTCCTTCCAATTCATTGCATTGGGTAGCATTTATAAAATACATCTGACCTTGCTGATTGTAGATCTGAGCAGAAGTGAGAATGATCTATGCTCTCTCTAACTTCAAGATCTGTCAGTACCTCTTATACACTCCGGGGCAGATTTATCAAAGGTCGAAGTGAAAATTCGAATGAAAAAAATGTGAATTTTGAGCTAATTTTTGTGCACTTCAACTAATGAATAGTCCAAATTTGATTCGAATTTGAAAAAAATTCAAAGATTTGAATATTGAAATTTATCATGTACTCTCAAATTCAACTTCAACCATTTGCCATCTAAAACCTGCCAAATTGCTATTTTAGCCTATTGGGGACCTCCTAGAACCTACTTTGAACTAATTGGTGGACTTTGAAAAATATAAGGGTTTTTTTTTGGAAAAACTTTGAATCGAATTCGATCGAATGTGCTGTTACTTCGAATTCTTATGATTAGAATTCGATCAAAAACTGACCTATTCACCCAAAAAAACTCAGATTTTTTTGTAAATTTCAATTGGTCTTTTATTTAGTTATAGGAGTTCAAAAAAAAAACCATTATTTCAAATTCGACCCTTGATAAATCTACCCCTCCGAGTCACAGACAGTTTGGAATTTTGGTCTAAGAGACCAACTGCAGATTACCGATTATGGAACAATCTCTCCAAGATATTGAAATCTTTCAAACCATACCTGCACATTTATAGCCATTCATCTTAAACCCTGCCTTATAGTTCTTTTGTTCTACTTTGTAGACTTCTTATGTATATCTGACTGTTTGGGGCCCTACAAGAGCAGAAATCATTAAATACAAGTGGATACATATACTGTAGATTTGGGCTTTGGTTTGTGCAATTGGAAGAATCCTTAAAGGAGAATTAAACCTTAAAAATTAATATTCTAAACTTGTTGCACCAGCCTAAAGTTTCAGCTTGTCAATAGCAGCAATGATCCAGGACTTCAAACTTGTCACAGGGGGTCACCATCTTGGAAAGTGTCTGTGACACTCACATGCTCAGTGGGCTCTGAGCAGCTGTTGAGAAGCTAAGCTTAAGAGTTGCATCAAATTATTAAAAAGGTTGGCCTGTAATAGAAACTGATGCTACAGGGTTGATTATTAAATTCTGATGCTAGTTGCACTAGTTCCTGAGCTGATTATCTGTATCAATTACTAATGAGCCTTATATTGTGACATTTCTATTTTATATATAAAGTACATTGCAGGGGTCCCCAACCTTTTTTTGCCCATGAGCAATATTAATTGTAGAAAGAGTTGGAGAGCAACATAAGCATGAAAAAAGTTCCTGGGGATGCCAAGTAAGGGTTGTGGTTGACTATTTGGTAGCCCCTAGATGGACTGCCAGCCTACTGAAGGTTCTGTTTGGCAGTACACACATTTAAGCAACTAAAATTGCCTCCAAGCCAGAAATTCCAAAATAAGCACCTGATTTAAGGCAACAGGGAGCAACATACAAGGGGTAGGTGAGCAACATGTTATTCATGTGCCACTGGTTGGGGATCCCTGGTATATTATGTGTCGGTCCCTAAGCTCAGTAGGTGACAGCAGCACAAAGCATGTGCAGTTAGGGGTGATTTGTTGCCTCTTGTCTCTGGCTTCTGCAATGCTGCCCCCCCCTCGCTCCCCAGTGCTTACCTTTTTTGCTCAGTAGCGGGTCCAGGCGGGGGTGAATCGCTAGTGCAGAGAGCACAATTGCATTCTCTGCACTAGAAGAGCAGAATTTCTGGTTCAATTACTGGAAATTCGGCTCTTAAAGTTACCTGGAATAGATTTTTGCCACCACTTCTCAACTCGCCTCATGACAGCAGTGCCCCTGTGTAGGGATGGGTGAATTTTTTCGCCTTTTTTAGCCGAAAAAATGATGCCCGCGTGACAAAATTGTTTTGACGCCAATAGACTTTAATGGGCGTCAGCTGTGAATTTTTGGCGAAACGAAACGGGTCAAATTCGCCCATCCCTACCCCTGTGTGCAGTGAATCAGCAGAAAAGAAGACAGGGAGCTAAGGGGGCATCTTTGGAGACACAGATCTTCCCTGTTAAAGGGCTGTGGTTGCCTTGGGCTGGTAAAGAAGTCCAAAACAAAATGTACAACATTTCTAGCATACTTCATAAGTTAAGCTTTATTTCCACTTTAAACATATTTAATGAGAACAATCAACAAAGGGGATCAATGAGATAATGCAGGGCTCAACCATTGACTCATCCGTACAAACTCACAAGCAATACAATAAGCAGAGCATTCCCTTCAATAGAGCATGTAAGAGGAATATAATCCAGTCTGCCCCGAGGTTTTCCTCCTCCTCAGGGGAACCCTCTTTAAGTGGAACCCAGGTAGGAAGCTATCTAGTCCCTAAAACCCTCACACTGGTTCCCTTTCTAGGCAACAATAACCAGTGGGGCTCTAACCCCTTCTAACACTCCTTGGTGGAGCCAAAACCTGCTCATATAAGTAGCCCTGAGCCTGACTCTCTCTCTCTCTCTCTCTCTCTCTCTCTCTCTCTCTCTCTCTCTCTCTAGAGAGAAAGAGAGAGAGAGAGAGAGAGAGAGAGAGAGAGAGAGAGAGAGAGAGAGAGAGAGAGAGAGAGAGAGAGAGAGAGAGAGAGACCTATAACAGGAGATAGTTGCCACATATTAAATCTTATTCTAAGTTGGGGTTCCACTCTCCACTCCCTTTCCATATGGGAAGCCTCTGGCAAAAAGCCCTATGCTGCATGACTATATATATATATATATATATATATATATATATATATATATATATATATATATATATACACACACAGTATATATTAACACACTGCTTCCTTGTGGCTAGCCTAGGGATAAATAGATAACTAGGTGTCATATTTTGACCCAGGAATAGAAGAATTACACCCTCCATAGACTAATGGGGCCATTAGGGAATTGCAAAAATACTTTTCCCAACAATATATTCCACTCTAAAACCAAAAAAAAAACTTTTTCCTGCCCTTTCTCGCTATCATCTGATTTAAGACATGATTTCATATTTGACTGTAGTTCCATTGCAGCCCAAGAGATTTTGAAGTATTGTGCTAATTGGATTAATATGTAGTTCCATCCTGTTATGATGCACTTTGCCTTCTGCATGTTAAGTTGGAAATGGAGAGTGCATTAAATTGTGTTTAAATGCTGCATATCAAATGAACAAGGCTGAAAGCAGCCTATTATTCCAAGCAGACAGCCACTTTAACACGCAAAGGTTTATTGTTTACTTGCTAATGATAATTGCCACGTAATGTATTTTTAATGGAAGTTAGCTAGCGAGCACATACAATATTATGTAATATTATGACAAAATTTTTCTCCCATATAATACATTATCATATGTTGCCAACATATTTTTCATTGACACTTTGACATAAAGTAAAAAGTGCAAATGTTGATTATATAGGGACACTGCTGCATATCCTTGCATATTCCTGATAAGTTATAACACAACCTGAGAATCTTTTCCTGCTACGTGGAATTCAGTTATGGCCCTTTTTGCAAAATAACATGGTAAAGATATAAGAACATAACCCCATGGCTGCTATCCAATGCTCCCTTTTGGATTAGTCCAAACATAAACAGCTTTGTGATGGGCAAATTTGTCTCATTTCGCTTTTCTATCATTTCTGTTTATTTTGGCATGTTTAGTTAAAGGTTCTAAAACCATAAGAACCAAACTGGGACATGTAATTTTACTCACTGAGGGTATTTTAACTATCTAACTACTATAGAGTAGTCAAATATTTTATTATCATTTTTTATTATAATTACCCAAATAAATGTGCCTAAAAAATTGGTTGACATTGTCTAGACCAGGTATCCCCAACTTTTATTTTTTCCAGAGAGCAAAATTAAAATGTAAAAACTAGGGACCACAGAAGAATGCGAAAAGTTCATTAGTGATGCCAAATGAGGGCTGTTATAGCTTAACTGGTAGCCCCATGTTTACTGCTAGCCAACAGGAGACATTATTTATGTAAACCTGTTTTTATGCCTTCAAAGCCTGAATTTAAGCCAGGAATTTCAAAATGGGATCTTACTATGAAGCCACTGGGAGCAACAATAGTAGTGGAGAGCAACATGTTGCTCACAAGCCATTGCTTGGAGATCATTGGTCTGGACCAAACAAATTGTGGTCTAGACCAAGTACTAATTGCATCACACAGCACAATTATGATCAAAGCATTATTCTAAGATATACAAAATCTAGTCAAATCTAGAAAAGGAAATTGGATGACTGTCTGACACAATCAGACCTCAACCCTTTTGAGATCTTGTGGAAAGAGCTTTGCTGTAAGGTCAAATCAATATGCCCTACATGCCATTTGCACCTCTGGGAAGAACTACAGATGGTGTGGGTTGAAATTCCCCTTAATTTCTTCAACAAGTAACAGCTAAAGTGCCAAACATCTGCAAAGCTGACACAACCACTGTAAGGTCAGATACTGCAAATATGCCCTACAAGTCAATTGCACCTCTTGGGAAGAACTACAGAAGGTTGAAAGTTTCCCTTAATTTCTTCATCAAGTGGTGGTTAAAGTGCCCAATGTCTGCAAAGCTGCAATTGAGACTATCACAATCTAGTTGTTTTGGAGTTGCATTACTCAGTAGTGTTTGGAATAACCTAGAATTGTCCTTGATGGAAACGTAGCATTAATTTTATGAGGATTTACAGTCAATACACCTGCTCCATCCCAAAAATTGTTATGAATTGACCAGAATCCCATTTCCCAATGCTTTCTATGTACATTACACCTCTAATAACACCTCTGATAAATCTAATTCTTGAAAGACTGCAGCAAAGAGTTCACTTTTTCTGTTCTAAAAATACTTTTAATGACGATTGATACGTTATTTGAAACTGACTTCAACATTAAATAAAGTAATATGCACATTACAAGTAACTTAGTCCCGGAATATATTCCAAACAAAATACACAGAAATTCTTTGTGGTTCCAGAAGCTAATTTGTAACAACTGGTAAATTACATTCCGTAGCTATATTTCACACAGGTGTTGACTAAATGATTTATTTTTTCATACATCTTCAGGAAGAGAAAGAGTAAAAAAAAAAAAAAAAATATATATATATATATATATATATATATATATTTTTTTTTTTATTATTATTATTCTTTTTTTAAGGTAACCATTGCATGAGAAATTAATTTTACACCATGGGTAGAATGGAATAATGAGTCACATGACTTCAGACAAATGGTCCATTGACAGCATCGCTGTACTGTTGCAGACATGTATAAACCAATGTAGCGCTTACCTTGGCTCTGCAGCAGGTATTAGTTCTTTATGCAAACATTCCATTATTCTGAGTAATGTGGGAAACAGAGGAACCAGGTATATCAGAAGAGAATGGCACAGTCTAAGGAATTTTTTTAAGGGCTTTCTAATTCACCCATTGTTTTCTTTCTAGAACAGCAGGATCTATGCAGGGCTGGAAGGACATTTCTATTTATCTCTCTCTTGTAAAGATAAAAGATGAATTAATAATACTATGTGATTCCATGATAATACTATGTGATTCCAGATAGAGGTATAAGGGCAGTGAGCAAGTCACTCATTTTGGAGACCTCTGGCCACATGCATTCACCAATATATGTAAAACAAATATTGATATATAAAAAAAAATATGTATACAAAATGTATATCATATAAGACATGATCTATATTATCGTATCCTGAATGTTGCAAATCTACTGATGGAGAAAATTCTATTTAGACTACTAAAATAAAATCTGTAAGACCCCTATATTATATTAATTTAATTCACATCCTAAGCTGAATAACTGGAATAAAGGGTTCCTTAAGACCTCAAAGGGGTCATTCTACTCAACATGTCTACATGGGGAAACCATGACAGTTTAGAAAGTCATTTGACCAGTTACACATTAAAATACCCCTGTAGCATGGTCAGGACACCCTACAAACTGTGGGTATTGGGCAGGCAGCAGGTACAGTATGTAAATCCAGATTTGCATAGGTGTGAGTAATTAAGTCAGTGAGTGTGCTGACCGCAGGTTGGGTCATGGGTTACAAAATAGGCTTCTTAGACTCATTTCTCATTTATGGCCTTTCCTTGACCTGTGGTGAAGCCACATCCAGTTTTATGATGAAGACACTTTCCATTTTATGGTGCTCTAGTCTTGGTGACCCATGGGGTCTTTTCTCAGTAGCCTAAATCAGGACTATCACTCTTAAATATGGAAACTGGGTGGTGCTGTTTGAGAGCAATACCAATGAAAGGGGCTTCAAACACACTAGAAAATCCACGGGGCCATAATAAGTAAAGCTAAAAAATATCCTTTATATTAAATATTAGTAATTTATAAATTTATACATTTAATAATTTACTAATTCATAATTAATACATCTCCTTTATATTAATATTAATATTAAAAACACATTTCCTAAGAGATGTAAACATCAATAAACATTTTACTTTACTTGTTGTGGCCTCCGTGGATTTTCTAGAGATGTTGGTTATTTCGCTCCCAGAACTAAGGGTTCCAGGCTGGAGCACCCGGACCACTGTTTCAACTCTATGGGGCATATTAATTATACTGTGTAAAATGAAATTTGCTGAGAAACAGTGTAAAAAGCTGTGTAAACTAAATAGGGAATTAATCAAGGCTTGTGTAATTTTACACCATGCAAGCGCTAGTTATATTACATTACATTCGGGGCGGAAGTCACTCTAAGAAAAAATGTGTAAAAAGTTTAGGATGCCTTTTAAACAGCAAAGCCTAGTGATGTGTGGTGTATTATCCCACTGTTTTTTACAAAGCATAATAAATATGCCCCTATGAGTATATCAACATTAAGTATGATTATTACTGGTACTGGCTAAGGGCATGGATTCTGTATGCGTCACAACATAAAGACAACATAAAGAAAGAACTATAGTATGGAGGATAGTATCTCTATCAGTTATTACTTCAAGGAACTTCATTTTTATACAGTTACTGTATGTGGTTCGCAATCCGTACCATCAAGTTCAGAACTGACAGCAAAAGAGACATGAGACACATTTGGAATAATCCACTAATTAGTTCATTGACTTGACTGATTAGCCAGATATTGTACATTTTAGCCACCTATGAGTTTGGTGTTTGAGTATATTGTACTGATGCACAGGCCAACTGGTCAGATTTCTATGCAATATCCCTTCTGGGTTGCACAATGACCCCATACTCATGCTAGTTACTTGGTGTAAAACTCAAGGTGGAAATACACTAATAGATCCGCTAGTTTGGAGCGGATCTTAACCCGATATGCCCACTAACAGCTGGGCGATATTGAGTGAATCCGAACATTCAGCCTTGGGGCCGAATGATTGGATTACACTGCTACGAATGGGCACCGATGGATCACAGGACCGCATCAACTAGCCTATGCGGTCCTCGCTCACAGAAAAAAATCAAACTTGCCCGATCAATATCTGTCCGATTTTTTGGCCTGATATCGATCCGGAGAACCCGTCAGGAGCCCCCCGACATGGGCAGATAAGCTGCCAAATCTGTCTAAAGGACCTATATCGGCATCTTTAATCTGCCCGTGTATGGCCACCTTTAGTTTTCTCTTGTGGCTAATCTAATATGGAGCAACCGTATTAAAATAGCTCATTCTCAGGCCACACACAAGCACCGATGATCATTCAAATGTGTAAAAAAATTAGAAAAAGATATGTTCCAATGTCCAATGTGTGTGGCCCACTTGAGAGATTGACTGAATCTTATCTAATTCCCATGCTCTATTTAACAATAATTTATTATACTACATGTCAGCTGCATAATTAAGTATTTTGGAATATTTAAGGAGAAAAAATGGATAACTCGAAAAGCCAATGAATAGGATTTAGAAAAGAAACCCATTTGTTCCCTGTCCGGAATAAAGGAAGTAAATTACAGCAGCGAAGATTTATTTGACTCCCGGCATCATAAACTTTCCAAGTATGTATCCGGCGCATATATGGGTACTTGTACTGATGACAGAGTTGTTTACATTTTTGTGGAAAATAAGTCTTTTCTGGTGCTAAGGTCATTAAAAATAATCAGCGAAATGTTTTCTTTTGGGTAAGCATAATCATTAATCTGTTACTGATTGCTTACCTGAGCCAATAATCAGTAATCTCCGACTAAATCCTGCTCAGGGTAATATTAACAACGCTGTCAGTTGTATACACAAAGCCAGATAAACAGTGACCTGTACCCCATCTCGTCCCGCTGTGTGACATGCAGGATAGACAGACAGAAGAAAAATGTGCTCTTGCTTGGACGTGATTATTCTGATACTTGAGTTAATGTACCGGTAATGAAGAGCATCCGACATTTGCACATTTTCTTTTTAAATACACTACTTTACTTACTTACACATGAAAAATGAGAAGACTAGAGGCATTTCAAATTAGTGCAAGAATAATGTGAAATAATTTAAAATGTCATAAACTAGGAGCTCTGGCTAAAATAATATTTAATAATAATAATGATGATAATAATAATAGATAATCCCCTGAATCCTGAGATTACCAGGACCATTGAAAACAAAAGTTTAAAAGTGCTTTTCTGTCTCAATCTGTGCTGCTACCAAAGTAAAGCTGGTCATATACTTTAAGATTTGCTATTTGTTGAGGTTTTGCACAATTAAGACACCTACTTACTGGGCCGAATTGAGTTGTTTCAATCATTCCCCATGCATGGATTCGCACCAAATTTCCGCGTTTCGCCTCCAACGAATAAATTTGTGAAGCTGCTGCAAAAGTTTGCCGGCAGAAATACCGCAGTGACAAAAAAAATTGTCAGAATAGTCGCTCTTTTTTTTCCCCAATAACCATGTTTGTATTTAATTCAATACGTTCGTTTTTATATTGTCAATTGTACACCTGCTCATATTGCTCCCTATTTATTTGTACATAGTCTACTACAGATTACATTGCATTTTACGGTACATTGTACTATATTGAATATTATATAGATATTGCATTTGCTGCTTCTTGCACTACTGATTGGATTTCGTTACCCTGTATTTATACATGTGTAATGACAATAAAGTTGAATCTAATCTAATCTTAGATTAGAGTTAAAATCAGATCCAATGAAGTGGCGGCCTTTACAGAACACATTAACTCAGTGGACAATAACATCAAGTTCACAAGGGAAGATGTCCACGAGAACAAACTTGCTTTTTTGCACTGTTTGATCTGTATCCAAGAGGGGGGTAACTTGAAGACGGAAGTATACAGGAAACCCACTCATACGGATCAATATCTGTTGTTTGATTCCCACCATCCGCTGGAACACAAACTGGGTGTCATTCGAACCCTGCACCACCGGGCGGAATGTGTGGCAACTGATACAGAGTCCAAAGACAAAGAGCAAAAACATCTCAGAGGAGCTTTGAAAGCGTGTGGCTACCCAGACTGGGCCTTTGTCAAAACAGCAGCAACCAAGCCCAACAGGAACACCAATAGAAATAACCGCCCGGAGACACATAGTAGGCGAAACATAGTCATCCCATATGTAGCTGGAGTGTCAGAGAAACTCAGGAGGATTTTCAACAAACACCATGTCCCTGTGTTTTTCAAACCTAGCAACACACTGAGACAAAAACTGGTACACCCAAAGGATCCAACACCAAAAGAAAAAAAAGCAATGTGGTATACGGACTCCAGTGTAGTGAGGAGTGCACAGATCTATACATTGGGGAGACAAAACAACTGCTCTCCAAGCGAATGGCTCAGCACAGGAGGGAGAACTCTACAGGGCAAAACTCAGCTGTCTTTCTACACTTAAAAGACAAGGGACACTCATTTGAAGACAGCAAAGTCCAAATCTTGGATAAAGAAGACCGCTGGTTTGAACGAGGCGTGAAAGAGGCGATTCATGTCAAGGTGGAGAGACCATCTCTGAACAGAGGCGGGGACCTTCGACACCACCTGTCTGCTACATACAATGCTGTTCTAACATCTGTACCCCGGCGGATTCAGAACACTTCACACATCCATTCATGCAACTCTCACAAGTAACACCTGTATCTAGGAGTTGCATGACACATCGGATAATCCTATCACAACTACACAGAATCAACACCTCTGTGAGTTTCTTCAGATGTCACCTCTTTGAAGAGTTACAATGTGCCATTGTAAATGGATTAGTGGAAGAGTTTATATGCCGAGAACTTCCCACACCAGTCAGTTGAACTGAAGAAGCTGCTCGGATGAGTAGTGGAACGTCTTCATTGATTACTCAGCAAGTCCAGTTGTTTTTAGATTGACCTATACTAGATATACTATGACCTGGATGAATGAAAATCTTCATAGTCTAATCTAATCTTATCAAAATTATTCGGACGTCCATTGACATTAATGCATTTGAATGAAATAGTCAAGCATAATGAAATTGTCACTTGCGTCAAAATTGTTGCGCCTCAAAATTATATTGACGCCCATCGACTTCAATGCGTTTTGCGAATTTTTCGCACATTTTTCAGTAAATTCACAAATTGTTTGGCGACGTGAAATGCCACAGATTCGACCACCACTAGACTGCATCAATGCACCTATGCATTTCTTGTCCAAAGGGATTTCTAAACCTACCTGATAGAAATGTGACTGATTTTCAGCCACATATTTAGCAGTAAGGCAGATAAACTGCCAACTCAGTCTGAATGGACAGCTCATCTATGGCCAGCTTAAAGATGGCTTTACATGTAGAAATACCAAAGCTGGGCCAACAAAGAAGGGCGCCCATGGTAAGGCCCTAAAGTGGCCCACTCTCCTCCACACCACGTTGCTGCTTCTTAGCACTTGCACCTCTTCAGCCACAACATTTCCACTGCTGCTGTCTCTCCCCCACATCCCTGCCACTTCCCTATGAGTGCACAGCTCGAGTTAAAGGCAGCAAATGTTCATATCTAGGTACTACACTCCCACCACGGCACCCATATCTTCTGTCTACGTCTATTTCAAGCCCATATACTGACAGTTTTAAGGCTACAAGCACAGGCTGTCTAAAGGAAAACTATACCCTCAAATGAATACTTAAAGGGATACTGTCATGGGAAAAAAACATTTTTCAAAATGAATCAGTTAATAGTGCTGCTCCAGCAGAATTCTGCACCGAAATCCATTTCTAAAAAGAGCAAACAGATTTTTTTATATTGAATTTTGAAATCTGACATGGGGCTAGACATTTTGTCAATTTCCCAGCTGCCCCAAGTCATATGACTTGTGCTCTGATAAACTTCAATCACTCTTTACTGCTGTACTGCAAGTTAGAGTGATATCACCCCCTCCCTTCCCCCCCCCAGCAGCCAAACAAAAGAACAATGGGAAGGTAACCAGATAGCAGCTCCCTAACACAAGATAACAGCTGCCTGGTGATCTAAGAACAAAAAAACCCATGTCCCGCTGAGACACATTCAGTTACATTGAGAAGGAAAAACAGCAGCCTGCCAGAAAGCATTTCTCTCCTAAAGTGCAGGCACAAGTCACATGACTGGGGGCAGCTGGGAAATTGTCACAATGTCTATCCCCGTGTCCGATTTCAAAATTGAATATAAAAAAATCTGTTTGCTCTTTTGAGAAATGGATTTGGTGCAGAATTATGCTGGAGTAGCACTATTAACTGATGCGTTTTGAAAAAAAACATGTTTTCCGATGACAGGATCCCTTTAAAGGAACAGTAACACCAAAAAATGTAAGTGTTTTAAAGTAACTAAAATATAATGTACTGTTGCTGCACTGGCAAAAAATAAAGTGCTTACTTCAGCAACACTACTATAGTTTATATAAACAAGCTGCTGTGTAGCCATAGGGGCAGCCATTCAAACATAAGATACACAGTAGATAACAGATATGTTCTGAAGAATCCCATTGTATACTACAGAGCTTGCAAATTAGTTACTATGAATTACTAGATTTGGTGCAAACTTTGTGACTTTTACAGTAATTACATTACTCACATAACATTTTTCAAAATGAGAACTTTTTTCAAACTAGATTTTATACAATAGCTTCAATGTTGAAAATACTCCTCTCATTGACTTCTGTCAAAAACTTGAATCGAAAAAAAAAAAGGTAGCCCCACTCTTCCCAAACATACATATATTATATATTATCCTATTTGGGCTCACCCCTTCTTGAATATCCAAGGAAGGACTCCAAATAGCTAGGTGTGCATCCATTAATGCAGGGCTCCTCAAACTGAACACCGTTCAAAAATTGAAAAAATGCATGGCGTACACCTTCTCAAAAGTTAAAACCACTCTTTATTAAATCAATAATGTTTTTCTTTTTCAATTGCCAAACATAAACAGCCGAAAAAATGTAGGCACCAAGACCAAACAAAAATCTATGGTGCATCAATATTCACGTATTGTAATCACACCACCAAGTTCCACATTGGTGATACCTACACTCATATGTCAAGTTCCGTTATGCTCCAAGGAATTACACTAAGAACATCACCCACTTAACTTTTTGCACTGTGTAAGTGTCACCTAGAGAACTATCCTACACTACAATCTTCTTGGTGGAGCACAAAGCTGGTCTTACTAGCTAGCTCTGCCAATCTAACACTCCTAGAGTGTCTTATAACAGGCATTATGCTGTAGCTTTGCCACATTTATGGACTCCTCTATCTTAGTGCTTATTATATACCAGTAAAGTACTGACCGACCGGGACTGAATACTAGTTGTGATTACTAGATGTGAATACTAAATTCACTCATGTTAGTCTGGGAAATGTGTGCACAACACTGTTTAAATTATGCATACAATCATGATACCGTTAATTTGCCCTCTCTCCTGAGCAGTGCATTTTAGAGTATTTTCAAGGGTATACCTTTACATTATTGGGGTAATGTAATACACAGTGCACAGTTTGCTAATGATCTATAGGGATGTAGCGAACGTCGGAAAAAAAGTTTGCGAACATATTCGCGAACTTGCGCAAAAACGCGAGCGGTTCGCGAACGGTTCGCGAACCCCATAGACTTCAATGGGAAGGCGAACTTTAACATCTAGAAAAGACATTTCTGGCCAGAAAAATGATTTTAAAGTTGTTTAAAGGGTGCAACGACCTGGACAGTGGCATGCCAGAGGGGGATCAAGGGCAAAAATGTATCTGAAAAATCTGCCTGTGTGTGCTTGGAAGAGATAGTGTAGGGGGAGAGCTGTTAGTGATTTCAGGGACAGATGATAGTAAGTTTGCTGGCTAGTAATCTGCTTGATACTGCTCTGTATTGGAGGGACAGAAGTCTGCAGGGATTTGAGGGACATTTTAGCTTAGGTAGCTTTGCTGGCTAGTAATCTACTGTTCTCTTTAAACAACTGCCATACGTTGACCTTGTAGGCATTGTTTGCCCAGTTTTTTTGGACGCAGCCACTGAAGCACAGTTGCCATAAAAAATATGCCATATAAATGCTGAAAATAGTCATTTTTCGCCATACGTTGACCTTGTAGACATTGTTTGCCCAGTTTTTTTGGTTGCAGCCACTGAAGCACAGTTGCCAGAAAAAATATGCCATATAAATGCTGAAAATAGTCATTTTTTGCCATACGTTGACCTTGTAGGCATTGTTTGCCCAGTTTTTTTGGTCGCAGCCACTGAAGCACAGTTGCCAGAAAAAATATGCCATATAAATGCTGAAAATAGTCATTTTTTGCCATATACGTTGAGTCAACGTATGGCAAAAAATGACTATTTTCAGCATTTATATGGCATATTTTTTCTGGCCTCTGTGCTTCAGTGGCTGCGGCCAAAAAAACTGGGCAAACAATGCCTACAAGGTCAACGTCGTTGACCTTGTAGGCATTGTTTGCCCAGTTTTTTTGGCCGCAGCCACTGAAGCACAGAGGCCAGAAAAAATATGCCATATAAATGCTGAAAATAGTCATTTTTTTGGTCGCAGCCACTGAAGCACAGTTGCCAGAAAAATTATGCCATATAAATGCTGAAAATATGCATTTTTTTGGTTGCAGCCACTGAAGCACAGAGGCCAGAAAAATTATGCCATATAAATGCTGAAAATATAAATTTTTTTGGTTGCAGCCACTGAAGCACAGAGGCCAGAAAAATTATGCCATATAAATGCAGAAAATATGCATTTTTTTGGTCGCAGCCACTGAAGCACAGTTGCCAGAAAAATTATGCCATATAAATGCTGAAAATATAAATTTTTTTGGTTGCAGCCACTGAAGCACAGAGGCCAGAAAAATTATGCCATATAAATGCTGAAAATATGCATTTTTTTGGTCGCAGCCACTGAAGCACAGTTGCCAGAAAAATTATGCCATATAAATGCTGAAAATATAAATTTTTTTGGTTGCAGCCACTGAAGCACAGAGGCCAGAAAAATTATGCCATATAAATGCTGAAAATATGCATTTTTTTGGTTGCAGCCACTGAAGCACAGAGGCCAGAAAAATTATGCCATATAAATGCAGAAAATATGCATTTTTTTGGACGCAGCCACTGAAGCACAGTTGCCAGAAAAAATATGCCATATAAATGCTGAAAATAGTCATTTTTTGCCATACGTTGACCTTGTAGACATTGTTTGCCCAGTTTTTTTGGTTGCAGCCACTGAAGCACAGAGGCCAGAAAAAATTAAACCAGTAGGGTTTGCACCCTAGTTTGTAACGGTGGCGGAGGAGGGAGGAGGACGCTAAAGGACAGCTGTGTGTGGAGTCATGAGGCTTGAAGAGAAGGACAGCTGCATAGAAGTCAGAACAAGTCTTCCGGCGTGCAGTAACCCTCCGAGATCCACCCCTCATTCATTTTAATAAAGGTCAGGTAATCGACACTTTTGTGACCTAGGCGAGTTCTCTTCTCAGTTACAATCCCTCCTGCTGCACTGAAGGTCCTTTCTGAGAGCACACTTGAGGCTGGGCAAGACAAGAGGTTCATGGCAAATTGTGACAGCTCTGGCCACAGATCAAGCCTGCGCACCCAGTAGTCCAGGGGTTCATCGCTCCTCAGAGTGTCGATATCTGCAGTTAATGCCAGGTAGTCCGCTACCTGCCGGTCGAGGCGTTCTTTGAGGGTGGATCCAGAAGGGTTGTGGCGCTGCCTTGGACAGAAAAACATTTGCATGTCTGACGTTACAGACTGGCCAAAGGGCTTTGTCCTTGCAGGTGTGCTCGTGGCAGGATTACTGGCACCTCTGCCCCTGGAATGTTGATGAGTTCCTGAAGTGACATCACCCTTAAAAGCATTGTACAACATGTTTTGCAGGCTGGTTTGTAAATGCCGCATCTTTTCGGACTTGTGGTATGTTGGTAACATTTCTGACACTTTATGCTTGTACCGAGGGTCTAGTAGCGTTGCGACCCAGTACAGGTCCTTCTCCTTAAGCCTCTTGATACGGGGGTCCTTCAACAGGCATGACAGCATGAAAGACCCCATTCTCACAAGGTTGGATGCAGAGCTATCCATCTCCGCTTCCTCATTATCAAGGACTGCATCATCCACGGTCTCCTCCCCCAGCCACGTACAAGACCAGGGGTCCCCAAAAGGTCACCACTAGCCCCCTGGGAAGCCTGCTCCTGTTGGTCCTCCTCCTCCTCCTCCACAAAGCCACCTTCCTCCTCTGACTCCACTTCTGGCACCTCTCCCTGCGTTGCAGCAGGTGCCTGGGTTCGTTCTGGTGATTCCGACCAGAAATCGTGCGCTTCCAGCTCCTCGTCACGCTGGTCTACAGCCTCATCTGTCACTCGTCGCACGGCACGCTCCAGGAAGAAAGCGAAGGGTATTAGGTCGCTGATGGTGCCTTCGGTGCGACTGACCATATTTGTCACCTCTTCAAAAGGTCGCATGAGCCTGCAGGCATCGCGCATAAGCACCCAGTAACGGGGGAAAAAAATCCCCAGCTGTGCAGATCCAGTCCTACCACCCAGTTCAAAAAGGTACTCGTTGACGGCCCTTTGTTGTTGCAGCAGACGTTCCAACATAAGGAGCGTTGAATTCCAGCGAGTCTGGCTGTCAGAAATCAAACGCCTGACTGGCATGTTGTAGCGCTGCTGAATGTCAGCAAGGCGTGCCATGGCTGTGTAGGAACGTCTGAAATGGGCCGACACCTTTCTGGACTGGGTGAGAACGTCCTGGAATCCTGGGTACTTGGAGACAAAACGTTGGACTATTAAATTTAACACATGTGCCATGCAGGGCACATGTGTTAAATTGCCTAGTCTCAACGCTGCCAACAGATTGCTTCCATTGTCACACACCACTTTTCCGATCTGCAGTTGGTGTGGGGTCAGCCACCGATCGGCCTGTGACTGCAGAGATGACAGGAGTACAGATCCGGTATGGTTTTTGCTTTCCAGGCACGTCATCCCCAAGACAGCGTGACAACGGCGTACCTGGCACGTCAAATAGCCTAGGGGGAGCTGGGGGTGCACAGGTGTGGAGGAGGAGAAGGAGGACCCAGCAGCAGAGTAAGAAGAAGAAGAAGACGAGGTAGAGAGCGATGGAGGAGTAGAGGTGGTGGCAGAACCGCGTGCAATCCGTGGCGGTGACACCAACTCCACTGTTGTTGTTGAGCTACCCATTCCCTGCTTCCCAGCCATTACCAAGTTCACCCAGTGGGCAGTGTAGGTGACATACCTGCCCTGACCATGCTTGGAGGACCATGCGTCAGTAGTCATATGGACCTTTGGCCCAACACTAAGTGACAGAGATGCGGTAACTTGGCTCTGCACATGTTGGTACAGGTGTGGTATTCCCTTTTTAGAAAAAAAATTGCGGCTGGGTACCTTCCACTGCGGTGTCCCAATTGCTACAAATTTGCGGAAGGCCTCAGAGTCCACCAGCTGGTATGGTAAAAGCTGGCGGGCTAAGAGTGCAGACAAGCCAGCTGTCAGACGCCGGGCAAGGGGGTGACAGTCAGACATTGGCTTCTTACGCTCAAACATGGCCTTCACAGAAACTTGGCTGGTGGCAGATGACTGGGAATGGGAACAGGTGGTCAAGGTGGAAGGCGGAGTGGAGGGTGGTTCAGACGGGTCAAGGAGAGCAGAGGTAGAGCAGTAAGATGCTGGACCAGAAGGAGTGTGGCTTTTAGTTTGCCTGTTGCCTTTGAGGTGTTGCTCCCAAAGTGCTTTGTGCTTGCCGCTCATGTGCCTTCGCATAGAAGTTGTACCTATGTGGCTGTTGGGCTTACCAAGGCTCAGTTTCTGACTGCACTCATTGCAAATTACAATGCTTTTGTCAGAGGCACACACATTAAAAAAATCCCACACTGCTGACTTTTTGGAAGTGTGCGATCTGGCGGTAACAGTAGAAGTTGGCGGCATTGGCGGCAATGGCGGGTGCGTTGGCCGGCTGAACACAGGTGCCGATACATGTTGTTGCCCTACTGATCCCTGCGGGCTGTCCTCCCTGCTTCTTCTAAGTCTTATTCTCCTACTGCCTCTCTGACTCTCCGTCTCTCCATCTGAACTACCCTCCTCTTGCTCTCTTCTACTAGGCACCCACAAAACATCAATCTCCTCATCATCATTCTCCTCAGATGCATCAATTTCTTCTGACACATCACAGAAGGAAGCAGCAGCGGGGACCTCCTCCTCATCACTCATTATGTCCATCTCTATCGTGTTCTCTGCCAGAATTAAATCTGGTGTAAGGTCCTCATCTCCTTCATCTTCTTCTGGCAATAATGGTTGCGCATTACTCAGTTCAAGAAACTCATGGGAAAATAACTCCTCTGACCCCAGTGAAGAAGGGGCACCGGTGGTGGAGGAAGTGTTACGTGGGGTGGCCATAGCAGTGGAGGATGAGGAGGATGTTGTGGTAAAGTTAGAAACGGTAGAGGATGGGGTGTGCTGTGTAAGCCAGTCAACTACCTCTTCAGCATTTTGGGAGTTCAGGGTCATTGGCTTTTTAAAACTGGGCAATTTGCTAGGGCCACAGGATTGCATAGCAGCACGGCCCCTAGCACGGCCTCTGCGTGGCGGCCTGCCTTTGCCTGGCATTATTTTTAAAAAAACAACAACAACAACAAAAACTCAGTTGGTTTTTCTGGAAACGATAATACACACAGCTAGATGGCGGGTTGAAGAAAACAGTGTGCAAATAATGCCTACAAGGTCAACGTATACACTACTACAGCGGTGGATACGGATTACGTAAAATATATGAATGCTGCTTGAAAAAAAGTAACTCAAGTGGTTTTTCTAGAGACGATAATATTATCAATATTTAGACAAAATGTGAACAAGGTCACACAGCTAGATGGCGGGTTGAAGAAAACAGTGTGCAAATAATGCCTACAAGGTCAACGTATACACTACTACAGCGGTGGATACGGATTACGTAAAATATATGAATGCTGCTTGAAAAAAAGTAACTCAAGTGGTTTTTCTAGAGACGATAATATTATCAATATTTAGACAAAATGTGAACAAGGTCACACAGCTAGATGGCGGGTTGAAGAAAACAGTGTGCAAATAATGCCTACAAGGTCAACGTATACACTACTACAGCGGTGGATACGGATTACGTAAAATATATGAATGCTGCTTGAAAAAAAGTAACTCAAGTGGTTTTTCTAGAGACGATAATATTATCAATATTTAGACAAAATGTGAACAAGGTCACACAGCTAGATGGCGGGTTGAAGAAAACAGTGTGCAAATAATGCCTACAAGGTCAACGTATACACTACTACAGCGGTGGATACGGATTACGTAAAATATATGAATGCTGCTTGAAAAAAAGTAACTCAAGTGGTTTTTCTAGAGACGATAATATTATCAATATTTAGACAAAATGTGAACAAGGTCACACAGCTAGATGGCGGGTTGAAGAAAACAGTGTGCAAATAATGCCTACAAGGTCAACGTATACACTACTACAGCGGTGGATACGGATTACGTAAAATATATGAATGCTGCTTGAAAAAAAGTAACTCAAGTGGTTTTTCTAGAGACGATAATATTATCAATATTTAGACAAAATGTGAACAAGCTCACACAGCTAGATGGCGGGTTGAAGAAAACAGTGTGCAAATAATGCCTACAAGGTCAACGTATACACTACTACAGCGGTGGATACGGATTACGTAAAATATATTATGGCTGCTTGAAAAAAGTCACTCCGGTGTTTTTTCTGGAGACGGTAATATTATGGATATTTAGACAGAATGTGAACAAGGTCACACAGCTAGATGGCGGGTTGAAGAAAACAGTGTGCAAATAATGCCTACAAGGTCAACGTATACACTACTACAGCGGTGGATACGGATTACGTAAAATATATGAATGCTGCTTGAAAAAAGTAACTCAAGTGGTTTTTCTAGAGACGATAATATTATCAATATTTAGACAAAATGTGAACAAGCTCACACAGCTAGATGGCGGGTTGAAGAAAACACTGTGCAAATAATGCCTACAAGGTCAACGTATACACTACTACAGCGGTGGATACGGATTACGTAAAATATATTATGGCTGCTTGAAAAAAGTCACTCCGGTGTTTTTTCTGGAGACGGTAATATTATGGATATTTAGACAGAATGTGAACAAGGTCACACAGCTAGATGGCGGGTTGAAGAAAACAGTGTGCAAATAATGCCTACAAGGTCAACGTATACACTACTACAGCGGTGGATACGGATTACGTAAAATATATGAATGCTGCTTGAAAAAAAGTAACTCAAGTGGTTTTTCTAGAGACGATAATATTATCAATATTTAGACAAAATGTGAACAAGCTCACACAGCTAGATGGCGGGTTGAAGAAAACACTGTGCAAATAATGCCTACAAGGTCAACGTATACACTACTACAGCGGTGGATACGGATTACGTAAAATATATTATGGCTGCTTGAAAAAAGTCACTCCGGTGTTTTTTCTGGAGACGGTAATATTATGGATATTTAGACAGAATGTGAACAAGGTCACACAGCTAGATGGCGGGTTGAAGAAAACAGTGTGCAAATAATGCCTACAGGGCAAATAATGCCTAAAAGGTCAACTTATACACTACTACAGCGGTAGTAAAATAAAAAAAAGTAAAATAAAAAAAAAATGAATATTAAAAAAAAAAAATTAAAGTTGGTGCTGCTGAACTACTAGGAGCAGCAGATTAGCACACCAGTCCCACTCCCCAACACTGCTAGACTAATAGCACTGGGCTCTTATAGTAGTAGTAGTAGTAGTAGTAAAACAACAAAAAATAAATAAAAGCAGTCCTTACAAGGACTACTGTTATTGCAGCAGTCAGCAGATGAGATCAGAAGCAGGACAGCTGCCCACTGCAGCTACATACAGAGCACTGCAGTAGAAGGTAGATTACTAGCCAGCAAAGCTACCTAAGCTTAAATGTCCCTCAAACCCCTGCAGACTTCTGTCCCTCCAATAACAGAGCAGTATCAAAACGATTACTAGCCAGCAAACTTTCAACTGTCCCTGAAATCACTAACAGGCAGCAGCTCTCTCCCTACACTATCTCTTCAGCACACACAGGCAGAGTGAAAAAACGCTGCAGGGCTTCGGTTTTTATAGGGAAGGGGAGTGGTCCAGGGGAGAGCTTCCTGATTGGCTGCCATGTACCTGCTGGTCTGGGGTGAGAGGGCAAAAAAAAGCGCCAACAATGGCGAACCCAAAATGGCGAACGTCGCGCGACGTACGCGAACTTCCGGCGAGCGCGAACACCCGATGTTCGCGCGAACAAGTTCGCCGGCGAACAGTTCGCGACATCTCTAATGATCTAGTCACCCAGAGTATTCAATTAGCAGGTAGAAAAACATCCAATTGGGAGATATGGATGACTGGACCATGCTAAATGTTGCAACTTTTATTACATTACCATAAATGTGTGTTCAATGAAGTCAAAGGGTCATTTACACGCCTTTAGCAATGCCCAGTCCCACAGCATAAAAACTCTAACCATATGAAATCAGATTATATTGTGCCAATCATCAAAGTGCTCTCCAGCTCTCCAGTGCTCAAAGAGGATATTATTGTATTAGAGAGGGTACAGAGAAGGGCAACTAAGCTGGTAAAAGGTATGGAAAATCTTAGCTATGAGGAAAGACTGGCCAAGTTGAGTTTGTTCACCCTGGAGAAAAGGTGCTTAATAGAGTTGTTCACCTTTCAAACATTTTTTCAGTGCAATGGTTTTCAGACTGTACAACAGAAAAAAAACTTTTTTCAATTACTTTCCATTTTTTATTTTTTGCCATTTTTTTAAACAAAAAAAAAATCGAAGTTTAAAGTTTAATGTTCTTGTCTCTGGTGTTTGAGTCTGGCAGTTTAGGAATTCAGGTGCAGATTCTAAACTGTTACAATTTTTGCAACATTTAGTAATCCAGAGATTCTGCTCAGCAGGGACAAAGATAAGAAATGTATCAACTAAATGTTTCAATTCGGAAAGGGTTTTTTTACAGTGAGAGCTGTGAAGATGTGGAATTCTCTCCATGAATCAGTGGTACAGGCTGATACATTAGATAGCTTTAAGAAGGGGTTGGATGGTGTTTAGCAAGTGAGGGAATACAGGGGTATGGAGATAGCTCATAGTACAAGTTGATCTAGGGACTAGTACGATTGCAATCTTGGAGGTAGGTAGGAATTTTGTCCCCCTCTGAGGGGAGAGTCTTCAAATGAGTTTTTTTGCCTTCCTATGGATTAACTAGCAGTTAGGCAGGTAATATAAAGAGTTAAAAGGTTGAATTTGATGGAGGTGTGTCTTTTTTCAACTTACTATGTTACTATGGGGCCGATTCACTAAGGGTCGAATATTGAGGGTTAATTAACCCTCGATATTCGACAGTGGCGTAACTAGAAGTAACAGGGCCCCCCTGCAAAATAAAAATTATGGGCCCCCGACTCTATAGCACTTTTTATACTCCTCCCCTTTTGTGTGGTCTCTTCTTTCCTTATGATTTATTACTTTTTACAATTTTTTTTTTTTACAATTTTCCATTCCCCAATTCGTACGGTACTCGTCTCCAGACTCATGCACAGCAGCAGCACAGTCAGGCAGCTCCAACCAGCCCGAGTCCAGCAGTTACGCCTAATCTTGCTTCTTCCGCTCTCACTCACCTGCACCGTCACGTGACTCACGTCACAACGTGCGTCCACGACGATTACACAAGAGGAAGAGGGAGGGCAGGCGGAAAGCTGAGACGGCGAGCGAGTACAGACGAGCAGAGAGAAAGGGCGGAAGTAAGAATGAGGAGCGGCGCAGTACGGAGCAGGGAGGGCGGAAGGAAGAGGATCTATTCTGTCACGGGTGACGGATCGTATCATGTGCAGTGACTACTTGACTGCAAATTGTGCAAAAACACCCGATGCTGGCTGCATTCATCAGGGACATTGCATCGAGCAGGCCGGGCCCCCTCTCCTCCGGGCCCCCCCGCAGCTGCGGGGTCTGCTTCCTCCCTAGTTACGCCACTGATATTCGACTAGGAATTAAAATCCTTCGACTTCGAATATCGAAGTCGAAGGATTTAGCGCAGATAGTTCGATAGAATCGTTCGATTCGAAGGATTTTAATCCAACGATTGAAGGAATATCCTTCGATCAAAAAAAGTTAGCCAAGCCTATGGGGACCTTCACCATAGGCTAACATTGACTTTGGTAGCTTTTAGATGGCGAACTAGGGGGTTGAAGTTTTTTTTAAAGAAACAGTACTTCGACTATCGAATGGTCGAATAGTCAAACAATTTTTACTACGAATCCTTCGATTCGAAGTCATAGTCAAAGGTCGAAGTAGCCCATTCGATGGTCGAAGTAGCCCAAAAAAAACTTTGAAATTCGAAGTTTTTTACCTTCGAATCCTTCACTCGAAGTTAGTGAATCGGCCCCCTTTGTTACTATGTTAAAGTAACAGCAATATACAAAAATTATTAACCCTGGTGGCATATAGATTACCCTAAAACAACATTCTCATAACAAGTGGTAAAGCCACTGGATAAATCATGGTTTTCTTTTCAATTATCCTAACATGAGTTTGGTGTTTGGTTCTCATTAACGGATTCTAGCATACATCAAAAGAAGTGGTGGGTTAAATCAAATAACAGCCCTTTAAGGAATTAAAATCTATATGCAAAGCTTACATGGCTGCCTGGAATCCCTGAAGAGAATGTAGTATTAAGCCCATTGTATAAATTTGTCAGTGTAAATTAGTATTTTAAGTATTTTTCATTGTAGTAAATCTTAACATGTATACATTCCTGGCGTGTAATCAACCAGGTTACAGCTCCGTTCTGTTCATCCGGCCTTATTAAATTGTCATTTTGTTGCATGTGAGGACTTTTTACTGGAAGGGTTTATCACTCGTTGGCAAGGTGTAAATCCCAAAGTTATTGTTCATTTATGTTCTGAGGAAGACATAGGAATGAGGGGGCATTGCGCTTATTTAATATATATTTAGAGCAAATAGGAACATAAAGTTTGTAAGCTTAGAGAAAAAAAACATTTAAAAAAAGTTATTGTACCTTGTGAGCTTGTATCGGTAAGTGAAATAAAATTGATGTCACCCTCCTTTGTTTTTTAAGTACAGGTATAGTATGCCTTATCCAGAAACCCGATATCTAGAAAGCTCCGAATTACGGAATGACTGTCTCCCATAGACTCCATTTTATCCAAATAATCCACATTTTTAAAAATGATTTCCTTTTTCTCTGTAATAATAAAACAGTAGCTTGTACTTGAGCCAAACTAAGATATAATTAACCCTTATTGGAACCAAAACCAGCCCATTGGGTTTATTTAATGTTTAAATGATTTATAGCAGACTTAAGGCATGAAGATCCAAATTACAGAAATATCCATTTTCCGGAAAACCCCAGGTCCCGAGCATTCTGGATAACAGGTCCCATACCTGTACAAATGATCAATATTATTCTTTTAATATTGAGGTCCCCAAAGACCAATTATGTCCCAAAGATGTCAAAAAGACCTTGTCTAGTGCACTATAAGCAAGTTTGGCAGAAGCCTAAATCCCTTAAATAATGTTACGAATCCTTCCAAATAGACAAAACAACTGAGGAAAGTGAGCAGTGTTTAAAAAATAAACCTTTTATCGCATTCTCTTCCTCTGGTTTATTTTTATTGATCTTTAGAACAAATCTGGCTAGAAAGTATCAGTTACCCACTGATGGATCACACAGGCTTCCAAGGTAAAGTAGGTAATATTTATATATGATTATGACATTTAGGGGCAGATTTATCGAAAATTTGAATCTTTAAATTGAATTTGAAAAAAAATCCAAAATTCGAATATCGAAATTTATCATGTACTGTCTCTTTTAAAATTCGACTTAGACCGTTCACCATCTAAAACCTGCCAAATTGCTGTTTTAGCCTATGGGGGACCTCCTAGAATGTATTTGGAGTCATTTGGTGGAATATACTTCTATTCAAATTCGTTCGAAAATGATCCAAATTCGAAATCAAACGGTCAAATACAGCCTATTCACCCAAAGTTAAAAAAAAAGATTTTTTTTTTAATACATTTTGCTGGTCTTTTTTTATTCAAATTTTGAGGTGGTGGGAGTTTAAAAAAACTCCCATCACCTCGAAATTCGACCCTTGATATATTTGCCCTTTAATATATCCTGTCTTCTTGTTCACTAATATCTCCCTACATACTGATATTGTTGTACAGAAAAGTACAGGTATGGGACCTGTTATCCAGAATGCTTTATAAGTAATACAATAGCACAAACCTCCTTCTAGGTGCCTTAAATCAAGGTGGAGAAGAGTTTTCAGATTTTTTTATGCAAAGAACATTGAAATGATGTAGAGCTTCTTTCCTTCTGAAAGGGAAGTCTTGACCACTCAATAGCAAAATAAAACATCATTTTGGTTTAATGTGATCTTTTCAACAAAAACGAACAATTTGGGGTTCACTTTTTAAGAACCTCTAAATATTATTTAAGATATGAGGCATTGACTGCAATCTACTTACCCCCCATTAGCAACTAGATTTTTTTCTGAGATCTTTTGCACCACAGAGTAAATGATTCCCTGCAATCCAGCTGTCGGCGGGTGCAATAATGCATTGAAAGAATGTAATCACGTTAGTATCTGATACACATGAAGCAGCCTAAGTAGATGGGATTTCTAAATGAACAGCAAAATGGCTTTGAAGTAACTCAATGCTTCATACAATTATCAGCATTTTCTTTCAAAAACATTTCCTTAACTTTCCATTTCAATTAAGTAATTTAGCACCCAGAATAAATATCAGCCTAAAATTATTTACAAAAGCTGACACCGGGACTTAAAGCGCAGCTGTTACCCAGACAAATTCTTTTTCAAATGCATTATAATATGATAGTTTTAGGCATTTAAATGGGGGGGGGGTTTGAGCTCCTGTTAAAAAGGTTTATTTTTCGGGTGGGCTCGACTGTCAATCAGAGCATTCAGTACAGCTAAACAGAACCCAGAGGCAATAGCTAGTGATGGGCGAATTTGGGGTGTTTCGCTTCGCCAAAAAATTAGCGAATTTCCCACGAAATTTGCAAAACGGCGGCAGTTTCGTGAATTTATTCGCCGGTGGTGAATTGCAGGAATTCACTGCAAATTCGAGCCTGGCGAATAAATTGGCCCATCACTAGCAATAGCTAACAGCAATGGAGAAGGAAACAATATGAAGATGACTCAAGTATTGAAACAAAGGAATCTTAGTCATTTATTTTGCCCAATATGTTCTACAGTTCTTAAATAATACTCTTGGCCAAGGATTAGTGATGGGCTAATTTATTCGCCAGGCACGAATTTGTGGCGAATTTGCGCGATTCGCCGCCAGCGAATAAATTCGCGAAACGCCAGTGAAAATTCGCGTAAAAAATGGGCGCCGGCGTCAAACAAACGGGCGCCGGCGTCAAAAACGAGACGCCGGCGCCGTTTCGTTAATTTTTCGCCGTTTCGCGAATTTCGCTAATTTTTCGGCGAAGCGAAACGGCGCAAATTCGCCCATCACTACCAAGGATAAGTTGGCATCATTCTTTCAGTGGACCTCACAGTTCAGTGTTTTTAGGTGTATCTTTATTTATACAAAATATGTGCTTTGCTCCACCATGCTGTTAATTTGGGCAATGAATTCAACACTGACTATGACAAAATATCTAATGTGAAAGATTAGTTAATTAACTAATTAGTTAATTACACTACAGGAACCCTGGGAAGGAATCGGAGTTTAGCTTCTGAATTTTCCATAACCTATAGGCTGAAGCTTACCAACTGGTCTTTGTATTTACATGTTTAACTTTTTAGAAAGGATCCGTTTTAGAAGACGGGCTATATCTTTACTTAAGTTCTCACTATTATGCAATGCAAATATGCATATATTTTGCATATTTCTGCAAATAGCCTTTAAAATATAAATGGTACTCATTTATAAAATGTCCAAATAATGGGGACATGAGAAGTCACATCAGCTTTCCATGAACTGAATAAAGACACTCATCATTGGACCTTGTGCAGTTATTGGGTAAATTATTTCCTATGAAACATCTTGATTATGGCAGACTGTAGTCATTTCATAAATAATGTAAGAATGCATGAATTTAAAACTATGGGAAAATTATTGAAATCATTTGATTTTCAATTTCCCCAATTTAGGAGCCCATTTACTAAGGGTCGAAGTGAATTCGAAGTGAATTTTCGAATTCAAAAACTTTGAATATCGAAGTAATTTTTGGGTACTTTGACCATTGAATAGGCCAAAATTTGTTTCGAATTGAAAAAACGCTGCATTCAAAAATCGAAGTACAATCTCTTTAAAAAACTTCGACTTAGACACTTCGCCACCTTAAACCTGTCGAATTGCTATGTTAGCCTATGGGGACCTCCTAGAACCTATATCCAGTATTTGGCTAAGTTTTTAGAAGTCAAAGTTTTTTTTTTGATTTCAACAATCGATCAAACGATTTGAATTCGATCAAAAACAGCTAAGTTCAATCAAAAAAAAAAACTTTGACTATTGAATTTCTACAATTCGATGGTCGAATTTCAAAGTTTTACCACTTCGAAATTCGACCCTTAGTAAATGTGTCCCTTAATGTCAAGTTTTGATTTTTTTATTAAACATTTTCTTTAACTTAACTGAAAATGAATAAATCTGCATCACAGGGCCGAATTTTGAATTGAAAAAAACTTTTAAATTTGAATTCAAAAAGACCAACCAAAATTAAGTCAAAGGTTTTTCTTGGACAAATAGGTCAGTTTTTGGCCAAATTCGAAAGGAATAGCATATTCGATCGAATTCGATTCAAAGTTTTTCCCAATTGGAGTTTTTCAACACCAATTGACTCCAAATAGGTTATAGGAGGTCCCCCATGGGCTAAAACAGTAATTCAGCAGGTTTTAGATGGCTAATGGTCGAAGTCAAATTTTTAAACAGACAGTACATGATAAATTTCAATATTCACATTTTTGATTTTTTTTTCAAATTCAAATCGCATTTGGACTATTCCCTAGTCGAAGTACACAAAAAATAGCTCGAAATTCGATTTTTTTTTTCATTCAAAAAGATCACCTCGACCTTTGATAAATCTGCCCCTTAATATTTCAAAATATTTTCTCAAACATTAAAATGTAAATATCCAGTGGAAAAGCGCTCACAGAAATTTTTCAGCAGGCATGTATTCGTGGCAAAAATTCACACTAGGTCATCTGAAACAGCAATAAAAATATGGCAAGAAAAATTTTGCAGCAACAAAAAAGTTGCAAAGACAAAATTGTTGCCGAGACAAAAAAGTCACCATAAGAAAAATGCCCATTGACTTTAATGCATTTGGAGTGAGTATAAATTGTCACGGGCGTAAAAAATTGTCTGTGTGAAAAAAAAAATTACGCCTATTGACTCCAATGTGTTTAGCAATTTTTTTGCCATTTAGTGAATTGTTTTGCAGTTTTGTAAATTCTTTGGCGAAGCGAAATTAGGCAAATAATGAGTCACGTGGATTTATCTCTTCAATAATAGAGATTGGTTGAAAAATGGAAATTTTTTAATTAAAACCCAGTAGAGATCAAGAGGCAGATCTAGCAAAAATCGGAGTAGATTTTATTTCCACGATTCAAATTTTTTCACATTTCAGTTATATTTTCGAAAAGTTAAATGTCTGGTATTTATGAAGTCAATGGGAGATGTCCTAGGCAAAGCTCAAGTATTTTGTTTGATTTGAGGATTTCTATCCAAAGATTCGATCAATTTGAGTTTTTTGGGACATGAACTCGATCGGATTTTTTTCCCCCATCGTTTTATATTCGAGTTTTTGACATTCTAATTTTTCATAAATACCCAAACATTCGAAATTCTAATTTATCTAAAGCAGAAAAACCCGCACACAACCTAATTGGATTCTTGATAAATATGCTCTAACGATGTTAATAAAAATGAACCGGAAGGGATTTTTTTTTTTTTTTACAATTTTTTAGCATTATTTTCTTATTTGAAAATAGACCTGACATAAACACAATTTCTCAGAAAGTGCTTTCCAGTAATGTCTTCCAGCTGAAATCTTGGTTTAAATGTTTGTTTCCCATTTACAATGGGAATGCTGCTGGTTCTCACATTGGTGCCTGCTGCAGATTAACACCAACTGCTCGGATTCACAAAACGAAAGAATGAAACTTGACATTGTTTTCTCCCATAACATGTTCATCATTGTCACATAAAACAGTATAGAATTTTTTTTTCCTTCCATTAAAAGAATTCTAAGTTACTATGGAGATTATCTAACAAGTGGTTTACACGCTGCCCCTTAGCTGTCATCGCATAGTGCTTAATTTATTTAGCTACTCCAAACCTCTTTGGAAAAAAGTCACCCATATTTCTCACAACAGGCTTTGATTTATTTGTCAGTGTCAGCCAAGGCATTACATTTATTATGATTCACCTTCCCATGATGACATTTCATTTGTCTTGGGAGAGAAGATGTTCCTGGAGGCAGGAGATCAACATCCCCTTAGCCTTCTGGATATCGCATAATAAACGAGGGGCCTGCTTTTTCTCAGTGTCTCAATAGGAAGACATGTTTATGTTAAAGGACCAAGCCCCCACAGAATATTTACAAAATTTGGTGCAGAGGTGTTGATACATAAATCTGAATCTTGAAGCCTATGTGAAATACAAGTGCTATAAAATACTTTTCAAAGAGAAAAGGCACAGAGCTTTTTTTCCCTCTAGTGCCCTTATTAATTGCATGCTATTTGTAGCTTGAAATTATATGTCTTATCTGAAGACTCTATCTCGTTTCTGGTTATAAATTGTATATGCTCTGAGTTTGCTTAATAGATGAAAAATATTCCCTTTATCTTATAAACAATGTCCAGCCTCAATATTCAAGAGCTTTTTTTTCAGTGCCTGACAATAGAGTTAGGCAGTGTTTTTCTAAACATTATCAATTGCACTTAACTGACTTTGCAGGAATTTTAACTTTTTTACAAGAAAAGTGTAAAGCCTATAAGCACACATTTAGGGGGTTATTTATCAAAATCTGAAATTTCCGCACTATTTTCTGAAAACCACTATGACCAAATCCGCACTGACCCTTTCCCTATTTATCAATACATTTTTTACGAAAATTTCTTGTGCAGGAAATGACTTGACAAAATCATTAAAAAATCCAAATCGTAAAATCTTTTCAGATTTGTCGCCAAAAACTGAGACTTTTTCAGATTTGATGCCCAAAACCTGCAACTTTTTTTGGATTTGAGGCTGAAATCACGAAATCTTCGGATTTTTGAACAAAACCCAGTGCAGATCAGGATATCAATGGAACATCTGCCGTTGACTTCTTCATGAACTTGGCAGGTCTGAGTTGGAGTACTTTTATATTCAGACTTTTAACACCATCAGATTTGATGGCCAAATATCATGACTTTTTCGGAAAGCCATCATAAGTCAGGATATCTTCGGGACATCTGCCATTGACTTCTACATGAACTTGACTTCAATGCATTTGGTGAAATAAAATTTCCCCTGTGACTTTAAAGTTTTGCTGCAAAAAAAGTTAGAAACAATGTCCATTGACTCTAATGCATTTGACACAACAAAAAATGTCTATTGGCCAATGTATTCAGAGTGAGAAAAACCACCAATACATTTGCAGAAATTTCTGTCAAATGTTGCCATTTTGGGGAAAATTCACGAAAAAAATTGTGAAAATCTGAGCTTTTCCCGCAAAGCAAATTTTCAGGAAAATGTAAAAACAAATAAGTTAAAAACCCGAGAATCTTTATTGAAGCTCAACGTTTCGATCCCCCTTCGTCAGGAGGGAAAAACAAACCCTGTGGGGGATCGAAACGTTGAGCTTCAATAAAGATTCTTTCTATTTTTTTAACCTTTTTTGCAAACCCTGTGAGTGCTGCTTTCTTTTACTTTGGATTCTATAACACATTGGCAGGCACCCAGGTTCTTATCCATGGAAATGGTGTGCACCTTGGGACTGTGAATATATATATATATATATATATATAGGTAATGTAAGGATCAGCACACTCATTTGTAGAAAAGCAAAGTGTATTTTATTTCAACACAGCATTGCTGTGTTGAAATAAAATACACTTTGCTTTTCTACAAATGAGTGTGCTGATCCTTACATTACCTGTATCATTAATTTGATCCTGCACCTCAAACTCATCCATGTATCGAGTGCTGATACCCACAGGACGCATATATATATATATATATATATATATATATATATATATATATATATATATATATATATATATATATATATATATATATATATATATATATAGACAAATACAAGATTCCTCTGCACTCAACCCATTATCAATATATTTAAGACAGAGACATTTTGTGCATACTGCTACTAAAAAATGCCTTACCCTTTAAACAACACAGGGATTGTTTGTCCATATATTGCAATATATTTAAGCTGGCCAACTACGTCAAAGTTATCCCATATCTGGCCAGTCCTACGCTTAATTTTCATCTGATTCATTAAGAATTCTATTGCTTCATTATACATTTTACAAAGGGACTAAGTTTTACCTGCAACTTACTAGCTGCTTTCAAAGTAAAACTCCCAAAACTTGGCTGCCCTTTTATTAGACACCAGTGGGATCACCTGACTATAGCTGGGAAGGGTGGGAGCTACAACATGGAGCTGGTCACTGCTCCTGTATAACTATAACAAACAAGGGAAAGTTGTGCTCACCACTATTTTTTAAAACCATTAGGCGGGGGTGCAATGAGGCTGTGACCACAAAATACATATAGTCAACTACAAGATTCCTCTGCACTCAACCCATTATCAATATATTTAAGACAGACATTTTGTGCATACTGCTACTAAAAAATGCCTTACCCTTTAAATAAAACAGGGATATGGGATGACTTTGACGTAGTTGGCCAGCTTAAATATATTGCAATATATGGACAAACAATCCCTGTTTTACTTTGAAGTAAGCTAGTAAGTGGCAGGTAAAACTTAGTCCCTTTGTAAAATGTATAATGAAACAATAGAATTCTTAATGAATCAGATGAAAATTGAGCATAGGACTGGCCAGATATGGGATGACTTTGACGTAGTTGGCCAGCTTAAATATATTGCAATATATGGACAAACAATCCCTGTTTTATTTAAAGGGTAAGGCATTTTTCAGTAGCAGTATGCACAAAATGTCGCTGTCTAATGATAATGGGTTGAGTGCAGAGGACTCTTGTATTTGTCTATATATATATATATATATATATATATATATATATATATATATATATATATATATATATATATATATATACTGTATATATATATATATATATATATACAGTATTATTATACTGTATATTAGGTATATATAAAGATTCTGGATTGATAGAAAGAACATTTCTCTATCATGTGATAAGTTGTTAAATAATCAATTACTGATTATTTATTACACTATGATGTTCATAAGCAGAATAAATCGAAATTATTTCCTGTTAGACAATGAAAAAGAATATGAGGACTATTAATAATATTAAAACCTTGAAAGAGCATGATTTGAGATGTCCAACTCAAAAACTGAAAGTGGTCTTACAGGAGGCTCCCGGATGATGTAATTCAGAGCAGGGGCGATCCTGGCCCCTCCGCCGCCTGAGGCAGCAGCAGTTGCTGCTGCCCCCCTCCCCCAGAAATTCGCTCTTAAAGTACCAGGAGAAGCATTCTTGCCGCCCCTGGTACCTAGTAGGGCGCTGCCGCCTGAGGCGACAGCCTCAACTCGCCTCATTGGCGAAGCACCTCTGATTCAGAGAAAATGGCACACAGAGGCACCATATTGTCACCTTATTTTTTATTTTACACATGCAATAGCTGGTCCTAAACCTATGTCTTTCTAGAGAGGTTTGGATGTCTTTAATAGGATGTCAAAATTACTTCTTTGTATAGCTTCAGGTTAGTGTGTGGTGGTGGGTATGATATGTAGAGAATTTTTTGTGAGGTCCACATTAGGTGGTGTGCTATTGGTGCCTTAAATATTTGTGCTATAGTCAATTTGAGCTGAGGCTGTGATACTGAGTTTCTATCTATGCCAATATCTTGTACTTCCCATAGTCAAGTGGCAATCACCCCCTTGGGGCTTGCCGCAGAAAGGGAGAGGTTTTTCATGCACACATGCCTCCAGAGCCCAAGGGAAAGCAGATCTTAGGGTTGGTCTGGTCCAAGTGCACAACCTGCAACAAGCCTGGCTATTTGCACCACTGCCAAAAAAACTAACTACATGACAAAAAGTGAAACAGTTTTTATGTAATAGGTGCCATTTTCCCTTCACCAAAAAGTTTACAAAATGGCAAAATTTTTCAGAAAATAATTTTTTTCAGCACAAAGTGGTGGTGGTGGTGGGGTTTTTTCGCCGAAACAAAATGCATGTCAATATTCTAATAATGTCCCATTCACACTGAAAGATAAAATGATACAGAATGAAGAAAGTTCTATGTTCATATGCTTGTTTACTTGTGTCTGTAATGTGTCTGTAAGGGAATATTGCTGGAAGATAAACAACAACATTTCTATATTCTCTTTAATCATAAAATATGATCCAGTTTCCTTTTCCAGTATCAAGGGTTTAAAAATAACCGATTCTTAAAAAGAAATCCATCAGAAAACAGAGCACACAACCTTAATGGTACAGATGCTATTCAGAAACACAGAGATGAAGACGAATGTGCCCACGTAACTACAGAGCAGTGCACCGAGCCATTGTATCATTTTGTAGAGTACAGATGAAAAGCACCTACTGCATGTCATAGAAACAGATTCATTCGGATTTAGGTTTTTCAAGTGTATAATTGCCCTTGACCTGTACGATGCCCTTCTGCATTCAACACAGAGAGACAACCCAGGTCAGAGGAAAATTACTGAGCGTAACAGTTCTAAACTTCATGCGCGCATGTTAAGTATTGTAAAGCATGCACCAAGAACTAATAAGGAGGTAAGCAATCGCTCACTTCAGGGTGTACATTAAGCAAAGGCACAGCATGGCATAGATGCATTGTAACCAGTGTCGGACTGGGCCGGCGGGACACCGGGAAAAACCCCGGTGGGCCCCGGGCTCTTGTGGGCCCCGCCGGCCCAGATCCGCTACTTAGTGGGGCGGCGCGACCCCACTTTGTTTGGGGTCGCGGTAGAATAGAAGGGCTGCGCATGCGCACAAACGCGGCGCCGCGCGCATGCGCACAAACGCGGCGCCGCGCGCATGCGCACTAGCCGCCTGCAGCACTCCGGAGCGGCAGTGGCGGCTGGAGGGGGCCCTGGGGCAGTAGCCCCGGTGGGCCCCATGCCTCCCAGTCCGACCCTGATTGTAACGCATAAGGCAAAGTGCGGTGATTTAGCTTAATGCACAACCTGGAGTGGCTTATTGTCCTCAGAAAATATTCTGAATGCAGAAGAACAAAGACTGAATGTTTTCATTTTAACTCTTTCGAAGGAAAATATGTATATTGTGACGCCTGCCACTCTGTTTAAGCAGACGACAGCCATTTTATTCTAACTGGGTTAAAGAAAAAAAACTCCACTGAAATATTTTAACATAACATAGCGTTAGAAATTAAAATCATGTCCTTGAAAATTGCTTGTGATATGATAATTATTATCTTCCTAAAGAGTATTTAACAACAAATAATTATGATCAAAAATATTCTGCATGTAGTGATTGAGAAGCCTGCACTAAAATCAATTAATTGCAACTTTTATTTTTCCTTTTTTGCCCTTTGTATAAATCTAATATAACACTAGAGCATTAAGAGCAGAGCTCATTTATTGCCCCCTTGTACATATATATGTATAACTGTATAGCGAGGAACACATTTTTCCAACTCAAATTTGCATTAGAATTTAGCCATGCATTTAGTTAAAAACCAAAAAATGCAGGTTCTGTGCCAAATAAAGGCCACAGTAATATTAGGATTTTCCCGTGCATTTTAAATGCAGGAAAAAATGTCCATTGACTCCAAAGCATCTGTCACAAGAAAACCCACAGCAATTTCACAAATATTTCAGTGAATCGAAATGGGGCAGCATAATTATTTTATTTATATAGTGCTACCAGGTCATGCAAAGCTGTTCAGTTTTTACAAAGTTAGTATTTTTACATTTTACAAAGTGAGCATAAACAGTGTAAGAAATTGGTATAAAAATACAGTTGATTAGGTGTCATGTGATAAGAGATACAAAGAGAAAGCGGTTCCTGCCTTGTAGAGCTAACAGTCTACAGTATGTGGGTGTATAAATAGGAGGGCAAACGTGCACAAAAGTTTAGACATTGGCCCTTAAGTGCTGGACCAGATAATGTTCAAGTGCACCAAAAGATAGGATCTGAGTTTCTATTTGAAGAGGTCGAGAAAGTGGCTTTGAAAGTAGCGGAGGAGATGTCCAGGAACTTACAGGAATACAAGTGAAGAAATGTAGTGAGGAGCAGAGGAGGGAAGGGCTTTCCTTTGCTTAACATGTTTAGATCACTGGGTCTCTCAGATCTTTGTGTGCTTCTCTGGACATTTCCTTCTAGAAGAAGATCATGAAGATCTACAAGATGGTCTTGTTGCTCCTGTGTTTGCAAGTCTGGAGGTGACAACCAATAATGAGAGGACCAATTCTGCCTCTTTATGCAGTGCTTGCTTTTCAAGTCCCTCCTGGGCAGACCTGTGGTCAAGATATAGGAAAATATCTATGAATCAGTTACATAGACCTGATTCCATAAATGTCCCGGATTAAAGGTTCATGTCGTTCAAGTTGGGCTTTCATTTGTATCAAGACAGCATTCTCTCCTAATGTTCCTGTAACCACCCTACCACTACCACAAGCCCCCCAGGATGGCCAACCCCAATGTTAAGAAACCACTATCTTACTAAATATGAGGAATCTCTCTATCTCTCTACACACTCTGATGACCAAGGGTTGAGGTTCAGATGAAGCAGATGTAGTGCATTATCTGGTACATACAGTATCTTGCATCTGTCAAATACTTTCTTCCTTATTAAAGGGAAATGGCTGTGACATTTTGGGATTTTTTTCTCCCCCAAGAGAATTAATGTTTTACTCCATTTATTCATGTTGTGAGCTGCGGGATCCACAATAGACACTTTTCTTCTTTTTAAGGCAGTTTATTTACACCCAGGGGTGACCATTTCAGGATAAAAAGCATAAATCATAAAAATAAATCCTGTCCACTGGGCGCTACCTTCACACATGAAGAGTTCCCTTACTAACCTGGGCCCCTTGTGGACCACCAGTAAGAAAACACATAAGTTGGGGTCACCCCTGAACTCACGGTTCTGGAGGGATTGCTCAGCCTCCTGGCTTTTCTCCAACGTCTTACTCAGACCGATTCTCTGTAAATTGGTCTTGTCTCTCTCTGCACCTCGCAGTGGTTCCCCTCTGGGAGTTCCTCACACAGGCAGGTTTCCTTCCTGCTCTGTGCCCTGCTCTGAGAGAGACTCTTAACAGCCTCACTAGAACTAAATACCTTTCCACAGGACAGCCTTCCTGTGGAGGTTGAGCTCTAATCCATGAGCTGGACTACTGGATTGGCTTGCATGTTCTTTCCAGAATACTCCAGCTTCCAGGACCTCACCACCAAAGAAATTCTTCTCTGTTTATTAACAACCTTTCTGGTGCCTACACCTTCTACTGGGGAGAAATCTGAGTAAATTTTTAACCAATTCCTCAGTCACTCTACCACAATGCATATTTTGTGTGCACTGTGTAACATTGTATATTTTGACTCTAGTGGGTGGTATCCTTTGGACTGTGCTGTAACAATTAGGTTCTCCCTTCGATTTACTGATAACTAGCTTTCTCACCAGATAAAAGAGAATTAGCTCATGGGGGTGTACCTTTTAATATCGCCAAAAATTGAAGGATTTTTGTTCTGAAGCAAATATAGAGGACTTACAAGGGAGATTCAAAAATAAATCTGTCATCTACAGACAACTATGATGTCACATTTTTAGTAATCCCATGACTAATCAAGTAATGAAAGGTGGAGCTCCTGGAGGTGAACATTAAGCCAACCATATCTTTAAAATTATAGTTGGAGCTTAAAGAAACCACAGACAGTTGGCCTGGTAAACATCTAGGTTACACATTGATTAATGTTTCAGTTAGCAAGTATGTTTACCCCCACACACAATAGTCATTCTCATTCATGGGGAGATGCTGTTAATGTCAGCCAAGTAGCAGTAAATATATCGGAGACAACTAATGCTAACTCAAGATTATAAAGAAATATATGTTTCCCTACTCCGTAGACATAGCAAGAATATCCATTGTTGAGAAATGATGGTGCTGTTGGAGAGAAGGGAGTTGGGGAAAGAGATTAGGATTCAGAAAACATCATAATAACATGACAGACCAATAAATGCTTTGACAGGTTATAAAACATGTTCATTTAAAGTAAAATCTTTGGCTTTGATATACACCATTCATACAACTGCGCTTTAAAGAGAAGAGGGTTCATATGGAACAGTGAAGTACTACAGGAGCAAGGTTAAGTTGGTAGAGCGTATAAGTGTCCTAGGGTGCAATGCTGAACCAATGGTTGGTGCTCAGCCTCAACAACATCTAGGATGTATAAATATGGAGTTAAGATGTTCATACAAGGGTATATAAAAGCTGCTGACTCCAGACAGAATCAGCAGCTTATTGGGTGAATGTCAGGAAAGGCCATTAATTGAACTCTTGTCTATTTGTTGAACCATACCTGCATCATTCTCTTGAGCCACTGGGGTCCCTTAGTATCAGCATGGGTTTGTTATTATGATGGACTTGTGCTATCTCTCTGCTGCTCTCTTGCCCCTCCTTCCTTATTAACTTCAACTGTTGTCAATATACAATCTTGCCCCTTTTATAAGCAACTCCCAGTTGCTTTTTCATTAGGTTTCCCACCCAGATCTGGCCTGCGACTCCTTGTTCTTTGCCTTGTTCCAAGTTCCTAGTTGCTAGTCTCTGAGTCCTTTTCCTATTCCTGTACCCTTGTCCTGATTCCATGCCTGCTTTGTGTGGATCTCCTAGTACTGACCTCAGCCTGACCTCTGGACATTCTCGTTGACTCCCTGACTTCTTCGTGTCAACTCCCGGTACTGACCTCGGCTTGCTCTCTGGACTTTCCCTCTGGACTTCTGCCTGTCTCAACCTCAGCTTGTTTATCAGACCTTTGCTGCAAGCCATCTGTCCCGACATTTGGTCCATTGACTGGACTTTGTTTTGCCTGCCGGTATCTTGGTTTATTCTGTTAATTCAATGGTTAATGTTTTGCCCTTCTTCCTATTTGTCCTCAGTGACAGAATGTGACACCGAGTATGGTGTCTACTGATCAGCCTATACCCACAATTGGGTAGCTATCTACTGGAAGATTTGAAAATCCTGTCAAATGTGGACTAAATTAGAGCACCAATGAAGTCCTCTTCTGACAGGCCTACATAGGTTCTGTTGTTTAAAGTGATCATTGACTCCTCCAAGCCTCCAAGGTCCAAGATCTGATCTTCTGGCAACCAGAACAACAAACAGGTTTCACTGTGTATGATCAGCTTTAAAATGATTCAAAAACAAACCAATACCTTTTATATATATAAATATTAACCATGTCACTGATGGCTTTGCAAGATGATCCTTTTATACATACTAATGATCTATCACCACATCTATCTATAGTAACATAATACCTGAGGTTGATAATAAATATGTACCTGCCTGCCATGGATCCTATTTCAAATATTAATCCAAAGGAAAGCAAACTCGTCAACAGATCCAAAATAAAACCAGGACCTTCACCAGATGGTTAGAAGATGGTTACCAGTTCCAAATCCAGTTTCCATACAGGTATGGGACCTTTTATTCAGAATGCTCAGGACCTGGCGTTTTTCCATATTTTGAGTCTTCATACCTTAAGTCTACTAGAGAATCATGTAAATATTAAATAAACCCAACAGGCTGGTTTTGCTTCCAATAAGGATTAATTATATCTTCATTTTGATCAAGAACAAGCATTTTTTTTAATATTACAGAGAAAAAGGAAATCATTTTTAAAAATGTGGATTATTTGGTTTAGAGGGAGTCTATGGGAGACAATTCGGAGCTTTCTGGATAACGGGTTTCTAGATACCTGTACTGTTAGGTATTTTCCTTAATAGTAATACATATTTATATATTTATACAGTATTTTAGATGACCACCAATTGCTGGGGAGATACATGTATTCCTTTTATCTCAAAAAACTACTCTGCAGTTAAAAGTATTGGCTCTCAAACACATCCAGACAAGTGAGTTGCTGAGTTTAGCTTTGACTTAGGAAAAATAAGGCATTGGTCCAAACTGCCCCCTGAAGTGACCATACACACCCAGACACAAGACATTCATTCCAAAATAGGAAAACCTTTAAATGTTCTTAAGATGCCAGTCTGAGTGACTTGGTTATGTTTTTTCTGACATGCAGTATTTTGATCCTTTACACATTTGCTAAACTAATAAAAAAAACTATGAAATTAATAAGGGAATTAAGTGCTAAGAAATCCTCTGCATGGGAGCAGCTTTGAAAATTACGCAAAAAAAAAAAAAAAAGCAATAGCATATATTCACGTTTCTTTTTCTTTTATTCATGAACCCAAAATTACACTTAAGCACTGCATGAACTAAGATTTCTAACATTTACTTATGGCCTCCAATTAATTGTGATCAGGGCTCTTTCTTGCCGGATTAGGATGTATTGCAACACATAGCTTCTACTGTGAAATTTTATTTGGGTAAATAACTCGGGGCAGTAAAATCCTTAATAAGATAAGTCAAAATAATGATGAGCTAGAATTCTACAGTATCATCCAGGGATGCCTAGCACATAATTTGCAACTATGCAAGCGGATACTTTTCATTGCCCAAATTATTTCATTCATAATTTTCTATAAAGATGCAATTGAATTTAGTTTAATGATGCTTATATGACACTTAAACCAACTTTGTGTCCAACAACATGGATAAAATATTGTGTGATATGCACGTTGCGGTATGGACCCAATATTGGGGTGTGTTGAGTAACCGTAAAAGAATTCGGTTCAATACAGTAAAGGTGGACATGCACAGGCCGATATACACCATCAACTTGGTCCTTCGATCCGTAATGGTCCATGTATGGGGCCTGCCGAAAGGCCTGTCCAACTAGCCTATCTGAATGAAAATCTGTTGAGCAGGTTTACATATACCATTCAGCTTGTTGATGCGGTCCTCATCCCACAGATTGTGTTTACCATTGTTGTGATAGCCAAGGGCCAAATGATCAGATCAACCCAATATTGCCCACTTTGTTGGCATACGTGGTTGGATTGGGCTAACAGAACATCAGAAAAAGGCTCCCTACCAAGGATCGATCCCTACTTTGCTCCGAGCCAGGTGCTCCTTCTCCACCCAAAAATTAAGAGAAATGTGGTGCATGCGGCAGGGGGGATGGTTAGTAGTGATGGGAGAATAAATTCACCTGGCGCAAATTTGCGTTTCGTCCACCGGCGAACAAATTCACGAAACTCCCACAAAAATGCATAAAATTTTAAAAAAAAGTCAACAATTTTGGATGCCCATTGACTTAACGCTGGTCAAAATTGGCGCAGGTGTCAAAATTGATGCGGGTGTCAATTTTTGAGTTTTACAGTTTTTTTGTGAATTTTTTGCCGTTAAACAAAATGGGAGAAATTCGCCCCCCATCACTAACGGATAGGTATAGACTGCTAGTGAGTTTGTGACGAATGTGGGGGCCCCTGAGCTGACCTTAGCCTTCCTAAATGAGCGGAGCTTTAGGTGTATGTCTGGCTTAACCCACAGCAGCCAATCAGCAATTAGTTTTGTTCACTTACCTGGTAACCTAAGAATAGAGAATGGGTATATTATATGTTTGAAAAATGTTGGTGCAAATAGAATTCCCCGTAAAATACTGATACTCTTTATACAGTATAAACGCCATGGAAAAGTAGTTGCTTCCTGGAATCAAGCACGTGAAAAATAACACATGGGGGTGCTTAGGGCAAATACAGTATAAGACAATGAAAGATGATTTTGCATTGGGTTTTAGGTTAAAAACACAACACTCTTGGAAAAGATATTTAGACTCATGCATACAAATTCTTTTATTCTGCATTTGCTCTTCTCACAACAGTCTCAGCTGATCCAGAAGGGAGACAAGCCCCAAGCAAACATATCTCAGCACATATAAGCAATTTGATTAACACGTTTCTTGCATTAGATAAAGCCGCAGGAGGAAACAAGACTTTTTACAGAACATGTCAACGCACTTTACATGAGCTTAAAGCATTGTCCTGGGAGGCTGTAGGTAGGTTTTAAGCTAACATAAATAATACAGAATAGGACCAACTGGGAATCAAGTGCAAGATCGCACTGTTAATGTCACCTTTACTGTAACTTACTAAAAAAACACAGTTTTTTTTTAAAAATATATATTTCCCTTTAAGGGGTAGTTGAGTCTTTTATTTTTCCCCCAGAACTTGCATGTTGTATGGCTCTTCCAGTTGAGTTTCCATATCCATCATTCAAATATGGCTGCAACTCAGAGTAGTATTCTTGCCCATGTTACTGCCCCTTAACTGTATTACCAGTAATCTATCTATCTATCTATCTATCTATCTATCTATCTATCTATCTATCTATCTATCTATCCATCTATCTATCTATCTATCTATCTATCTATCCATCTATCTATCTATCTATCTATCTATTCATCTATCTATCTATCTATCTATCTATCTATCTATCTATCTATTCATCTATCTATCTATCTATCTATCTATCTATCTATCTATCTATCTATCATCTATCTATCTATCTATCTATCTATCTATCAATCTATCTATCTATCATCTATCTATCTATCTATCTATCTATCTATCTATCTATCTATCTATCTATCTATCTATCTATCTATCTTAGATGGAAAATGCTTAGATAGAAAGTATTAAGCAATGTAGATCTATCTATCTATCTATCTATCATCTATTTATCTATCTATCATCTATCTATCTATCTATCTATCTATCTATCTATCAACCTATCTATCATCTATCCATCTATTATCTATCTATCTATCTATCTATCTATCTATCTATCTATCTATCAACTATTTATCTATCTATCTATCTATCATCTATCTATCTATCTATCTATCTATCTATCTATCTATCCATCTATTATCTATCTCTCTCTCTCTCTCTCTCTCTCTCTCTCTCTCTCTCTCTCTCTCTCTCTCTCTCTCTAGTTTTCTATCTATCAAACCTGTTTTCTGTGTACCTCACCTTTTATCTTTTGTGACCAGGGAAGGAGGAAGAGGTTCAGGGCACTGGTGACAGGGAGTGAGCCTGTGGGGCCCAAGAGAGCTGTGGCCAACCAGGTCTTTCCCCGGTGTCCCACCAGCCCAGTCCCACTGTGTGTATTAGTGTTATGTCAGTTCTGTTACAGCAAAGTTTTCATATGACCCAGTGAGAATACTGTTATGCTCAGGTGACTGGGACATTAATGAAGGTGTTTCAGACATTCTTTCTGGCATTTATTCTGCAGGACAAAACTGACAGTCACATGTGTAGAGCAGAAAGACCAGTTCTATTCTCAGAATCAGATGGTAGAGAGCATGTTTATGTAAGAGTGCTCCAAGAACATGACCTTCTGCTGGATCACTGGACTGTTTTCTAGTTTATATAATCCATCTGTCGGCAGTGAGAGAATTCTTCTTAGAAGGCAAATAAAATTCTGTTACATGAGATCACTAGCAACTGAGCTTATTACATTATTTTGTTTGATAATATAACCCAGATAGCTGCATTTAAAGTGATACTGACACTAAAAAATTTCTTTTCAAAATATTAATCTACATTCAAGGGGTTATTTATCAAAATCCAAAGAGTTTTTACTATTCTCTGAAAATTACTATGAACGAAATTGCACTGACTTTTCCCTCCTATTTATTAATACATTTTCAGGAATTTTTCTTGCACAGAAAAAGTCACACTAAAATCATAAAATTGAAACCTACGATTTTTTCATTAAAAAAAAAAGGTTTTTTTTCAGAAACCCAGCGCAACTTGGAAAATTATCCAATTGTTAGCAGGACATCTGCCATTGACATGTTCTCAGCAGGTCTGAGATGGAGTACTTTTTTCATTGGACTTTTATCACCATCAGACTTTAATAAATCCCGAAAAAAAGTTTTTTTTCCTCCAAAAAAGTTGTATTTTTCCCTTTAAAAGTCCAACTACAAAATTTGGGAGTTTAATAAATAACCCCCTCAAAGTTACCTATGGGTCCTTTTTCACTGATAGTTTTGCTTTTGTAAGTTCCTAAACCTGATTCTTTTGCCAACCTGACTGTCCCTTTTCAACCTGTCACAGTTTCTAATGTTTATGGATTCCTGCTGCACAAATATGGCAGCCCCCCCCCTCATAGAGGAACACAAGGAAAAGAAAGGTATTTTAAAAGCATCAGGCAAATCATTTTATGGCAAAATTATAAGTAGCATTCAAGACAATGTCAATGACAAGACAATGATAGATATAAAAAAGTTATTTCATACCCACCCTATAAATTCCAATCATTCAGACATGCAACTTAGGCAGTGACTGTCGTAGTGATGGTCGAATTTGTCCCACTTCGCTTTGTCGAAATATTCTCGAATTTAGCACGAAACGGTGAAAAATTTGCGCATTGAAGTCGATGGACTTCAAAATAATTTTGACTTGCGGCAATTTTGATGCATGTAAAATTTTTACCGCGTGCCTATTTTGTCCAAATGCAGTAAAGTCAATGGCCTTCTGAATAATTTTGCCGTGCAACAATTTTTATGCTCGCAATTATTCTGATGTGCGCCAAAATTTTTCTGACAAATCGAATTTTCATCTTAGTTTCCCAAATGTATTTCCTGGCGGCGAAATGTGCCAAATTCACTGCAAATTCACGCCTAGCGTATTTATTCGCCCATCACTAACTGTCGGCACATAGTTCAATGGAGTGCTGCCCTTACTGCCTGCTTACTACAGCAGGGAAACCTTTGGTGGGTACCTAGTGGATACATTTTGGAGTGGACAGCATGATGACATCAGGGGTGGGGCTATTGCATTGGTCGGACAAAATTCGAAGAAGGTTTTGACTTGAACAGCCCTTTAAAAACCTAGGTCAAAACTGGACAGATGCCAACCCTTGGCAGAGGGAAAGGACAGGGGACATTTTCCCAATCTCTTTGCTTTTATCAGGCTCAAGGTGCAGTAATATCCCCCCAGTATACAGTGAACTATTATCTGGTGGGGCCCTATTATGCACGGCATGTCTGCATTAAGAATGTATGAAACTATTTAGAGCCTTCTAAAATCTAATTTGACTATTATTTAATATCACCCCCCACCACCACCACCATACCCTGCATGTACTAAGGCATTTCCTTGTCATTTTGCGTGAATTCCTCTCCATTCAATTAGTCAGGCAGTAAAATGCATTTCTTTTAGTGCACGTAATAAGAACTAATCGTCTGCAGTGCTGGCATTTCATAGACTGTACACAAAGCCTGAAATGTGCTGGACTTATACATAGCAGGATAAATATTTCATATCCGCATTCTGTAAGTCAGAATTACACTGATCATTTGCTGACACAAGGTAGAGATACAGCACAAAGAATGGAGCTGTGCAATAGGGACAGATGTGTGTGATTTCCATGTAGTTTAGCAAAAACGAATAAACTGATGTAGAAATACCCAATATGTGCAAAAAGTAAAAAAATATAATGTCATGTTTTTTTAACTGATAATGCAGCGTTTTCTCGCACTGTTTTAGCATAATTGCAGCCGTGCAGGAAGTGGTGGTCGTTGCAATTGTTTCAAATACTTTGAAAAGTGACACGTTTTCTTAGTTACAATTACAACTGATGTGTTTAAAAATGTGCAATTTGTGCACATTGCCTAACTTCACGCATTTGATCTCAAAATTGTTTCCAATGCTCGTACGTCTTCTTGTGCTTCTTTAGTGCACGTCTGCTTCGCCTCTAGAAGCCGACTGATTGCCACCTTCAGGGTGCCAGAGTTCACCCTGCATCTAGTGATAAGCAAAACTGGGCATCAAAATATTGGCTAAAGAGCAGAAAATAAAAATGCAAATGTGCATATGCAAATTAGGGAAGGGAAAAGAAAAAGGGGAAACTTTTTTACTTCCTGGTTTTGTGAAAAAAACTCACATAATTATACTTCCCGCTAGTGATGGGCGAATAAATACGCCAGACACAGATGTGCAGTAAATTTCACGTTTCACCGCAAGCAAATTAATTTGCGAAACTGAGGCACTAATTCTCCGCAAAAAATCCGCTGCATCAAAAAAAAATTGACGTGTGCTTAATAATTGTCGCCTGTCAAAATTATTCAGATACCCATTGACTTTAATGCATTTGGACCAAATAGTTGTGCGTATTACAATTGTCGTTTGACTCCCATTGACATGCTTCGGGTGAGAAATTTGCGAAATTCACAAACTTTCTGGCGAAGCCAAACTGCACAGATTTGCCCATCACTACTTCCTGCTTCCCTTAATTTACATTTGTAAATTAGGATTTAGATTTGCTGCGACCAGACGCAAAGATTTGACCGAATCCGAATTCTGCTGAAAAAGGCAGAATCGTGGCCGAATCCTGAACCGAACCGTGGATTCGGTGCGTCCCAAATATATATATCTATATCTATATATATATAGATAGATAGATAGATAGATAGATAGATAGATAGATAGATAGATATATGTGTATATATATATATATATATATATATACTGTTTCAAAAAAGTACCCGCACTCTGTTGTAGTTCAGTGGTGGGTGCTTGGTCAAGGGCTTAGCATAGAAAGTTCAGATTGGACCAGCACTCCATTTGTATTTTTAAAATGATTTTATTGAATCTTCACACGTATTTTCCAACGTTTCAGCCCCCTTGGGGCCTTTATCAAGGATCCTTGATAAAGGCTCCCAAGGGGGGCCGAAACGTTTGAAAATAAGTGTGAAGATTCAATAAAATCATTTTAAAAATACAAATGGAGTGCTGGTCCAATCTGAACTTTATATATATATATATATATATATATATATATATATAAAATATATATATATTTATATATATATATAAAAATCAGTGGAGAGCCGGCACTACTCATGATCCATTGTGTTATTTGCCTGGGTTCTATCAGCAAAAGAGCATGTTGGATATCCAAGAAGAAGGCGAGCACTCTCAGGTCTTATCAAACTTGTAGAAGTGTTTTAGCAAAAAGTAGCTGACGTTTCGGCTAGCACATTAGCCTTTGAGAAAGGCTAGTGTGCTAGCCTAAACATCGGCTCTATATATATAGAGAGAGAGAGAGAGAGAGAGGGAGAGAAATAGAGCGAGCAACGTTTCAGGCTTACACCAACCTTTCCTCAAGCTTGAGGAAAGGCTGGTGTAAGCCTGTAATGTTGCTGTGTCGTATTTTGGTCTTAGAAAAAGCCCTCTGAATAGAGGCTTTTTAAGAAAAATTGCTTTGTTTGGTGCTGTCTACATTCAAAAGTTTAATAAATCGGCCCCATAATGTCAGCAAGAGACCCCACTAAAACTACAAAGCATGGCATTGGCTATTCACTGTAATTGAGAATCTGGGCTAATGTTGGGGTCTATTTCATTGTAATCCATTCATAATAGTTTAAAAGTAGTAAAAATATCCATTCAGGCCAGTTTGTTTACACAAGTCATGTAAAGAGTCTTTGAAACAGAAATCTTGCTTTTATGGTTTATTTTCAATTGAACTTTAAGAACCACATATATTTCAACTGATAATGTATTTTTTTTATTTACCTTGGTAATGTATTGCTGCCAGGGTGGAGGATATTTTATTATATCTTAAAACTCAAATGTTTTCAGATTAGTCACAGCCCCTAAAGTACATCTAAATCTACACCAATATCCTTCATTTGCAGAGGGAAATAAATACTGAAGAAAGCTACTGATATTTTCCCATTATGAATCCCCACCTAAATCTACTCCATTACTTAAATCCATTGCCTCTTAGAGGTTTCATTTGCCTGATTTTAACTTGGATTCTTCGATACTTCCAGCCTTCTGTTAAAAAGAAACGTTTCATATAAACGTTAACTTTCCTAATAGGATTGTTTTGCCTCTAATGGCCTTCTTGTTATTCAAATCTCTCTGGATAACAGGTTTCTTGATAATGGACCCCATTCATGTACCATGTGCCTCTAAATCATATACAATAGAGGAGTAAGAGTTTCAACAACCACCTCATAGCAGCACTGTTGGCTCACCTCAAACTAGTCAGTGGCTGATGATACATAAAGCTTTACTAAAAATGAATGCAAACAAGGCTTCAAGGGCCAAATAGTATACACCGTCAGGTACTTAGAGAGCTTAGTTCAGTTTTAGAACCAGCATCCATTTCTGATTTTCTGAGCCTCTCCTTCATCTGGTATGGTACCTATGGATTGGAGGAAAGCTGATGTCATTCCTATATTTAAAAAGGGATTTCAATCTTAACCTGACAATTATAGGCCAGTAAATTTGACATATATGGTGGGCAAATTATTTGAAGGCTTGTTAAGGAATCAGATTCAAAATTCTGTCCTGGTGAATGGCATTTTGAGCAGTAATTAGCATGGCTTTATAAAGGATAGGTCATGTCAGACAACAGTAGATGTGATATTTTTGGATTTTGCCAAAGCGTTTGATATACTGCCCCACAAACGACTGCGACTAAGGTTGGGCTTAATGGAGTTGTTTGCACATGGATAAGAAACTGGCTACTGGTTGTTAATGGTACATTCTCTACTTGGAGTAAGGTTCTTAGTGGGGTCCCTCAGGGCTCTGTATTGGGTCCACTTTAATTTAAAGGGCATGTAAAGGCAAAAAATGAAACCCCATTTTTACTTTCTTTAATGAAAAAGAAACCTATCTCCAATATACTTTAATTAAAAAAAGTGTAAGTTTTTTTTTTACAAGAAACCTGACTGTATGCAGTGAAATTCTCCCTTTGTCTACTGCTGTGGATAGGAATTGTCAGACGGTCCCTAACTGCTGAGCAGGGAAACAATCCTACTTATGAACAGCAGGGGGAGCCCCCGTCTTACTTCCCAGCCATGCAGAACTCAAGCAGCTTTGTTTATGATGATCCCTAAGCAGCCCAGACCACACTGAGCATGTGCACAGTCTTAGTCTTGCAAAGATGTATAACAAAGTTACAAGATGGTGACCCCCTGTAGCCAACTTTGAAAGCATAAATTATTTGTTTGATTAGGCTTGTGGTGCAGTAAGTTCATGTTTATATTTAGTATACAAAATACAGCATTTCTAGCCTCTATTTTAGACTTTACATGCCCTTTAACTTGTTCATTAATGACTTAGGGGAGGGTATTGTAAGTAATGTATCAGTGTTTGCAGATGACACAAAACTATCCAGCCCAATTAATTCCATCCAGGATGTGGCATCCTTGCAACACGATCTTGACAAACTGGCAATCTGGGCAGCTAAGTCTAAGCTTTCTGCTGCGGAAAACAACAAGGAAGTGCATAGCAAAACCGTAAGTGAGGTACTGGCAGGGTTGAAGAGAAGACGCAGTCGAAGTTAGGCGAAAGGTTCAAGGCAGGCGGCAGAAATCATAGTCAAGAATCAGGCAAAAAGTCGAAAACCAGGAATAAAATATCACAAACAATGCTTCGGCAGGATCAGTAAAACTGGAACCAGCTTGGGCAACTTCCAAAATGGAGACTGGGCCTTTAAGGAGTTTCTTGGCGACAAAAACTTGTATTCCGCGCCAGCTGATGACGTCATGACGCAGGTGTCAAGATGCTCGAAGCTGAATGCCAGAGTCAGAGGGGCCTTGAATCCGAAGACTCTAGGAGAGACTCGGGGGGAGGTAAAGAATCGCTGCAATCTCCTGGCGCGTCTTGCATTATGGCAATGTTGGGCGTCCAAGTAGGGTCTCATGATGCTGCTTTTCATCTGACAAATGCCCATTTCTAGGCTCAGTTATAGCGGCTGTGTGCTTGTATAACTGCCCAGCCTAGATCAGATCAGAATATACAGTAGAATATACAGTAGAATGTACAGTAGAATACAGCTGCATTGTTCCTTCCCCCACTCTACGCAGAATTCTCCACCATTTCACACCAGGAAAAAAAAAACATTCTCTGCAGATTTACAGCAGACTTCTATGCTCTCAGTTGTAAATATGTCAAAAAATGCCACTTTCAGCAAACAGCGGATCCGGTAGAGCAGCCAGAAAAGTCAGTAGGGACTAGAGAGAATTAGTTACGTTTGACCCTTTCGCTGCCAGTGACAGCAATATATATTTCTACAAGCACAGCAATGTAAGATTCCTAAAGATTCAGCAATTTGCATTTTATCCATTGTTCCTTTTTTTTTCCTAGAGGACGGAACTAAGACACCAAGAAAGTTGCCAATTACAACATTAAAACATAGACAAGACTAGACCAAACCCAGGGCCAATAAGAACACTTGAATGTTGACTATTCACATGTGAGCAGAGCCAACTGCAAACCTGAAACCAACTAGCTCAGTCTGCATTTTACATTCCTTCTAGCTCTGGCCAAAAATGGCTCCACAATGTTGATCATTTGTGACCAACCAAAAAAAACGATAATGGTGGTCCCCCAACGTAATCACTATTTCATTCAGGCAGGTTCCGCCCCAGCCTGTGGTTTCCTTGGCAGCAAAGCGTGTTTATATATTTTTCTTTTCTAATAAATAAGTTTTGTTTAAATGTATGATTACGGTTCATTTCCTCATAAGATTATATAGCAGACGTTTCATAAAAAGAAAGTGCTCGTTGGAGGCAGTTCCGTTCTGCCTTTGTTTCATCAAAAAAAAAAAAAATGTCCCTAATGTAGACTCCAGGCCTCACGCGCGTTTCACCGCAAACACAAAACATTATGACTGTGAGTGCTGTTTTACTGGCTATAAAGGGCTGAGAAATCTGCAGTTAGTTTACAGTTGAACCGATCTCAACATGGTTAGTCTTTGAAGTTTCTTAATAATGCAAGCAATTGAAACCCCAGGGCCCCTTTAGCATTTGCTGGAAACTACAGTTCCCAGCAGTCTTAGCCAGTTGACATTTAGAACATCTGGAGGGCCTCGCAGTTGACACATACATTAAAAAGTTACAGCAGGGGGCAGAGCTTTCAGTTTCTCTTGGTAGTAGTAGTAGTAGTAGTAGTAGTCTGTAGTTACCTGGTGCCACTGGCATGGACAAATAGAGCCAAAGCCCTATTATAATCAAGTAAATTCACAAATACATTGGTATATATATGTTTAATCTAAAGAGTAGGTGCATCCATGGATTCCTCTGGGCAGAAACATTGTGCAAAAATGACCAATCACTTAAAATGAAACAAAACCACTAAGGGCTTGGGGGGCTCATGTATAAGACAATTTCTTTGACCCCCACAATGAAACAGTTCATTGCAAAATTCCCAATAATCTTTCCCAACTTTTGATCCTGCTCCTGGCCTAGTGACGTGGGTCATAATGTGAATACTTCCACTTCTCTCTGCAACTCAACAACAAATGGATCTGGAGGTTGGGTCCATAAGGAAAAATATAAGAAATACTAAATTTGGGTTCCAGCCTGCCAGTATTGCCAGAGCACCTCCTCTGAAACTTGGGCCATTATAATTATCTGCTACAGTCATAGAACATCCTTAAACCAACAACAAATAGAAGCTGGTGGTGGGATATTGTCAGGAGCGCGACGTGGCACTCCTGTCTGCAGCGAATCAATCCAACACGGCAGCGTCCATTGTCACTGCGTGGGTTCCGGCGTGCGCAAATGTGTAACATCATAACGACACATTTTGGCGCCAAATTTGAAATAAAAGACGCCATGGATGTTGGTTCAATGCTCGATTATAGGATTTGTTTTCCCTGCCTGAAACTTGATTTTTTTCTACAGACAATTTCCCCAGAAACCTGAACATAGTGGTCCAGTGGCATCCCCCCGGGGGAAGGGGTACTGTCAGGAGGGCACTGCAGCACTCCCGTCCGCAGCGAGTCAATTTACAAGATGGCGGCACCCATGGTTGCCGCGTCAGTTCCGGCCCGCTGACATCAGCACGCAAACGCGTGATGTCACGACGCAGTGTTTTGGCGCCTAATTTGAAATAAAAGGACGCCCAGGACGTTGGTTCAATGCTCGATTATAAGATTTGTTTTCTGCATTCCTAACTTGATTCCTGGACTTTGACCTTGCCTGAACCTGGATTTTGCTCCTATTCTGCCTGCCTATTGAACAACTGATCCCTATTGGGATCTACTACTGATCCCTATTGGTTACCACGAAATTGGACTTTGCCCTAAAGCGTCCTCCTTGGTCCTGACTTCTCCGCTTGGAGCCGATAGGCCCCTGACAGACACGAATGCCTCTGGCAGAAGTTATAAATATGTCTCTTGTCTGTCACACCAATGGCTCACGCAATCTATTGCAAAGAATATGGGTATAATGAGGTATTAGACCTTGTGTACTTTGCACATTTCATTATACCACTTTTTAGAAGTTATGTGCTGCCTCCCACATCTTTACTTTCTGTATATTCCATATTCCTTATTGAAAACGTTGTAAAAATACAGAAACTTAAACAATGACTAGTGATGGCCGAATAAACTTGCCTGTCATGAATTAGCGGCGAATCTCCGCCTTTAGCCGCAGGCGAATAAATTCACGAATCTCCTGCGAAAATTTGCTGGCGTCAAAATTTTTCGGACGCGGTCCAAAAAGTCGCTCGTGTCAAAATCTACACTATTTGGAAGCCCATTGACTTTAACGCCAGTGTCAAAATTGATGCCTTTTTGGATGTGGGAGTCAATTTTCAATTTCCATGTTTTTTTCGCGAATTTTTTGCCATTTTGCGAATTTCGTGAATTTTGCGGGAAGAAACGGGAGAAATTCGCCCATCACTAGCATTGGCCAATAAGCTTTTAGGCATGAGGCCAGCAAGTATTACTTAGAAAATAGCAACGGCAAATTTTTCAAGTGAGTGTCTATGGTACCACTCCCTCATCCGTATACATCTTAGCCACAGGTCATTTCAAAGGGATTTTTGTTTGACAATATAAATATTGACATTCTGAGGAAATTAACATTTGTTTTACTCATAATTGCTAGTTTTCTGTTCCTTTGTAGCATTTGCCATTCAATTCTACTTTTAAAAAAGGATAGGCCTTTTAGAATATTTTTAATAATTGTTTTTATGGCTTATCCTTATATTTAGGTTCTCTAACCTTCACTTTCCAGTCTGCCCTTTAAACAACTATCTAGTTGAGAGGGAAACTGGGACTGTAGAAATCCAACAGAAGCATTAAACAAAAAAAAAGAATATAATGAAATCATCTGTAAAATGACTTGAAAAAACATTGTCTATATCATTGCAAGGGTCCTAGTTATAAATAGACAAAACAGTAAAATCAGACAGAGGGCCAGATTCAATTCAGTGAGAAAAAAGGTTTATCACGTCAAAACTCATGGATGAGATTCTATTTAAGATGCAATTCAGTTTTAAAAAAAAAAATGATTTCACTGTTTAAAACTCCACTGAATTCAATGGGGAAAAAACTGGAACTGAATTTGGAGAAAAGTTTTTTTTCCTGGAGTTGAATCTCGTTGCATGAGTTTTCACGTGATAAACCATGAGTTAACTTTTCGTCTCTGAATTGAATCTAGCCCAAAGTTTGAAGATTTTGGAAATGTTTCTGACTTCGCCTTCTCATTCAACTTCATCTTCGTTCCCATGGCCCCAAGAGGCATTAATGTTTGACTCACGGAGCACAAAGGGGTGAGACCTATGGGGAGTGGGTGGGGTTTGGTGGATCGTGGGTGGGATAACATTTTATTTAGCAAATGTTTTTGAGGTTGGGGAAATGATAACAAGTAGTGATGGGCGAATTTATTCCAGGCACGAATTTGCGGCGAATAAATTCTCGAAACCGACGCAAAAATTCGCCAGCGTAAAAAAAAAAAAACGAGACACATCAATTTTGAAGCCTGTGTTAAAGTCAATGGATGTCCGAATAGTGTTGACGCATGATGGTTTTGACTTTAACGACTTTTTCGGCGTGCGTCCAAAAATTTTTGACCCAGACGAATTTTTGCTGGTGAATTTTCATGGGAGTTTCTCCAATTTATTTGCCAGCAGCAAAATGTAGAAATTCACCGTGAATTTGTGCCTGGCAAATTTATTTGCCCCATCACTTTAAACAGGGCTCCAAAGTTCATTTTAAGATGAAAACCTCCTAAAGTAATTCATGGGGCACTTGGGTGAGTATCTCTCATCTAGACCCCTCCTGTGTTTCATTATATTTTTATGCAAACATGACAATGTTACTTCTGTTTCCACCAATGAATACACACAGCCTAAAATAATGATGATCAGCACATTAGCTAGAAATCAATACAAGGTGCGGTGACCAAACACGACGCACATTACAGTACGTGACCCACACACCACGCTGAACGGTGCACAAAGAAAAACATTTTGTCCACACCACCTGCAAAAAATTACAGCAGCTTTACCTAATTTGGCCCATGAACAAAGACGTTTGAATCATCTATGAAAAGGGGGGGGGGGGGAAGCACAGAAATGAATAGGCAAAAAAGAAACATTTAGATATATACAGGTATGGGATCTCTTATCCAGAATGCTCGGGACCTGGGGCTTTCTGGATAACGGATCCTTCCATAATTTGGATCTTCACGCCTTAAGTCCTCTAGAAAATAATTTAAACATTACATATATCAAATAGTCTGGTTTTGCTTCCAATAAGGATTAATTATATCTCTGTTTTATTAATACAGAGAAAAAGAAAATTATTTTAAAAAATTTGGATAATTTGGATAAAAAGGAGTATTGTGCGAGACAGCATTTTGGTAATTCTGAGCTTTCTGGATAACGGGTTTCCGGATAACGTGTCATAACGAGTGTGTGTGTGTGTATAAAGACTGGTGGAATTTTTATATATATATATTTATATATATATGTATATATATATGCACCATATCACATTCTATCTCTATCTATCTATCTATCTATCTATCTATCTATCTATCTATCTATCTATCTATCTATCTACACTACATGTTTTGTTGTAAGACTGGGTGTTTATGAGCTTATTTGAGCTTTAGTAAAATAACAGAGTTTTCCATAAATATAAATCATACTTTTTTTTTTAAAGAAAAGTTTTACTTAAGGAGCCATGTATTGAGCATCTGTATTTCTTACCAGTCAGCAATGATAGTTTCCACTCGGTAAAAATATTACTGATGTTTTGAGATTGAACCAGAGAGAGAGAGAGAGAGAGAGAGAGAGGTAGATAGATAGACAGATGATAGCTCCCCCAGCACCTCTCCTCTTCTGACAGGAGCACTGGGAGTTGTACTTCAGTAATAGCTGGAGGGTAACAAGCTGCTGGACTCCCTCCTCCACACACACACACACACACACACAAGGGAAGGGGGACTAAAAATTCTGAGAGATGTAGGAATAGGGCAGTTGTGACAAGGAGTTAATAATACAGCACACAGCAAATTTGGAAGAAACTCACATTGTGAGATGTGCTCCTTCTAGTTGTTGTTGAACTACATCTCCCAGGCTAGGGAATGCTGCATATTTTCCATACAAGCACCATAGGGTTCATACCCTTTGGGGGTGGCACTTGGGTACCTTTTCAGAGATACAGATATAAATGTGTTTTTTTTGTCTGTATAGGTAACCAAGTGATGGGGGTTGTCCTAGGAACAAATTGGGGGTTATGTAATAAAAAGCATTGAGTTTGCTCAGGAACAGTTACCCATATCAACCAATGAGCAGGTAGCATTTACTGGTCACCTGTTTGAAAGCAAACATCTTCTATTATTAGTTGCTATGTTTTACTGCTCCTGGGCAAAATGAGTGCCTTTTATTACATATGGGAGATTATCTATTAATATGCCACTGCTCTACTGTCACTATTTTGTCCTAACTTTAAACTCCAACTTTTGTTATGAGGGGCTCTGTTATTTAAAGGGCTACGAGCAGGCCCGGGTTTGTGGAAAGGCCACCTAGGCCCGGGCCTAGGGCAGCAGGATTTTAGGGGGGTGGCATGCTGTCCAACCACACCCATAAAAGGGAGGGGACAGCTGCGCCTAGGGGCGCCCACTATGTAAATCCGGCCCGGCCCTGGTTCCTGATTGGAACCCCAAATGACAACTTTGGTGACAAAACCAGTTCTGCATTGAGCCCAACGTTGTACAAGGGATTTTGCCTGCAGGACTAGCTGGGCACATGGCTGGGGCTTTGATTAAACTATACATTCTAGGCCCCATTGTTAATAGGATGTAATAAACAGTGACGCTTACCCTGGTGGTTCAGGCCTTCCCTGGTGCTCTAGTGGTTAGCAGGGACGCACACAGCAGCTCTGGCGTGGACACCAGCCACACGCGTCCTGCCTCCTTCAGTGCCGGTTCCCCTATGCCGCGTGCGTCGGTGCACTTCCTGGTTTATGTGCCGGCATGATTACGTCACGCGCAAGGGTACGAATTTCAGTATAAAAGGGGAATTCAGTGTGCATATGATTGCTCGTTGTTAGGTTCTATTTGTTAAGTTCCTAGGTGCCTTGCTATTGTGAATTCTAACTGATATTCTGGTTTTGACCCTTGCTCTGTCTATTTACTATCTCCAATCCTGATCCTGCCTGTCTTTGATTACTCTAATCTCTCCAATCCTGAACCTTAGCCTGTCCTTCGACTATTCTACGTTCTCCAATCCAGATTCCTGCCTGTCTGATGATTCTCCGCTTGTGCTGGCCCGGCCTGCCTGTTCCTGGTAGTTTTCTTCCTTCCAGTATCCTGGTGAGAGGATCGTGCCCCTTTGCTCGTCCAGAACCGTTAGCTTTGCTCCTCTCGCAATTAAGACCTGGCGGCATCCGATTAGCCGAGGGCTCCTCCCGAGGTGAAAGGCGGCGGTTAAAGGCAGAAGTGAGAGCCGAGACCAGGGAGCTTAGCTTGGGTTCTGGATATAGGGTGCCAAACGTGACATAGGATAACAGCGCAATGACTGGGGGCCTGACACGTGCAAAATAAGAAGACAAGTGAATGTGCAGTATGTACAGGTGGGACATGAATACTGAATGTGTGCCAGCAGCAAGATGAAATTGGGAATGAATGGGGCAAATGAATAGCTCTTTAATTGTCTGGCCTCATTCAGAGAAACAAGGCAGTAAATCAAGGGTTAGAGGTCCCTTATCTGATCCATGCTGAATAGGCCCAGCATTTAGCTGACATGAGAGCAGCATTTGTTAATCGGATTGGGATTGGCCCTGTAATCCCAGCTCAGGGGGCCGCAGACTTTCTCCCTGCAATATCACTAATGTCACTGGGATTGGCTGCATCAGGCAGATGTTCCACGTTTCTCTGCTTTTCTTTCTGCGGCTCAGCCTGATCCCTCTTAATACTTTCACTGCCATTAAATCCACACGCCATCCTTTTACTTTTATCTTGCTCAGTCTGGCGCAGTCCAGGGAACCCATATTGGGGAGGAGGCAGGAACCAAGCACCCAGGGCAGAGGAGACACACTACACGTGTGTATATGTTTGTGTGTCTGTGTGACTTTGCATGTGTGCTCTTGGGGAAATAAGTATGTACATATGTGAGACTATATGAGTCTCTGTGATTGAAAGAAATAGATTGTGTATGTTTAGTGTATGACAGAGAGAGAGTGAGAATGTGTGTTTGTGTGTTTGCTCGTGGGTTGTTTGAGTCAAGAGAGAAATGAAGTGTGTCAAAGTATCATTGTGTCTGTAAAAGATTGATTGTGTGACAGATTGTGTTTGTGCAAGAGTGAGAGACACACAGAATGTGAGAGATTGTGTGTGTATGTTTAAGTGACCGTGTGTGTATAAAAGAGATAGACAAATTATATGTATATGTACTCATGTGCTTAGTACAGTATGTGTGTGTGCAAGAGAAGGAGTGAGTGCACGTGTGCATGTGAATACATGTTGGTATGTGTATGTAAGACAGAGACAGAATGTGTGTGTGTGTGTGTGTGTGTGTGTGTAAGAGTGATAAAAAGAGAGAGAGAGAGAATGTGTAAGTGTGATAAAGAGAGAGAGAGTGTGTGTGTATGTAAAATAGGGGGACAAACTGTGTGTGTACAAATGTACCTAGTATGTGTGTGTGCAAGAGAAAGGGAGTGCATGTGTGTGTGTGTGTGAGAGAGAGAGAGAGAGAGAGAGAGAGAGAGAGAGAGAGAGAGAGAGAGAGAGAGAGAGAGAGAGAGAGAGAGAGAGAGAGAGAGGGCTAGAGAGTTGCACATGCACAGGACACACTTACCTGCAGTGACTGTCATTTCCATACAAATACATGCCCACCCCCAACCCCCCCCCATATAACAGTACCTACCTGGAGTCAGTAGAGGGGGGCACATGATCCCATAAATCCACACACACAAGCCCACTGGCCAGTGGCCACTATATATCTTGCCAAGTTGCCATGTGTAGAGCTGCCGCTTTGCCTTGGGACTGTAGCCGGGCACACTCTCCTCTGCGCTCCTCGCCCACACAAATGAGACACATATGCTGCTCTGTCTCCTTATATTTCCAAATGTTTTTCACACTAATGTCTGCCGGAGTTTCTGGAAAGTGCAAAGTGAAAACACATGTATGGGAGCCCCATGCAAGGCACACACAATGCACACACACCCCCCCGGGCAGGAATCAAATGGCACTTTCCTGAGTAACACAAGGGTGCACTGGGGTGAGACTGTATCATTTCCATGTTACTGGGCACCAAGTAGAAATCAATGGGGAAGGGATCTATAAATCAGCCATCATGTCAGGACAAATCAAAATAATGCTTCTATTATTTCAATCGATAAAGCATTTTTATGCACAACATCTGATCCACAACGTGTCTGTGTGTGTATTTGGGACGTGTCGTTGTAATCTTCCCCATACACAAACAAACTCGTATTGTGGGTGCGCCAGAGAAACCATAATGATGGAGACCAACGGTTGTTTTTCTGTCTGCTCCTTATCTGGGGCCCACAGTCACTTGGGACGGGGGGTGAAACTGGATCACCTTGAACAAATGTTATTGAGAATTTCATTAATGGCACCTTCACCCCAACTGCTTCTATGAAACATTTACACATACTGAGCTCTGGTATAATATAATAATAATAATAATATACTGGAATGTGTATATCCATATCCCCATACTGGGCCGTATATATTAGGGATACACCAAATCCACTTTTTTGGATTCGGCCGAACCATTTATGCAAGATTCGGCCGAACCATTTATGAAAGATTCGGCCGAATACCGAACCGAATCCAAACCCTAATTTACCTATGCAAATTAGGGGTGGGAAGGTGAAAACATTTTTTACTTCCTTGTTTTGTGATAAAAAGTCACGTGATTTCCCTCCCCGCCCCTAATTTACATATGCAAATTAGGATTCGGATTTGGTGAGTATGTGAGTATCCATATCCCCATACTGGACTGTATATTACTGTAATGTGTGTATCCATATCCCCATACTGGACTGTATATATACTGAATATTACTGTAATGTGTGTATCCATATCCCCATACTGGACTGTATATTACTGTAATGTGTATATCCATATCCACATACTGGACTGTATATATATACTGTATATTACTGTAATGTGTGTATCCATATACCTATAGTGGGCTGTATATATACTGTATATTACTGTAATGTGTATATCCATATCCCCATACTGGCCTGTATATATACTGTATATTACTGTAATGTGTGTATCCATAATCCCAAACTGAACTGTATATATACTGTATATTACTGTAATGTGTGAATCTCTTACACACACACACAACTTTTGTCCCTGTGTCTCACTCACACAAATCTCTTTCCTAATATTTCCTCTCTCTCTCTCTCTCTCTTTGTGTCTCTCTTTCTATGTAGTGAATTTAGTTACTTTACACTAGATATTCTGCAGGGAACTCTTACAGACTTGTATATCCCGATTCCTCTATCCCATATTCCTTGCCGTGTGTCCCCATTGGAATCCCAGAGTCCCGAGCTGCAGCCTGCGCCTTTGCGCCTCAATACAGACAGTCGGCTCCATGTGTGCGACAGTGCGACACCGGCAGGAATAATAATCCAGCTCTTCCTGGCACAAAGCAGCACCGATTGATTCAAGCGCCGATTTTCATTTAACAGGAGGTGGAAGCGACATGTACATATTTCATAAATATAGTTTCTATTGAACATTCTTCAAAAACTGACAGATTATGATTTTTATCCGCGGAGACATAACAGTGTGGCTTGTGCGTGTTGCCGACTAAATGGCCCCTTCTGCTGCTGCTGCTGCCATACTGCTCCTCATATTCCTATGGCTTCAACCCGACACACAGTCCCCAGTCTGTGAAGCTACACACGTGCCCTGATAGCTGGGAGTCTGGTGGGAGGAGCAAAGGCGGTACGTTTAAACCCTATGAGTGCCAGCCTGGGATCTACTGATAATGAGCAAGATGAGTGACTATAAAGCAAACCATGTCCTGTTCATTTCCCAGTTTCAAACCATCAGAATGGAATTACCAGGCTCCCCCATAATTGTGTTCCCTATAAACAGCAGCTACGAAATAGGAAGCAGTATGGCAGCAAGGGGGGGACAAAACAATGTTTCTATAGGCTTCTGAAAGGAAATACAAAATATTTATGAGGACAAATATTTGAAACAAAAATCGAATTTGTGCAAGGGAGATTTTATTATGATGATTATAATTAGATTTTGTGATTATTATTATTATTATTATGGTGATGATTATTATTATTATTAGTAGTAGTAGTAGTAGTATTTCTATGATTATTATTATTATTATTATTATTATCATTATTATTAGTAGTAGTAGTAGTAGTAGTAATAGTATTAATATTATTATTATTATTATTATTATTATTTTATGTTCCAGACCATTGCTAAAAAGCACAAGTCTGGCCCAATAGGACTGTGCTATTGTTTTTTTTTATATATATATATATATATATACAACGAATCTACTGTATAATAAATTGAGATGCACATAATCATCATCAACAACAGAGCCAGCATTGAGAAGTATTTAGAAACATCAGTTTTCGGATAAACATAAAAAAAGAACTAGAAGCCTGAGCAGAACAATGAGATGCAACTACAGCTCTCTACATTTTATACAATTTGATGGCGAATGATTGAAAAATCTGTCCTACTAACGAATGGACATGGAAGGAAAAGGAGTTAATTTTGGGGAGTGGTAAAATCTTTACATAAGGTTTAGACCACGTGTCTAGGAAACGTAGAACAACAACAAAATAATAATAATAATAATAATAATAATAATAATAATAATAACAAAATAGTTGAAGGGATTAATTCTTTCTTTAGTTTATTTTTTCTCCTAAGAAATAACCTTCTGGTTAATCAGTTCGTATTTGTTAGTCGAAACAAAAGGGAGGGATACTGAATTAAAAACAGTTTCAGTGGAGTCGGAATTGCGCACAGTTACAATCAAACAACGTGGAATTGTTTCCTGATTCTGTAGCGCGACGAGTCGCAGCGGCTCTAACGCACAATCCGTTTTGTCTAACAGGGGGCGATTTGTGTGACCCCAGCGCTGGTGCCCGGCTCTCCTCTGTGTCTGGCCGCCTGCAAATAATAACTGTGAGATGAGCTAATTACCCGACATTAATCACTTGATACAAAGGAAATAAATCAACTTCTCTCTGGTTACAGACAGACGGAGGCTACAAATCCACTGAAAAATAAACTCACTTCCCTACTGGTTAAAAACAACGAAATATTTGTGTTGGTCCAATTTATAGATAAATAATCGCTCTCTAATAGATACAATAAAGCCAGAATTGTTCAGTAAAATTCAGTTGGTTAACAATAAACTGTGAGCAATACGTGTTTGAAACACCTTGTTCTCTGCACAGTAAATACATTATGTGATATTTCAATACTGCACAGATTTCAGGCGTATTTTATGTTTCTCTTCTAAAACTGGTTTGCTTCAAATTAAAATGTAATAGAGATAGATAGATAGATAGATAGATAGATAGATAGATAGATAGATAGATAGATGATAGATAGATAGATAGATAGATAGATAGATAGATAGATAGATAGATAGATAGATAGATAGATAGAGAGATAGATGATAGATAGATAGATAGATAGATAGATAGATAGATAGATAGATAGATAGATAGATGATAAATAGATAGATAGATAGATAGATAGATAGATAGATAGAAAAAGAGGTAGAGAATGATTAACAGATAGGAGAAAGAAAGAAAGAAAGAAAGAAAGAAAGAAAGAAAGAAAGAAAGAAAGAAAGAAAGAAAGAAAGAAAGAAAGAAAGAAAGAAAGAAAGAAAGAGAAATAGATAGATTGATAAATATATATAGAGAAAAAGAGGTAGAGAATGATTAACAGATAGGAGAAAGAAGAAAGGAAGGAAAGAAAGAAAGAAAGAAAGAAAGAAAGATAGATAGATAGATAGATAGATAGATAGATAGATAGATAGATAGATAGATAGATAGATAGACAAATATTTATAGAGAATAAGATAGAGAATGCTTAACAGACAGGAGAAAAAGAAAGAAAGAAAGAAAGATAGATAGACAGACAGATGAGAGAGAGAGAGAGAGAGAGAGAGAGAGAGAGAAAGAGAGAGAGAGAGAGAGATGGATTAAAGAATGAAAGACAGATAGATCAAATATAGATATATAGATGGTAGATATATGGAAAGATAGATGGATAGCTGGCTAGATAAAGAAAATACAATGAAAGAAAGAAATATAAAATAGAATGAAAGAAAATGAAATAGACAGAGGGAGAAAAATAAAGAGGAAGAGAGAATAATTAACAGACAGGCAGATATATGATCGATAGAGAGAGATAGACAGATATATATAGAGAGAAAAAGATAGAGAATGATTAACAGACAGGAAAAGAAAGAAAGAAAGAAAGAAAGAAAGAAAGTGATATGGAGAGATAGATAGATAGATAGATAGATAGATAGATAGATAGATAGATAGATAGATAGATGATAGATAGATAGATAGATAGATAGATAGATAGATAGATAGATAGATAGATAGATAGATAGATAGATAGAAATAGAGAGATGTGGAGAGCTACAGCAATACATACATAATGTTGGATATGGAAATAATCCCATTTCCATGTAGCAGAGATTTCACAAGAGCAGAGCCCCCTATAATAAATCTAAGCAATACTTCTCTCTCCGTGGGAACAAATCCACGTGCCAAGTTATGAGCGACCCCCCTCCCAGCACAGAGCAATCCACTGGTGAAGGTGCCACGCAGAGTGGGTGAGACACACAAGGCTGAGCCATAAGGAGCCATTCAGTGAGCAGTAGCGCCAGGCGCAGGTGTCTGTCTCACTACTGAGACCCAAGTAATAATAACACTGTTGCCTCCCACTCTCCTTTTTTTTTAGTCAAGAACCTTACAATTAAGTTGAAGTTACCCACTGCACCCTATCATTAGTGACAGGAGCTATTTGCATACAGCTTTCCCTCTCCTGCACATGGCGAGTGTTAGAGCCCTAATTGCGCCAAATTAATGCGGGGAAGCTCCAGCAAAGCTCATTAACATTTATTTAAACACTGTTTTCCCTTTAAAAAATATTCCAGCTTCCAGTGCAAACAAAATACCCCTCTCAATCCTAGTTAGCCTTTACCTGCAGCTTTCTCCACCGTAAGACGCCAAGTTTGCGCAGAATTAGCCCCGGCTACTCAAATCTCATGCCGCTGTGTTCTTATAGTGATTATAGTGATTGCTGCTATTGGGCGTTTTCTGAGCGTTAGTTCCTTTCTGCAGTAGTTCAGCTCCAGTAGAAGCATTTATATAATACACTATAATATAGATTCATTGTTAGAAATATTTGTAGCCATGTGACAGCCCAGGGACAGTATAGGGACATATGTACTTAGATGTCTTGCTCTAGTGTTGTGCCCAAGTCGAAGCTGCGACTGTCCAGTTCCCTCGGAGCGCACCAGAGACTGTTCCTCAGTACAGCAGCGCCATCTACTGAAATAAACGCGCTACTAACGCTGCTGCTGCACTTGTCAGATTGTCAATGGTCTCTGGCTGTCACTTGGTGGTTAACTGAGAAAACACAACTGAAGGGAATCTGCTTAAGCACAATTCTTTATTATCCAACAAGTAGGACCCATCTTTGTTTGCATCTCTTACTAATAATAGTGCAAACTTACCTTGCTGCATTTCAATGTCTCTGGCAAGGGACTGTGGGATAGCAGGTATAGTAGGGAGAGATGGTGTCTATAGTAACAGTGGGATAATAGTCTCTGGGAAGGGAGTGTGACTGTGGGATAGCAGGTATAGTAGGGAGAGATGGTGTCTATAGTAACAGTGGGATAATAGTCTCTGGGAAGGGAGTGTGACTGTGAGATAGCAGGTATAGTAGGGAGAGATGGTGCCTATAGTAACAATGGATAATAGTCTCTGGGAAGGGAGTGTGACTGTGGGATAGCAGGTATAGTAGGAGAGATGGTGCCTATAGTAACAATGGATAATAGTCTCTGGGAAGGGAGTGTGAGTGTGGGATAGCAGGTATAGTAGAAGAGATGGGGCCTATAGTAACAGTGGATAATAGTCTCTGGGAAGGGAGTGTGACTGTGGGATAGCAGGTATAGTAGGGAGAGATGGTGTCTATAGTAACAGTGGGATAATAGTCTCTGGGAAGGGAGTGTGACTGTGAGATAGCAGGTATAGTAGGGAGAGATGGTGCCTATAGTAACAATGGATAATAGTCTCTGGGAAGGGAGTGTGACTGTGGGATAGCAGGTATAGTAGGAGAGATGGTGCCTATAGTAACAATGGATAATAGTCTCTGGGAAGGGAGTGTGAGTGTGGGATAGCAGGTATAGTAGGAGAGATGGGGCCTATAGTAACAGTGGATAATAGTCTCTGGGAAGGGAGTGTGAGTGTGGGATAGCAGGTATAGTAGGAGAGATGGGGCCTATAGTAACAGTGGGATAATAGTCTCTGGGAAGGGAGTGTGACTGTGGGATAGCAGGTATAGTAGGGAGAGATGGTGCCTATAGTAACAGTGGGATAATAGTCTCTGGGAAGGGAGTGTGACTGTGGGATAGCAGGTATAGTAGGGAGAGATGGTGTCTATAGTAACAGTGGGATAATAGTCTCTGGAAGGGAGTGTGACTGTGGGATAGCAGGTATAGTAGGGAGAGATTATGCCTATAGTAACAGTGGGATAATAGTCTCTGGGAAGGGAGTGTGACTGTGGGATAGCAGGTGTAGTAGGGAGAGATTATGCCTCTAGTAACAGTGGATAATAGTCTCTGGGAAGGGAGTGTGACTATGGGATAGCAGGTATAGTAGGGAGAGATGGTGCCTATAGTAACAGTGGGATAATAGTCTCTGGGAAGGGAGTGTGACTGTGGGATAGCAGGTATAGTAGGTAGAGATGGTGTCTATAGTAACAGTGGGATAATAGTCTCTGGGAAGGGAGTGTGACTGTGGGATAGCAGGTATAGTAGGGAGAGATGGTGCCTATAGTAACAGTGGATAATAGTCTCTGGGAAGGGAGTGTGACTGTGGGATAGCAGGTATAGTAGGGAGAGATGGTGTCTATAGTAACAGTGGGATAATAGTCTCTGGGAAGGGAGTGTGACTGTGGGATAGCAGGTATAGTAGGGAGAGATGGTGTCTATAGTAACAGTGGGATAATAGTCTCTGGGAAGGGAGTGTGACTGTGGGATAGCAGGTATAGTAGGGAGAGATGGTGCCTATAGTAACAGTGGGACAGGTAGATAGGGAAGGGATTATGTTATTGGAATGCAGATAATGGAATGCAGATAGTAATGGTGCTTGTTGCAGTAGCCATAACAAGTTACAACCCTTGGTTAAGAGGAGGTTACTAGGGATGCACCGAATCCACTATTTTGGATTCAGCCGAACCCCCGAATCCTTCACTAAAGATTTGGGCGAATACCGAACCTAATCGAAACCCTAATATGCATATGTAAATTAAGGGTGGGAAGGGGGAAACTTTTTTTTACTTCCCTGTTTTGTGACAAAAAGTCACGAGATTTCCCTCCCCCGCCCTAATTTGCATATGCAAATTAAGATTCGGATTCGGTTAGGCCGGGCAGAAGGATTCGGCCGAATCCGAATCCTGCTGAAAAAGGCCTAATCCTGGCCGAATCCCAAATCGAATCCTGGATTCGGTGCATCCCTAGAGATTACTGTATGATACTGGTCAGCAGCAAAAATACAAACCAATTACCCTGGCCCTTAATCCATTTGCCCCAATTATCAGTGCAATGTAGGAATGTACTGGTCCATTTACATTATACTCATTGTTGGTTACAAATGACTGGTACTGCTCCCATGTCTTAGGGCCCAGACACATCCCCCACTCACAGTTAAGGTGAAAGTGCTATTGAGACAACGAGTATAAAGCTGAGAGTCGCTGGTAGAATTGATTTGAGTTGGCCCCATGAGACTTTCCCAGATCCACAAATGAGCCTGATAAGGAGAGAAGGAGACCAAGAGAAGACCATGAGATACACGGGGTTAGGAGGGTTACTACTGTTGCAGAAAGGGGTATAATGGCACAGAGGAGGGTGAATATTGCTAAAATCTCAATGCAATCAGACAGAAGGAATGATGAGGGTCGTACACTGAAATGAGGATATTGACAGAAGGAAATAATGTGACACAAGTGAATAAGAGGGTGACAGACACGACATACAGATGATGATCTTTCTCCTTTGTATTGGCTGACCCAGCCGCCCCCAGGCAAGGTTCTATCATGGTCCCTCATTAGGTGCGGTGCCTCTCAGGAGCAGTTGGGGGCTCAGAAGGTCAAACATCTTTCACTCGTCAATAGAAGGTTCTTGAATGTCCCACACAAGTGGAGGAATGGCATTTGTCCCGTTCAATAGGCCAGTTGTTGTGGAAGGAGCTTCAGAACAATCAGATCAGGTGAAGGTCAAGATATGAAGCAAAAGGTCAAACATTCTGTATTCTGACATCTTGTCTCGGCAGATGGGCCTGAGCACTTTCACCCGGAGTTATTTCTGTTAATTGGAACGGGAAAGTCTCTCAGCATCTCAGGTTATTTGCCCTTTAACCAGCGTCGCTGAGGGAAGGCTACTTGTTACTCTCAGTTCTTACACATTCTGCCCCTTCAGGTCCACAAATTCCTTTTTGGCTGATTTCTTGTTGAAATGGTGCAGAGGTATATACTGATACAGAGAGACCAGTGGCACAAATATAAAGGAAGCCGACCATGGAGAAGGCCCGGATTTACATAACAGGTGCCCCTAGTCCCACTGCTGTCCATCACCCCTGTCCCCTCCCCTTCAATGGTGCACATGCACAAATTTTCACCATCAGGTCAGAGCACTGGGGATTGGCGCATGGGAAATTATAAAAAACTACTCATGATCAGCCCCAGAGCTTCCGAACTAATATAGGCGTGATTGGGCTTCATGTCACCTCACTTGGTGGCCTTTCCACAAATCCGGGTCTGAGTGGACGGGCAGGTGAGGGGTGGAGAGAGAGTGCATGTGGGCGGGGCCATGATGTAAAAGGGGGCGGGCCGCATCGCAGATATTTCAAGAAGGAGAACATAAGTTAAGTTTCCAGGGGATTACAGGCGGGCCGAGGGTATTACAAATTTACCGGCAGCTACATTGCAGGTAAATTTGTAATACTGGCCCCGGCCTTGGCAGGTGTTTTACCGGCTATTAGGGTTGCCACCTTTTAATAAAAGTTCCACCGGTCGGTGGAGGGGGCGGAAACAAAGAGGCGGGTCGCGACTTAAAAGGGGCGTGCCATGACATCAAAAGGGGCGGAGCCATGGTGTGTGATTGGTTTGGGAGGATCGTGACATCAAGGAGGCGGAGCCTCTGCGATTGACAAGAAGCCGGCAAAAAGGTGAGTTTGGGGGCCGGCCATGGGCTTTTGTTAGGTGTATTACAAATTTACCGGCAGCTACATTGCCGGTAAATCTGTAATACCGGCCCCTGGCATTGGTAGATGTTTTACCGGCTAGGCCTGTAAGATACCGGCCGGGTGGCAACGTCAACCTTACACGGGCCCATCTTAAAGTGTTTGTTCCCCTTTTAATTAACTTTTAGTCTGTTATAGAATGACCATTTCTACGCAACTTTTCAATTGGCCTACACAATTTATTTTTTATACTTTTTTAATAATTTGCCTTTTTCTTTTATTACTCATATTTCTATTCCGGCCTCTCCTTATTCATATTTCAGTCTCTTATTCAAATCATTGAATGGTTGGATAAGGTCATTTGGACCATAGCAACCAGATTGCTTGAAATGCAACTTGAAGAGCTGCGGAATGAAAAGCTAAATAACTCGAAAACCTGCAATAATAAAAAGTGAAAACCTATTGCAAATTGACTCAAACTTTCACTTTCTACATAATACGAAAAGTTATCTCAAAGGTGAGATTGCAATTTTGGAGTCAGGGAGGAATTTTTCCCCCCTCTGAGGCAAATTGTAGAGGCTTCAGGTGGGTTTTTTGCCTTCCTCTGGATCAACTGGCAGTTAGGCAGGTTACAGGAACAACCCTTTAAGACTTTTGGTGTGGTGCCCCTGGCGCCCTGTTGTTACTCTGCTGAGGGATAATACGGTAGGTATAGGTATGGGATCCGTTATCCAGAAACCAATTATCCAGAAAGCTCTGAATTATTCTCCATAATTTTTTAAGTATTATTTCCTTTATCTCTGTAATAATAAAACAGTTCCAAGGAAAACTATACCCCACGAATAATGTAGGTCTTTATAAAAATATATTGAATAAAACAGCTCATTTGTAAAACCCTGCTTCATATAAAGAAACTATTTTCATAATAATACACTTTTTAAGTAGTATGTGCCACTGGGTAATCATAAATAGAACATTTTCATTTTAAAAAATAAAGGCCGCCCCCTGGGATCCTAGGATTCACGGTGCACACAAACAAACCAAAGACACACATACATGTTAGGTCATATCAGCCAATTAACAGACAGTCTTTAGCTGAAAAGCAGTACATAATGTTCTGGCTATTATGTTAGACATCCAGTCACTCCAGCCTTTATACATTACATCTTTAGCTGACTAACTATTTTAGAAACATCTTTTATTTTGCACAGCCATTTTTATACACAGAACTGTTCCTTTTAAGGGATTCGTGTACTGTTAATATGAATGAATTTTGTTACAACAGCGCCACCTGCTGGTCTGTTTCCAACTATTTTGACCCCAAGTAGTCAAGGAAGTTGTCAGGAGAAAGAAAGAGGCTGCTCTGATGTTCTGCTTTGAGAAATATTTCTGATTTTTTTCAAAGCAGAAGAACATCAAAGCAGCCTCTTTCTTTCTCCTGATTACTTGGTCACTTATAAAGTTCGCGTATCGCCATGTTTTTTTCCTTAAAGGGATACTGTCATGGGAAAAAAATTTTTTTCAAAATGAATCAGTCAATAGTGCTGCTCGCTGCAAATTCACAAATTGATTAGCTGCGAATTCGCGCCTGCCGAATAAATGACTATTATTTACTATATAATCACTATTTAGAAATGAAACCCCCTTGACTACTTGGTGGTCAGAATGGTTGAAAACTGACCAGCAGGTGGCGCTGTTGTAACAAAATCCATTCACATTAACAGTACATGTATCCCTTAATATCTTGGAATTAAAAAAATAAATAATTAATGAATGTAAATTACTAAAGTACTTAGAATAGCACTCTCATCCATTCTACATTCACTTATTTTAAAAGTTTACTTAGTAAGGCATAAGTAAAATGGCACTCATTGTCTCTAAAGCAGAGTTCCCACCATGGGACCAGCAGTGGCGCTTTGCACATAGAGACACATTCATAAACAATCCTTCCAGCATTATTCTAGGTTCTGGATATCAGATGGGGTCATTTACTACTAATGTGCAAAGTTTGCTGTATCCATTGCATGAACATAAATCATTCATTAAAGGTTCTTGTGTCCAAAGCTGCTCTTTCCACTTTCACATTGGTGCTCTGAGCCCTCGTTGATTCCTTCCAAAAATCATACTCAAGTGCAGCTTTTGAAGTAGGGGAACCCTGAAGCTACTGCCACCCTTGAGGATGGTCTCCAGCGTTCCCATAGTGGCCTGGGTTTCAAGCTGTCCCTAAAGGTGGCCATACACGGGCCGATAAAAGCTGCAGACGGACCGAGTCGGCAACTTATTGGCCGTGTATGGGGCCCCCCGACGGGCTTCCCCGATCAAGACGTGGCCGAAAGTCAGTCAGATCTCGATCGGATGGGACTAAAAATCCCGCCAGATAGTGGCCGCATCTGTTCGTTGATGCGGTCCCGCGATCCGACCGCCTGTTACTATTCGTTAGGATCCGATCGTTGAGCCCAATATTGCTCAAGGTGGGCATATCGCGGAGAGATCCGCCAAACGAGCGGATCTCTCCATGTATGGCCACCTTAAAAATAAGCATTCCAACCAACCTGATCTGGAATCCTGCCTGCAACTTATTTAACATACCACTTGTAGTTTATGATTTTTATTAATATTAATCTGATATATCCATACCCTCCATATGTTTTATTTTATATTACTAACAGCATTAATGCCATATATGTTTTTGTCTCTCTTTCTTATGAAGGTTTCAGGGAAAAGGCGGTTGCACAATGACCATTATTTTCGTTGGAGTCACAGCACGTTCATCATAAGTCTCCCCCCCAAATAACCACACTTATAATCAAGGCTTTTTATATCACTAATCTCAGCTCCTGTCTCAGCAGAGCACCTCAATTTCATATAGGATTTACACTAAAATTTCCCATTTCATTTGTTCCGGCTGTAGGATGTGCCTGTTGTGCTGGAGGTAGGAGCTTAGGTCAGGGATTTCTCCTCAATCAACAGTTTGAAAGTGTGCTAATCCTCACTGCAGTTAGCTGATTGATACTCTACATTTTGACCACTGCGATGGTCAATCACCGAGCAGCTTCATCACCTAACAATTCTTATAGATTATTTCATCATGGTCACACAGACGGAGCAATAGAAACGTGATAAGCACCAGAATCTCCAGTCAGAAAGAAGGGGCTAACGTGACTTGAATTGTATACGCCGCGAAGAAACAAAGTTCCCCTTCTTCCATCATCAAAGACCCTACATCTGTCAAAGTCAGATAAAGGGGTGACATGTATGTCAAAGAATGTTTGGTTTTTTCACAAGCTACAATGTGAGTTGGTGTCAGCTATTGTGGTTAATGTTTAAGACCTATTGTAAAGTGTGTTTTGACTCCTTTAGTGTTTTTAGGGAGAATTGCGACCTCCCAAACTACTTTGGAGAATGAGGTGCTTTGACGGACCCTTTGCTTTGGATCACTTACTGAACAGGAAACAATGTCAAGCAGGAAAGAGCATTTCCTTGTCATGGGTCTGCTAGAGAGCACCTCACAGATACAGACCAATCACACACTGATGTAACAGTGTAATTATAAGGACTTTTTCCTATTGGTAGAGGGGTTTAGGGAAAATGGAAATTATACGACCCCATTAACTGGTTCAGTGCTGTGCAGTGCATATAGGAACCCAGATCAGGGTGGTCGGTATGCTTATTTATAGGGAATGCTTAAAACTAGGGATGCACCGAATCCACTATAATACCGATCCAAATCCTAATTTGCATATGCAAATTAGGGGCTGGAATGGAAAAAGAGGAAAACTTCTTTTTACTTCTTTGTTTTGTGACAAAAAGTCCTGTAATTCTCCTTCCTGCCAAATTTGAACCCTGCTTAAAAAGGCTGAATCCTAAACTGAATGCCTGGATTTGGTGCATCCCTACTTAATTCTAGGCCATTAGGCTTGGGTGAATTTGACCCATTTCGCTTCGCCAAAAATTTAACCACCAGCGAAATGTCATTTTCACAGCGAAACAAGGTGAAAAAATTCGCCCATTCCTACAGGCCATTATGGGAACACTGGAACTACCACCACCTTCGAGGGTGACTGTAGCTCCAGGTTTCCCCTGAACCAAAAGTCACACTTTACCATAATTTTGGGAATGACCTGGCTCAGTCCCTTCAGCTCTGGTTGATATACAACAGCCACTGCTCCCCTGATACAGATCTGACTGTTTTGAGAATAAAATAAACCATAGCGCTTCTCTCTGGGGTCTCGGGACACCCCAGAACAGAGGTTAAAGTGCATCTTCCACGTTGTACTCTTCCGCGGAACAAAGAATTGAGCTGTGGAAGTTTAGAGCATGCACATGGGCACCCACAAATAGGGACAATGGGGGGCACTTGCCCTGCCTTGGAATTTGTGACCTGAACTTGAGAGCTGTTTCAATTTTGCTGCCTGTAGATACCATCTCAGAGTTTAAAGGAACAGTAACATCTAAATATGTAATTGTTTTAAAGAAATAACTATGTAATGTAGTGTCTAACTGGGGTGCTTGCTTCAGAAATACAACTACAGTTTATATAAACAAGCTGCTGTGTAGCCATCAAGCACAGGATACACAGTATATAGATAAATTCTGAAGAATACCATTATATACTATAGAGCTTATCTGGTATCTGCTGGGGATCATGGGCCTTTTCTCCTTTTAAAGCTTTGAATTGCTGCCCCCATGGCTACACAGCAGCTTGTTTATATAAACTATAGTAGTACTTATCTGTTATCTACTGTGTATCCTGTGCTTGAATGACTGCCCCCATGGCTACACAGCAGCTTGTGTATATAAACTATAGTAGTACTTATCTGTTATCTACTGTGTATCCTGTGCTTGAATGGCTGCCCCATGGCTACACAGCAGCTTGTTTATATATATTATAGTAGTACTTATCTGTTATCGACTTTGTATCCTGTGCTTGAATGGCTGCCCCCATGGCTACACAGCAGCTTGTTTATATAAACTATAGTAGTACTTATCTGTTATCGATTGTGTATCCTGTGCTTGAATGGCTGCCCCCATGGCTACACAGCAGCTTGTTTATATAAACTATAGTAGTACTTATCTGTTATCGATTGTGTATCCTGTGCTTGAATGGCTGCCCCCATGGCTACACAACAGCTTGTTTATATAAACTATAGTAGTACTTATCTGTTATCTACTGTGTATCCTGTGCTTGAATGGCTGCCCCAATGGCTACACAACAGCTTGTTTATATAAACTATAGTAGTACTTATCTGTTATCTACTGTGTATCCTGTGCTTGAATGGCTGCCCCAATGGCTACACAACAGCTTGTTTATATAAACTATAGTAGAGTTTCTAAGGCAAACATCCCGGTTGTACCAGTGCAGGGCAACAGTACATTATATTCTTTTAAAACACTTTCATTTTTTGGTGTTACCGTTCCTTTAAGTCCCAGTACAGCTGAACACAGATTGGATAGGCTAGAGGGATTGTGTATGTGTGTGCCTGCCACAATACATGTGTGTGTTTTACTTAGTATATTGAATTCTAGATTTGTGTGTCTGGACCTGACCCAGATCTGCTTGTGAGCTGCCTACAGAATTGTGTATTAGTGTACGTTGCCTAAATACGCCACTAAAACCACACACGACCATCGACATGCGTTTTTCAGCACATAGTTTTCTCTTCCCAACATGCACTTCTTATTGTTCTCGCTCCCCATAATTCCGCTGGCTCGAAACAGAAAATGATCGTCAATACACAACATAATTAAGTCACCAGCCATAAAAACGTATGTGCCTCATTTATCTCGTGAGAATTTGAACGCCATATTTAAAATACGCTGTGTATAAGTGTGTATCAGTGTGGCTTGCAGATCCCATAGAGTCTATTGATTTGGTAGTTTCTTGACGTATTGGCGTTTCTGCTAAAAAACGCCACGTCTATTGGCAGCAGTTGAGATCAATATCAAGACGTTGCTGTTAAAGGGCATGTAGAGTTTAAAATAGAATAAGGCTAGAAATGCTGTATTTTGTATACTAAATATAAACATGAACTTACTGCACCACAAGCCTAATCAAACAAATAATTTATGCTTTCAAAGTTGGCTACAGGGGGTCACCATCTTGTAACTTTGTTATACATCTTTGCAAGACTAAGACTGTGCACATGCTCAGTGTGGTCTGGGCTGCTTAGGGATCGTCATAAACAAAGCTGCTTGAGTTCTGCATGGCTGGGAAGTAAGGTGGGGGCTCCCCCTGCTGTTCATAAGTATGATTGTTTCCCTGCTCAGCAGTTAGGGACCGTCTGACAATTCCTATCCACAGCAGTAAATGAAGGGAGAATTTCACTGCATACAGTCAGGTTTCTTATAAAAACGGTACACATTTTTTAATTAAAGTATATTGGAGATAGGTTTCTTTTTCATTAAAGAAAGTAAAAATGGGATTATTTTTTTTGCCTTTATCATGTCTCTCTACATGTAGGATTTTTGCAAATGGCAGTTAATTTGCATGAAGACAGAATGAAGAGAAACAGATGCTGAGAGAGGAATAGTGAACATAAACTTAATTATTTAAGAAACAATGCAGAATATTCAATTGTATGTATTTAAAAAGTTCCTTATTTCAGTGTGAGGAAGCTTATATATTCAATGTTCATTTTAACGATAGTTCCCTTTTAAGAAGAATGCTCTGGATAGGGTTGCCACCTAGCCGGTATTTTACCGGGCCTGGCCGGTAAAAATGATGGTTGATCCCAATGTTATTAATAGGGAAAAAAGATAAATATATAGAAAGGCCGGTATTTTTTTCTAGAAAAGGTGGCAACCTTAGCTGTGGACCTTTCCTCTGTCTACATTGGCCCATCTGCTTCGTGATGTCACTAATACAAAGCTAGGATGAGACCATTTATGACCACACACTCCTGTCCTGGCCACCATAGTCCCATTCATACCCGATTTGGGAATGTTTAAGTGACAATAGGAGCGTATTTGTTCAGGTCTGTTACTTCTGTGCTTCAGGGATTTCTGTAGCTCGTGGTCACTGACCTCTGCATTTACTTAAGATAAAGAACAAAACATGAACACGGTCTCGGATCTCCGCAGGAAACCCCCTAACTGCTCCCCCCAGGATTTCAGGGCGATACTGAGGTCTCTCTCAAGTGTTTGAGATGAAGAAATTCTTTATTACTACAACTCACTGCTTGGCTCCAAAGGCACTTTTCTCACCACTAAGGCTACTTTTTCATTACAAAGGATTAAAGGCAATAAAAAAATTCCTGCCTCACTCCGTCTGAAAAAATAAATAGTCTCATTATGTTTTATTATTTAAAACAATAAAGTATTGCTTGTTAAACATATGCTCCATATCTTACTCTCTCATATAAGGAAGGGAAAATTGCTAAGATTTATTAAACTTTCTTAAAGCAGAAAATTTCACGTATTGCTGGGTTTAATGGGAAAGGTATCAGCATAACATATCCTGTGTTTAGGTATTTCTTGCTTTAGAATGAATTCTCTGCAATTTCGGCAGTCGAGTCTCTAGAGTCCAAATTACCCTAGCAACCATGCATTGATTTGAATAAGACACTGGAATATGAAAATAGGAGAGGTCTGAATAGAAAGATGAGTAATACAAAGTAGCAATAACAATAAACTTGAAGTCTTGCAGCGAATATGTTTTTTAAATGGAGTCAGTGAGCTTCCTTCTGTGCCCGCAATATAATTCCAGACCGACACCACATTTAAAAAACAATGGTTCCGCGACCAGCGTAATGTGCGGGCAGATATATGTATTAATAATCCAGAGTTTGGGAATCACACACTGTAGGTAGAATAACTGCAAATTACATTTTCATTGTGCGTCTACACGACCAATGCCCTTCTTCAAGTGTGTAAAATGAGTGTAAAAAAAACAATTTATGACACCACACCGAAGACTCCACCCACCAAATTCCTGGTGAAGCCAATCAACTCTTTAAAAAATCGTGAAATCGGAAAGTTCATGAAAAAATCCTGAAATTCAAAATCTAGCAATTCGAAATTTTCACAATAAAATCGAGCAATTCAAAAGTTTTCACAGAAAAATCGAGCAATTCGAACGGTTTCACTAAAATCGAGCAATTCGAAAGTTTTCATGCAAAAATCGAGCAATTCGAATGGTTCACTAAAATCGAGCAATTCGAACGTTTTCACTAAAGAAATCGAGCAATTCGTATGTTTTCACTACAAAATCGAGCAATTCAAACGTTTTCACGGAAAAAAAACGAGCAATTCAAACGTTTTCACAAAAAAATTCGGAAATTGACTCCGGCAGCAAAACGCGGAAATTCGCCCCGAATTTGTGCCAGGCGAATTTATTCGCCCATCGCTATTCACCTGTGATGAGTAATGTGCATAGTCCAATTGTGAAGTGCAAGTTAATAACCATTTTAGAGTTATCACTAAATTAAAAACAATATTCAAAAGGTTACAATAGTTACAAAACTTAAAAGCAACAATATCTCTCTATTTAAATAACAAACAGGAACTGCTCTATTTACAGCCTACCTGCAGAAAACCCTGGTGCAATTCACAATCATAAAAAGGGAATACGGCTCCAATGGTCATTCATTCCACTCGGGGACATTTCAGGGACGTTTTGCAAATTTTTCGGGAATTTCGCGAAATTCGTGGTGAATCGAAACGGGAAAAAATTACTTATCTCCGAAATTAAGCTTCGCTAACATCGCAACACTTCGCCAGGCGTAGATCTGAAAGGACAATGCTAATTCGCTAAAATCCGAAGTTGCGTCCAGGGCGCCGAATGCTGGCGAAGTTGTGCTAGCGTTACTGCGGCAAGCAAAGCGAAGTTGCGCTAGCGTTGCTTAATTTGCATACAGTGGAAAGTTGAATGGACGTATATGTTGCAGCAAATACATTACATTACAAAAGCCCAGGAAACCTTAATACAATAAACTAGAGTTGTTATATTGCCCTACACATGAGCCCAGTGTATAGTTTATGTGCCATATGTTAGGAAATGTGGGGGGGAAGCCGGGTACCCCTCAAAAAAATTACGCCTATCACTCTGTAAAAAGTAAAAGACACCAGCATGTTTCACTGCCAGCGAATAAATTAAACATCTTACTGTATAAGGCAGACAACCTGCAGCTTGCTTCTGTATTGCTCGTCTCCTCGCAGCGAGAATAAAACTTATCACATTCCTCTGAACCCTGAATGTCCTTGGCAGATTTTTCTAACACCCCCATTTGAAAGCTGGAAAGAATCAAAAAAAAGTTAAATAATTAAAAAAACTATAAGAAACAAAAAATGAAGACCAATTGAAAAGTTGCTTAGAATTCACCATTCTGTAACATACTAAAAGTTAGCTTAAAGGGGAATCACCCCTTTAAATGATCTCAGCTGATTGGACACTGTAGGTAAATAAATCAATGGGCTGATAAGGATCTCACCCAACACTGTTTTCTAATATACTGTATTGTAGCCTTCGATATCTGGCTACTTGTGGGCCACACATCATGGCTTGGGCAGGCTGTCCAAAAAATCCCCTACATGGGCCAATAAGCTGACAAGAATTATTTGCAATGGATTTTTATTCAGACTCCATGCCTTTGTCACAATCCTTTAATTTTTGATATACTGTGGTGCTTATCTGTGGATATTTAGAAGCATGAGATATGATGGTGGAAGTCCACTCTGAAGGCAAGTATCCAGGCCACTACACTTTTTAAAGAAGAGGAGCATCAACCCAGGATAGGAAGAGAGTGATTAGGGTCTAGGTGTCAAATCACACCCACCAGTGATTTGAAATTCTTCTTTTTTTTAATAAGGGATTGTGGGAACACAGCAAAATTTCCATTGCCTGGGCTCAGGGAAACTGGGTCACCAATAGTGATGGGCGAATAAATTTGCCTGACACAAATTCGGGGTGAATTCCCGCGTTTTGGCGGCGGCAAATAAAATGGTGAAAATTCGCCGGTGAAAACTCGCGTCAATTTCCGATTTTTACATTTACATTACATTACATGAAAACTTTTTCGTGAAAACTTTTGAATTTCACTATTTTTTTGTGAAAACATTAGAAATTTCAAGATTTTTCGTGAATTTGCAGTTTGCGAATTTTGCAGGAAATTCGCGAATTTTTCGGCGAATGAGTCATAAACTCATTGTCTGCCTGGAAACCCTAGGAGGGTGGCCCTGACTAAGGGTTACCATTTGTAGGGGATTGGGCCACTGATGTCATTGGACGGACAGGTGACATTGCCAGGCAGACTGGTGATGTCATGGGGTGGGACTATGATGTGGTGATTGGTCAATCGCCAAGTGAATCCTGACCAGTTTTCTTAATTTGGAGCAGGCAGTTTTCACCCGGGCAGCCTTTCTGAAAACTGGGCTTTCAAGGTGGCAACCCTATCCCTGACAACTAAGTAGAACGGGGACTAATAAGGGATGATTCTATTGGGTTTATATTAAACTAATATTTTAGTAGACTAAAGGTGGCCATACATGGAGAGATCCGCTCGTTTGGCGATGTCGCCAAACCAGCGGATCTCCCTCCGATATGCCCACCTTGAGGTGGGCAATATCGGCTGATCCGATCGTGGGCCCTAGGGCCCAACGATCGGATCCTAACGATGCCCAAACGGGCGGTTGGATGGCGGGACCGACTTTCGCCAGATCTCGATCGGTGAAGCCCGTCGTGGGGCCCCATACACGTATGTAGTTTCAATTTTCTTACTTTGCATGGACAGACATGGGATCTGTTATCCAGAAATCTCAGTTTTGATTTGGATCACCATACCTTAAAGGGGTTGTTCACCTTCAAACAACTAGTTGTTATCAGATAGATCACCAGAAATAACGACTTTTTCCAATGACTTTCTATTTTCTATGTGTCACGGTTTTTCTAATATTGAAGTATAAAGTGTCATTTCTCTCCTTTTGAAGCAGCTCTGGGAGGGGGGGTCGCCGATCCTGTAAACTGTTCTAAATTGATACATTTAGTTGATACATTTCTTATCTTTGTCCCTGCTGAGCAGAATCTCTGGGTTTCATTACAGGCAGCTGTTAGAATTGATACAATTGTTGCTAATACTCCAGAGATGCTCCTGAGAAATGTATCAACTAAATGTTGCAAAATTGTAACAGTTCAGAATCTGCACCTGAATTACTGAGCTGCCAGACTGAAACACCAGAGACAGGAACATTCAATTTTAAACTTAGATTTTGGAAAAAACGTAAAAAATAAATAATGGAAAGTAATTGGAAAAAGTCATTATTTCTAGGGAACAATCTAAAAACAACTAAATTGAAAAAAGTGTTTGGAAGGTGAACAACCCCTTTAAAGGTGGCCATACACAGGCCGATAAAAGCTGCCGACAGACCGTGACACCTGGAGGGAGTAAAAAAGACATGTCAGTTGTCACTTTCACAAACAATGAACTGCAGTGGGACAAACCCTCCATGATAATAAGAAAACTGCCAATTAGGGATGGGCTAATTTGCCGCCGGCGAAAACTAGCCGAAATGCACTAAAGTCTATGGGGGACGATTTTTTTTTTTGTTTGGTAAGGCACCCTGAGGCGGTGGCATCGCTAATTTCAATCTCTGCACTAGAAGAGCCGAACTTCCGGTTCATCATCTGGAAATTCATCTCTTAAAGAAACAGTAACATCAAAAAATAAAAGTGTTTTTAAGAAATAAAAATAATAGTGCAGTGTTGCCCTGCACTGGTAAAACTGGTGTGTCTGCTTCAGAAACACTACTATTGTTTATATCAGGGGTGCCCAGACTTTTTCTCCTCGCGATCTACTTCCGCCACCTGACGCCATCATGAGATCAACCTTAAGGATGGCAACTATTTTTTTTTACATTCGACTATTTATGCATAGAATTTTATGGGCGTGCAACTTTTTCTTTATGTGCTACTATTTATTTTTACAAATGACTATTTATTTTTACGCAAGACTATTTATTCCGCGGTCTACCAGAAACGTTAACGTGATTGACTGGTAGACCACAATCGACGTCTTGGGCTCCATGTGACCCCAACACAGCCAAACTTCTGGGACAGCATCGCTCTCATTTTCACAGTGCAACCCTACCACTAGGGATGTAGCGAACCGCCGCCGATGTGTTCGCGAACGCCGTTCGCGAACACCGGCATAATTTGCGAACTGTTCGCGAACTGTTCGCGAACTTCGATCATCCGAAAATCGTTCGATTCGAACGATCGAAGGATTTTAATCGTTCGATCGAACGATTTTCGTTCGAATCGAACGAAAATCGTTCGATTTTAGCGATCGAATGGTCGAATGGGCGACCGATTTTGACGCGAACGCCTATTGGCGAACGTCGCGCGACGTTCGCGAACTTGCGGCGGACGCGAACAGTCGAAGTTCGCGCGAACTAGTTCGCCGGCGAACAGTTCGCTACATCCCTACCTACCACCCCGTTTGCCTCTCTCCATCACTCAGAGTCGCAGGATACAGGGCCCTTAAGGACGCAATTTCTTCGCACTGATCGGCCGTCTATAACCCTGCCTTGCAAGACTTTTGACGTCATGACCAGGAAGCGCCATTGTAACTCCTGGCTGGTCGCGGTCTACCAGGAACAAACCTGGGATCTACTGGTAGACCACTAATTAACCTGTGCCATATAGACTTTTTTCAATTTCCACCATTGCTACACAGCAGCTTGTTTATATGAACTATAGTAGTGTTTGCATACCTCCCAACATTTTGGAAATAAAAAGAGGGACAAAAAATGTGGCACACGTAGCGCGTCAAGAAATGTTTCTGACCACGCCCATTTTTGTGCCCACACCCCCTAATGACCAATTTTACAAAATTTGGCAGGTTATGAAAGTTTGAACTTATTTCTTTGTTTTTTTGTTTTTTCCAGTTATTACAGTTTTGCTAATGCAGGTGAATTGTCCTTTCAGCTGTGAGTCTAACTTCTCCCAAGGGACCTGTTATCTTATATTGTTACAATTATTTATTTGCTTATCTCAAAATTGTTATAAAAGTATCTTTTCTGAACCTCTTGGCTGTTCTGGGCTCTCTGCCAAAAGCCAACTAAGTTAGAAACATTGTTTCTTTTCTTAGCAGCAGATAAAATCGGGACTTTCCAGCGGGTTGAGCTGTCAAAAGCGAGACTGTCCTGCTGAAAACGGGACAGTTGGGAGTTATGGTGTTTGTAAGGGGTTTTCGTGCTATTTAAGTACAAAAGGGTTACTGTCCAGCTATAGGCATGTGTTACATTGGACTCACCAAACGGAAGAAAAGAAGGTATGGTGTAGTGCAACTCCAACTCCCATCTGCTACTGCGCATGAAATACAAGGGCGCCAGTAGGTTCTTGCAAATCAAACAGAACACAATAGTTTAAACAAATGATCCACAGGTTTATTACTTATATATATTAGGGATCGGGATTTGGCCAGGATTCGGCCTTTTTCAGCAGGATTTGGAGAATTAGGGGGTCCGGCCGAATCAAAAAAAGTGGATTCAGTGCATCCCTAATATATATATATATATATATATATATATATATATATATATATATATATATATATATATATATATATATATATATATATATATATATATATATATAAACAGGTCTGTGGACAGCACCAGCTTTCCCAATTAGCTACCTCGTAGCTGCCCCTGTGCACGGCGGTATATAATGTAGATAGATGAACAAAAACCAGCACCAAGGGTCTTCCAGTGATGAAAATATTGTATTGTTACATAGTATGCAAAACCGACGTTTCGGTCCCCATCGGGACCTTTATCAAGGTGAATAATACATACAAAAATCTTGTTTAAATAACCTCCACCCACAAGGCAAGGAGGTGCTCGTGACATCATGTGCATAAATTGTTTTAACCCTTTGTATGGCTATATAGCAATAAAATCTTCTAAAATGACCGACTTGTGTTAAGATATTTGATGATAAATATATTAAATATACTATAAAAAGTGTTGCAACGACATAGTGCATAAAGTGCTTCTATTTAAAAAACAGTGCTAATCATTTTAAAACCAATTTAGCTTCCTCATGGTGTAACAAATTACCCATAATCCTAGTCCAACTGACTTATTTACTTAAACACATATTTTACGCATAAAGTCAAAATCTATTGACATATATTGCATTCCCAATCATTATTACGTTTCTCTAATGCCAAATGTGTATTACATGGGACTATGGCACTACTGTCAGGTGAACCGCATATATCTTCAATGAATAGTTGCAGTACTGGGGGGTTCTTATCTGTTCGTTAAAAAACAGTTCAGTTGAAGTGAAGTGTTGAGACCTTTCGGGGCCACACATCCCAATTCATACGTCCAAAACGCTTCTTTGCGGCGTAGCTTTTGGTCCATGTCCCCACCTTTTTACACAGTCAATTGGCATACACTTAAACGCAGAAATAGGGTGCCTCGCATTAAACCAATGTTGTGCAATGGGTTGTTTTGATATATCTTGTTTAACTTTTCTTCTATCATAATTTATATGAGGACTGGAGGCAGTGAGAGAACTCCTGACCAATTGCGAACAATTCAATGGTCCCCCAATAGAATTTATAATATCCCTCCTTGAATTTATCCTGCATAATAACTATTTCAAATTTGAGGATCAATTCTATATACAGGTATCAGGAACAGCAATGGGATCAAATGTAGCACCTACTTATGCCAACACATATATGTATAACTATGAGTATGAGCATATACTGAACCACCCCCTGTTTCGCCAATTTGGGGGATATTATAGGCGCTACATTGATGACCTATTTTTCATATGGTTTGGTGGACTGGAAGATCTGACGAAATTTACAGAAGAGTTGAATGCATTGCCCCTGCCAGTCAAATTAACAATGCAATATGACTCAGAGGCTATTAACTATCTGGATGTCACAGTCTATAAAGATAAAGCCAATAATACACTGCAAACTAAGTTGTTTCAGAAGGCAACAGATAGAAACACATTACTACACTATAGGAGCAGTCACCCGAAACATCTCTTAAATTCATTACCCAGATCCCAAATGCTTCGTGTGGTTAGGATCACGGGCGCACCTGAGGAACGAATGAAAAGCCTTGAGGCAATGTCGGCCAGATTTAGTGAAAGGTGTTATCCTACACACATTATTAATGAAGCCAAAGAATGGGCCCTAAATTTGGATAGGGCAACATTGTTTGGAAAAAATCGAGATGTTAGACCAAAAAATCAGGATGATTTGTTTTACATCAATACATATGGACCCTGTACCCCTTTAATAAAAAAGTCTCTTTTGCAGTATTGGCCTTTACTGAGCACGGATCCAGAAATGTCCAAATTGATACAGAAGAAAATGAAATTTGGATACAAGCGGAATAGAAATGTGAGGGAGTTTCTCACACCAGCGGATCCGGCAAGCAAATATGTCCAAACCACTGGAGGGGGTATGTTAAAAAGTGGAGTATTTAAATGCAACAATTGTGTTATGTGCAACACTTTGATACTGGGTGACAAATTTTACCATCCCCACACTGGGAAAACATACTGCATTAAACATAGACTTACATGCCGCTCACAGTGTGTAGTGTACTTGATCAAATGCCCTTGTGGGCTACTATACTGTGGCAAGACCACCCGGGAATTGAGGGAACGGATAAGTATGCACCGTTCCACGATAAGGGCGGCATTGGATATAAATTATGATAAAAGAAAAGTTAAACAAGATATATCAAAACAACCCATTGCACAACATTGGTTTAATGCGAGGCACCCTATTTCTGCGTTTAAGTGTATGCCAATTGACTGTGTAAAAGTCCCACGGAGAGGTGGGGACATGGACCAAATGCTACGCCGCAAAGAAGCGTTTTGGACGTATGAATTGGGATGTGTGGCCCCGAAAGGTCTCAACACTTCACTTCAACTGAACTGTTTTTTAACGAACAGATAAGAACCCCCCAGTACTGCAACTATTCATTGAAGATATATGCGGTTCACCTGACAGTAGTGCCATAGTCCCATGTAATACACATTTGGCATTAGAGAAACGTAATAATGATTGGGAATGCAATATATGTCAATAGATTTTGACTTTATGCGTAAAATATGTGTTTAAGTAAATAAATCAGTTGGACTAGGATTATGGGTAATTTGTTACACCATGAGGAAGCTAAATTGGTTTTAAAATGATTAGCACTGTTTTTTAAATAGAAGCACTTTATGCACTATGTCGTTGCAACACTTTTTATAGTATATTTAATATATTTATCATCAAATATCTTAACACAAGTCGGTCATTTTAGAAGATTTTATTGCTATATAGCCATACAAAGGGTTAAAACAATTTATGCACATGATGTCACGAGCACCTCCTTGCCTTGTGGGTGGAGGCTATTTAAACAAGATCTTTGTATGTATTATTCACCTTGATAAAGGTCCCGATGGGGACCGAAACGTCGGTTTTGCATACTATGTAACAATACAATATTTTCATCACTGGAAGACCCTTGGTGCTGGTTTTTGTTCATCTATCTATCTATCTATCTATCTATCTATCTATCTATCTATCTATCTATCTATCTATCTATCTATATATATATATATATACACAGTATATATAGGCCCCAGACATGAACTAGCAGTGATATACATTAGAGACAGCTCATATGGATGATCCTCCAATGGGTAACAGCCTTGGGAAATACAAGTGTTTCCTAGTTGCAGACGAAAGGCTTAGCCACAGCAGGAGGGAAACTGGATATGTCAGACAGGGAATAAATCAGAATAGTTCAATCCTTCCTCTGCTATCAGCACCCTGTCGCTTTGTGCCGCAGTGTGAGACCCCCGTGCTCAGAACACTTTGCCAAGGGCTTAGCAAAATCAGGATAAATGATGTTGAATGAATTGCCATTCTCTATCTTAACAAGGTGCTCTTGCTGTTCCTTCATAGATTAACACTATAATGATCTCTTTTAGCCTGTCGTTTCCATTATTTTACATTGTGATGCTTATTAAACCATATGATTTTCTCTTGTGTATGATAACACCAGCTGCTGATCCCCCCAGCGTTCTATTACATTCATTATGGCAGCTCACGCTGAGCTAGAAATTTCTTTTATTTTTTCTTTAACCTCCGTTACTATTTGTCCTTTGCCCCTGGGGCAATGCTCAACTCTAACATTCAAAGTATATGAAAGGCAGAAAAATATATGGATTAAATCAGCTAATCATATTGCCGGTACTGTTCGCTGTGATTCAGAGGTGAATAATATAGCCGGGGTCCTTATTCTGCCATTTTCCAGTGAAGCATTTATGCTGGAGGTTGTTAAATCACTATTCCCTTTCAGAATAGTGTACAGAAAAAATATGTCTTTTTAACAGCTTTACTTCTCCTTCTCTCAAATAGACAGCCATGTATTCTTCTCCTATGGAAAAGTTAGCCATCTGCAACTATGAGGGGTGTATCCATCTTGCAGGGGTAAATATTTGGGCTTTATAAAATAAATTAGGTCACTTTCACTGTGATGATTTTATATAGCAACTCCACGTGTTACACTCAGTAAGCCAGTTGATTGCTAGCTTTTTCAGGGTAGGTAACAATTAGTTAAGATCGACAATACGTGAAAAGCTCTCAATAAAAAAACTCCCAAAAAGTATTTTATATCTATATGTGGCATGTAACCAAAGGTCTACTACCTAATCTATCAGCTGCTGTATTTTAATTAACACATAGTTACATAGTTAAATCAGTTTGAAAAAAGACAAAGTCCATCAAGTTCAACCCCTCCAAATGAAAACCCAGCATCCATATACACACCCCTCCCTACTTTGACATAAATTCTATATACCCATATCTATACTAACTATAGAGTTTAGTATCACAATCTGTCCAAGAAATCATCCAAGTCCCTCTTATAGTCATTAACTGAATCAGCATCACAACATCACCCGGCAGTGCATTCCACAACCTCACTGTCCTGACTGTGAAGAACCCCCTACGTTGCTTCAAATGAAAGTTCTTTTCTTCTAGTCTGAAGGGGAGGCCTCTGGTACGGTGATCCACTTTATGGGTAAAAAGGTCCCCTGCCATTTGTCTATAATGTCCTCTAATGTACTTGTAAAGTGTAATCATGTCCCCTCGCAAGCGCCTTTTTTCCAGAGAAAACAACCGCAACCTTGACACCCTCATAATTTAAGTCTTCCATCCCTCTAACCAATTTAGTTGCACTTAGTCTCTGCACTCTCTCCAGCTCATTTATATCCCTCTTAAGGACTGGAGTCCAAAACTGAACTGCATACTCCAGATGAGACCTCACCAGGGACCATTAAAGAGGCATAATTATGTTTTCATCCCTTGAGTTAATGCCCTTTTTTATGCAAAACAGAACTTTATTTGCTTTAGTAGCCACAGAATGACACTGCCCAGAATTAGACAACGTGTTATCTACAAAAAGCCCTAGATCCTTCTCATTTAAGGAAACTCCCAACACACTGCCATTTAGTGTATAACACACAATATCTACAGTATCTATCTATGTAGTTATCATATATCTAATATCTAGCTAGCCAGCTTACTAGCAAGTGCAAAGAGCAACACTATATGGGTACTTTACAGATCCCTGGGGTGCAGGTTCTAGTGCCCTAAGGGGAGCAATAACAAGTCCTGTAGCACTCATCTAGCAAGAACTTGTGCCCTGGGGGAGGCTCCATTCTGCTTCTCTGAGTCTCTGTCCTCATACTTACTTGATCATCTGAATGCAGTGCAAGTTAAGGGACCGTTAGGTTGATTGTGGCCTTTTTTGCACTTTGTGTTCAGCAATGCAATGTATATATTCAACACATTAACAGGGGGGTTCATTATTCCTTATTCGTTATACGTCTTAGGGAGTCACGTGAAACTAAATGCATCACAACATTAATTAACTGAGGACATCACTAAGCACTGCTTATAAGAATATAATGTACAGGGTATTCAAGGCTCTTGTGTATTATAAACCAATAGCAGACATACAAAAGAACATGCACCGACTCAAAATGTCAGCTCATATTGATCAGACTCACCGGTGCTAAAGAGTCTAGCTCCTCTAGTTCCTCTAGTCTAACACAGGGACATTCAACACACCATTTAAAGAAGAATATAAATAGCACTCACTGGCTTTAGTGATCAGTGGTCAGGGTGCATAAGCCTAAAACCTGTAGCTTGCGGGTGTCACCAAACGGATGAACCATATAATTAGGCTCTTTCATTCCTGGACACAGGACAAGGTATCACTTAAAATATAATCTTTATTGATTCCATGCCTGATGCGTTTTGTGTGTTTCTCTCTTAACCATGGGCATATATAAACCAATATACAAACATTGTAATAGAACATTTACTGTTTTTAATATGAAATGATAAGAAAAAAAAAATATATATATAACAAAGAAGGGAAAGTTGTGCTCACCACTAATTTTTAAAACCATTAGGCGGGGGTGCAATGAGGCTGTGACCACAAAATACATATAGTCAAACACAAGAGTCCTCTGCACTCAACCCATTATCAATATATTTAAGACAGAGACATTTTGTGCATACTGCTACTAAAAAATGCCTTACCCTTTAAACAATACAGGGATTGTTTGTCCATATATTGCAATATATTTAAGCTGGCCAACTACGTCAAAGTCATCAGATGAAAATTGAGTGTAGGACTGGCCAGATATGGGATGACTTTAACGTAGTTGGCCAGCTTAAATATATTGCAATATATGGACAAACAATCCCTGTGTTGTTTAAAGGGTAAGGCATTTTTCAGTAGCAGTATGCACAAAATGTCTCTGTCTTAAATATATTGATAATGGGTTGAGTGCAGAGGACTCTTGTATTTGTCTATATATATATATATATATATATATATATATATATATATATATATATATATATATATATATATATATATATATATATATATATATATATATATATATATATATATACAGTATATATATATATATACAGTATATATATATACCATAGTTAACTCTGTCATGGAGTATGTGTTGTTATTAGACAGCTGGAGTATGGCAGGAGATACATTGCTTTGGCATTATGAGACACAAACTCCCAGAACATTAATTTAGTCCCCTCCCTCTTGCAGTTATTAAAGTAATGAACTCCTTAAGAGCCGCAAGTGTGTTCTTTAAAACCTTATAAACTCAGGCCTGTAATGTTATGCTCAGAGATTCACTTATTGGTTCAATTCCATTTCTAATATTGACCTTGGCTCGCAGACGCTGGAACATAAGTTTTCCATAACGACTCTGACTTTTATCTTTACAAGCCAGCTACACAGAGCTTCTCATCATTCCATTCGTAGATATAAACCTCAGCAACCTCTTATCCCTGCTAAATTAGAAAAAAAGCCCGGAATTCTATAAAGGTTTTTGTAAATCAGCTAATTTGCTACTGTTAACAGTTTCAGACTGGGTGTCTGGGGCCTACCAGGACCATCATCTCAAGGGCCAACCAGCCTCCCCTCCTCTGTGAACTTCTGGCCCTACTTCCTCATCCAGTGCTCCAACACTCCAGTACTCCAACAAATACCTCTTTTTCTCCTACTGGGCCCATGACTTGTAGCCAGCAAGGGGGTGGGCCAACAAACCTGGCTGCAGATCTTGGCCAGCAAAGGTACCCACAGCAGTGGTTTGGGGGTTTGTAGACCCTGTTCATCAAGGTGGGAGGAAGGCAATGATCCTGGGTCATTGGAGCCTATGATGGCTTGGGTTTCCACAGACTGTCCTGACTGTTGATGAGTTTGATGACTCATCTGGGGTGACAGATAGATGACACACAAGACACCCATCCATGGGAGTGATATACAGTATTTGCACAGTGATGATTACCCAGGCATCAAAGTCAAATGATCTTCCATTGACTAAACTGCAGCAGATAAGGTACAGGTAAAAAGTATGCACAGAAGACTACATAGATTGTCTTAAATGGAGTTAATAAAAAAGCGAGAGCTAAACTATTAGTATGATGTAGACCAATGGTTCCAAAACTGTGCACTGGCCCAATGGCAGCAGGGAGCAGGAAGGATGGGGGGGGGTGGCAACTTGAAGGCCTTGGTGAGAATTGTCATTTGCCATGCTGTGTCTGCATAGAAAACCAAACCTATTATACAACAAATGTTCACTGTAGGATGGAGGGAAATCTTTGGAGGGCCCAGCATGCAAAACATCTCCAGTTCTGTCACCCAGGGGGATTTTTATACTATAGAGGAAGCCCATTTCCTCTATAGTTATGCCACTACATAACTCATCAAAAGTTATGGGGAGGTCTAGGTGCTTTGCCCTGATTTTTCAGCTAGGGGAGCAGAATCAAACATGTACATTGGAGCAGGCACACAAATGAGTGGTCCATCAGAGGCAGAGAATTAAATCTGTATTTATTTGCTACTAGCCAACAGAGGCATCCTAATGCATTTTGTGTTTATAAACACTTAAGTGTTTATAAACACTTAAGTGTTTATTAACACGAGTCGTCTCTGGTTGCTGGTACCAAATCCAAATTGACTTTACTTCTCTGCCTCTGATGGACTGTTCATTGAGTGCCTGTTCCAATGTGCATAACTGGGGAGGACCGTAGAGTAGAGTTCCAAAACTTTTCGGGCCTCACTGGGCCCTTTATAAAGCTTGTTAGTAATGAATGGGATGTAGTCTTTTTTTCAAACCTCTTGACCAATTTGTATTCAGTCTATGAATCCATTGTCTTTCTAAGCTTTGTAACATTGCATATCTCCTGGAGTATCCAAAAAGTCCATTGCTCAAAACCTTAACTGACTTACTGAGTAACCTGCTTGGTGAGAAAATGGGACTTGTAATGCTATCAAATCCCTTTAACTAAAAAACTTGTGTTCTGAGATTCTTAACTTTATAGGTTGTCTTACCACATGGGATCCCCAGTGCAGTGGTGTTACTGATATTGTTGTCATTTAATTTTACATTTCTGCAAGTTTATATATATTTCTATTTCTTTGCTGCAACTAGTGTGTTTTATTTGTGCCTAGTGGAATTCCCCTGAGGTCGCGCACTGTATCAAAATCCCAGGATCTTTCACATAGCAAAGGGGCTTCATTCCCTGTGTTGAGAAGAATTAGAACTGCGTACCACCTTTCGGATGTCTGACTCTTTTATAGGACAACCCTTAGGGGAGATTGGAATGCTTATTCACCTACAACTGGTCCCTTGTTGTCTTGGTTGCTTTTGATAGGCTTTCCTGAAGTACCTATATAAATACAGTACATTCATTATGCCATTGATATGGCTCTCAAGATCTTAGAAACCCAAAATATTGTTGTGGCTTTGTATAGTCTTTATATTTTGGGCTGCCACATATTGTTTTAAATTCTTTATTCCTCTGGTTCAATACAGTCTATTAACACAGCAAATGTGTGTTTAAGTTGTTTTTATTCCACCATAGCACTTATTACTGGGCTCTGAAGCACTTATCACTTGTATAGTCAAAGCCACTATAATTCCTTTTGATGGTTCTGCATGCGTCTCTCCGTGCTTCTGCCTCATAGCCATAACCATATGATATTTCCTCTGGCTGCTAATTAATGAGTTTTGGGAGAATGATGCAGCAAACTTACTCTGAAAAGTGTGTGGCATTTCAATTGGAAACATCTGGTGCTTTACGGATTCCGACTCCGGATTATGCCACTGAAATAGAGCTATGTTCCATGCTAGTCATACACTTGGTTTGCTTGCATTAAATCTGAGAGTCTATTAAGATGAAATGTAATATAAATCCAATTTAAGTAAAGCAGTGTTCACTGACAAGTCACACTTGCTCTGACAATTTGCTATTGCCACTCAAACATAATACATCATACACAGGAAGAGCTGTGCCAAGCCTGTGCCATTGCAAGCCGCCTCTCATGGTTGAATTATCAGCCTTTATAAGGCAGTTCTTTGAAGGGTACAGTCTTTTTCATTGCTGAAATTATGTTTATGTTCACATTTAAGAAAATCATATAGTTAAATGTACCTGGTCTGTGCAAGAATGTTTTATGTTTGATAGGGGTTGGAGGCACCTTTGGATCCGAGGGCCAGCATTAGCAGCATCATTGTAGCTTTGATGTGCCTGAGGCACATTGTACTTTACCAAACATCATGGCCTTGGGTCACCGGTATAAATGACATAAGTGGACTTACCTAACCACTGGGTGGGTGACCTTGCCGGCGACTATATTCTATCATTGGGGCATATGGAATATGCAAGATGATATTTCTGGCTAGCATTTTGATTACTAGTATACTACATAGCCTCAATAACACATAGCTAATACAGTATTACTTACCGATTTGCCTTGGTAGATCAGCCTTCCTGCTTTCAACCGATATTTTAATGCTGCACACTGGACATTAGTTTTAATATTTTATTAAAAGTTACGTTTTTTTAAATTGTTACACACGAGCCTTTCGGGTGTTATGGATGGGAGGGTGCAATTATATGAGTCAGCTCTTTTTCTTTCCTTTTTTGATATAGATAGATAGATATAAGCTTTCAGTTGTCAACACTTTGTCATACCATAAATTGAGAGATCCTCTCATCACTGTATCAGTACACTTCAAAAAAGCAAGGGCTCTACTATGTTTGCTAATGAAGTATATAGTATAGTTCTCTGCCATCCTTGTGTGCCAACTTATTCTACCCTCACTGGTTTATATAACAATATTTACGTGGTATCTCTGAATACAGACACCTTTTGATCATTTTTTCAACAGTTGGCATGCCTTTATGGTCTAGTAAGAGTAGGGGATTAGACAACGCTTCCCCTGTCCTGTCTGTGACATCATCAAGCCTACTTACAGGCAAGCAAGTGACCAATTGGTTGGGAGCCCCAGAGGGAAAAGAGGAGGAGTCAGGAAGAGCCTGGGTTTGGAGCCAAATGCACTGGGCGGACTGGCACAGCTTATAAATTTGCCCCTGCTGCAGCATCCAGCCAGAACCAGTGTGTGTGTGTGTGTGTGTGAGACTGTCCAGGAGTTCAGACAGGCTGCTATTTCTGTAGATTTGGATGAGAGGTCTGCAGGTCTAAAAGTACAGAGGGAGCCCATCCTGTTCCTTTCCAAGCTGCTAGAGACTCAGGAGGTGAAAGTTGCCAATGTTGAGATTGACCCTGCTGCAGAACTGCCTGTAATCTCCAGTGTGTCTGCCTCTGAGAGCTCCCCAGGGATTGAGCCACCCAAGTGAGGATATCGGCAAGGCTACAAGTGTGGAACCCCTGTGTGAGGACAGGTCTTGTTCATGTACCTGCTGCTTGGGAGTGGCTCATGAGTTCCAACGGGAGAGGTACTTTTGGGAAAGGTAGCACTACCAGGGGAAATAAGAGCTTTTGGAATGGAACATTTCATTTGAACTGAACTGTGTCTTTTTTAATCCCTTCCAAAGTTGAATGGGATTTGTGATTATAAAAGGAGAGTGTTAAACTGTGATACCTACTAGGGAGTTAGATAGATCCTCATGTGTCCCCAGTGCAGGAGTTTTCTATGTATTAGACTGCCCTTTCTTTCTTTTACAATTCCCACATAAAGTTATAGTTGGTTACTGCAAACTGTGTATATTATTTCCCTGGTGGAATTTCCCTTTGGTGAAATTCCTCAATGCCCACTAGGTGGAGGTGCCTGCACTGTTAATCCCAGTTCCCTGTATCTTTCATGCAAAGATGCTCAGTACACCTGATTGCCATATCAACTACGCCAACGAAGGTAAGTGTACCAACAAAGGGTTACATAAGCCTTTATGAACACTGAAACCCTTATTAGTGGCATAAATGGTATTATTCTTAATTCTTCTACCCCAAGTGCTGCTTTAATGCCACCTATGGTCAAAGTGTGCTGATGCTGCTGGGTACCAAAAAACTCTTGGGGGCTGATTCACTAAGGGTCGAATATCGAGGGTTAATTAACCCTCGATATTCGACTAGGAATTGAAATCCTTCGACTCCGAATATCGAAGTCGAAGGATTTAGCGCAAATTCTGTGATCGTACGATCGAAGGATTATTCCTTCGATCAAACAATTAAATCCTTCGAATCGAATCGGACCTTCCCCATAGGCTAACATTGACTTCGGTAGCTTTTAGCTGCCGAACTAGGGGGTCGAAGTTTTTTTTAAAGAGACAGTACTTCGACTATCGAATGGTTGAATAGTCGAACGATTTTTAGTTCGAATCCTTCGATTCGAAGTCGTAGTCGTAGTCGAAGGTCGAAGTAGCCCATTCGATGGTCGAAGTAGCCCAAAAAATACTTCGAAATTCGAAGTTTTTTTACTTCGAATCCTTCTCTCGAATTTAGTGAATCGGCCCCTTAGTGTCACCGTTATTTTTGTTTGTTTTTAAATCATCCATTGAAGTGATTTTACAGTGAATATGCCTTTTTAATAATTTTCATATTAAATTGAAACACATATCATACATCAGGTGCTAGCTATAGTACAGATTTCCAAAGGATGCCCAAGGCAAATCTGAAAGATAGTCTAGAGAAAGGCAAGAAGGGTCCACATTTCCATGATTAACAACTCCAGGAAATTGTTTCTACTCGTCATTTCTAGCGTACATCAAAAATAAGGTGCTCGGAAATCAGCATTGTATATCGCTACTATTCCTTTCATGGTTTTATGACCCAAGTGAGAAATGTGGCCTTAGCAATATGTAGAAAGCAAAAACAATCATATAAAGGATCATAAATTTATATGAGTTGGCTGCAGCGAAGTGACAGCTCACAATTTTAAACTTCTGCAGCTGTGATGAACCAGGAATATATTTTACAGTTCTTGACCCACAAAATCCAACCTAAAGAGCTTCCAGTAAAAATACTATTATTTTATTCCTGAGTTATTCTGGCTGTAATAACAAAGTATTCAATATCCTCTCTATTTGCTCAGCATTTAAAACAGAATTCCAGGTTTAGTTGCGCTCTTTCTTCTATTAATTGACTTATATTGCAGTGATTAAACTGTAGTATCGGTAGACCACAGGATGTTTGTCTACAATAAACTGTGAATTATTTCTGGAAGTCGACATTGGCTGTAATCTTAATTTATTCCTTGTTGGCAAGTGGTAAAGCAGAAGGTGTGATGGCTAATGTCCTAGACAGAACAGAGTGGCCCATTTTATGACATTATAATTTACCTCCCTCCCACCACCACCAAGTTTTTGTATTTTATTACCATGAAGTTATAGAAAAAAAAACCACAAAATCATTCTGTTTTTATCTATTTTGCTTTAGGTATTAAAATTGTCATCCAGAAACAATTTAGAAAATTGCCACAACTTACTGCAGGGATTTTTGTAGTTTAAAAGACAAATTCATCCGAGTAGAATGCCAATACTGAATAATGAAAAATTACAGACAGAAATAGCAGTGTCTTGCCTACTGAGAAACAGAACATCATTAAACTCCAGGATGAAGCCATCACAGCTTGGTTAGCTAATAAGTAGTACTTGGTTTAAAAAATATGTTTGATAATAACCTTCATCCGCCAGTCAATAGCAAACTGTGCAATATAAAGTTCCTCTAGTTATAGATCTATATTTTTCTAGTCCTATCAAATTTTTGAGATTGCTGATGATGTGTGTCTGTGCACAGGCCGATACAGGTTTATATGCAAACAGAGAAACAACCTGTAACGGCTCACCCTGGTGGCCTAGTCGGCGGTGGGGATGCCCGCCGCGTGGTACAACTTCTCCATAATGCTGGCTTCCTATGGTGCGCGCATCCCGCACATCCACATTTTACGCGCCGGGCATGGTAACGCCATCGTCCTTTGGTGCTTGATTCAGACTTAAACTCCTTGCCCGTTGTTAGCTCTACCTTGTTAGTATCCTGGGTGTGATTTTTGTGTTGTTTGATTCCGGTTTTGATCCCTGCCTGCCTGACTATTCTTAACTCTACCGATATTGACCCTTGCCTGCCTGACCATTCTTAACTCTACCTATATTGACCCTTACCTGCCTGACCATTCTGAACTCTACCGATATTGACCCTTGCCTGCCTGACTATACTTTGAATGCTGCCTGTACTGACCCCGGCCTGATTGACCTTGCACTCCACCTATACTGACCACTGCCTGTCTGACTACACTTTTTGTCTACTCCCTGAACTGTTGCCTTCTGACCAAAACCTTGGAAATGCCCCTATACTTATTCAGAACATCTACTTTGCTTGCCTCAAGTTAAGGCCTGGCGACATCTGAGTAGCTGAACTCCTCCCGAGGCCAAAGGTGGCTGCTACAGGTGGAAGATTGAGCCATGACCAGGGAGCTTAGCACTTGTTCTGAATATAGGGATCAATACGTGATACTGACTTACAACGCCTTAGTGTAATAGGTGTTGTACTGATCTTGTCATGTTTTCTATATACTATAACGCCATTTTAAGCCACTCACAGCATTGTGGACAGAGGGGCTACTACCATATCATTCAATGATATTCTTGACAATTTAACTCCTCTTACATTGTGGCAACCGTTTGGAATAATTTCATCTAGAACGTGTCTTTCTACAAAGTGTCTTTACTTAGCTTGTTTAATTAGCTTACAAACAATATATATCACCCGCTGCCTGTGATCAGGTACAGTAGAACCCTGATTTTTTGCCCCTCGACTTTATGTTTGCCAGAATTTTACATCATTTATTGCATTACAAATTGTATTTTCTCTTACCCAGAGAAACCTGAAACATCAACAAGGAACAGTATAGTAGTGCACCCATGAACTTAGAAACTAAGCATTGGTGTCAGTGAGGACTTCAAATTTCCATCCATGCTTTATGCCATGACAAAGTCCCAGTATGTGCAATGACATATATATCTTAGCAATCAACTGTGATGGCATCACCTTCACCAATCCCTTCAAAAAGAATTGTAAATCTTATTAAATATTCTAAAGCATTTTTGTATCAGATACATCGTTTTGATCAGGACTGGGATTCAAAATAGGCCCTGGCATTCCTAGTAGTGATGGGCGAATTTGCGCAGTTTTGCATCGCCGAAAAATCAAAATTTGCAAAATGACGAAAAATTTGTGAAATGGCGCCGGCGTCTCGTTTTTGATGCCGGCACCCGTTTTTTGACGCCGGCAATTTTTTTTTTTGTGGGCGTTTCGCAAATATATTCGCTGACGGTTAATCGAGCAAATCCGCCGCAAATTCGCACCTGGTGAATAAATTCGCCCATCACTAATTCCTAGTACATAGAGGTCCAAACAGGCCCAAACAACCCCCACCAGCCCACTTAATAGTCACTTTATAGGGCATATTAGAGCAGCCCCTCTGGCATTTGCCAGAACCCACAGATTGCCAGTCCAGGCCTGGTTTTGATGGCTATCTTGATCAACTTTGATTCTGTGAATCGTTAAAACACTTGAATAAATAAAATGTGTATATATAGCAAAAATTTCAGTTTTCCAGTGTATTAAGGTCTTGTACACACTGACTTTTTATCGTTTGAAAGGTACTTGAGATAATTTGAGAGCATCTAAATACATCAGCTTATATAACTCAGAGTTGCATTTTATGGAATTTGTGTTTTATCACATTTTATTAGATGCTGCATTTTCTTGTGCTTGATACGTATTCAGAATCCAGTACTACAGGAGGTTGGGTTTGGGTTTAGAATGGACAAAAACACACTTAGCCACATCAAAAAAACCAACAGTGCGTAAGCGCCCTTATAAAGAGTAGAGAAACATGTAGGGAAATCCATATGCAATAAAAGCTAAAAAGTCATTTTCCCCCAAATAGCCATTTTTATTTGTATTTTCAACCCTTTCTTGCATATAACAAAGCAAGGAAAGAAGATCTTTTTATTGTACAAAAAAAGATTACAAATGTGTTACATTTGACCGTAAGCACACAGTTTATTTATGTATTTATTTTTTTTTAACAACTTTAAAAGGAACGTTTTTAAGCTTAGCTTTATGTTACAGGTCCACGGATAGTACCGACAGCTATAAAAATTCGCTATTGTACAGAATCAGTAAAGAGTTTGTTTCAGAAAAATACGTTTATCAAAATTCTGGAATCATTAAACAGGTTGCCATAAAATACTTTTGGAGCAGATTATTATTGTACATGGCTGTCCGACGAACATATCAGTACATAAATTATATATATATATATATATATATGTATGTGTGTGTGTGTAAGACAGGGGGTGGTTTTATGGCTGTTATTAGCGATGGGTGAATTTGCGCCGTTTCGCCGAAAAATTTGCGAATTTTGCGCAAAATGGCGAAAAATTCGCGAAACGGCCCCGTCATCTCGTTTTTGACGCCGGAGCCCGTTTTTGACGCTGGCGCCCGGTTTTTCGACGCCTGGCGATCGTTTTTGACGCCGGCGTCCGTTTTTTCGGAAAATTTTTTTTGACGCCGGCGAATTTTTTAATGCGAATTTTCGCGGGCGTTTCGCGAATTTATTCGCTGCCGGGGAATCGCGCAAATTCGTGCCTCCATCACTAGCTGTTATTTGAATTAATTGGATTGCAGGAGGCTTATTTATTTCAATTAAGATATAGTTTTAATATTTTTCCATCGTTGTTACCATATGGCCAATAGGCAACATGTACTGCGTAAGTAAAATAATCAATCAATAATGAACCAACTTCTAACGGTGCTACATAACAGTATCTTGGTGGCCACAGTTTTAATTAAAAGTAAAACAATTATTGTTATTCATATCATTATGCCAGAATTTATTATTGCCTGATACTGTAATATCCTACAAATGCCTAAAAACAAGTGTTATTTCCTTTATGAAATCCTTAGAGAGTGTAAAGATAATCTGAGATCTGTTTCCTCATGTCATGGATTGTATGAACAGAACTATAATCATATTCATATTTAATTTGGCAATGTTTTAAAGGTGTTATAGGGAAAACCCCATGTCCCCAAGTTAGCTTATAAAAACGGGTCTCGTACATACAAAAAACTCATTTATTGCTAGTGATGGGCGAATTTATTTGGCAGGCGCGAATTCACTGTGAATTCCCGTGATTTGCGAAACTTCCGGGAACATTTGCAGGCATCTAAAAAACAGATGCTGGTGTCAAAAACGGACACCAGTGTCAAAAACGAGATGCCGGCGCCGTTTCGCGAATTTCGCATGAAATTCGTGAATTTTTCGGCAAAGCGAAACGCCTCAAATTCGACCATCACTATTTATTGCCATTCTTTCTCATGTATAAATTTAGAATACCCGATTATCATTTTAATTAGGATGTCCACCTAAAACATGGAGACTTTACAAGGGACCACATATGGTATTGCTGCCTTTCTATTGTTCTGTTTACTGGGACAATCATCCCCAAAAATTGGAGCAACAGGAAGTAAAGAGGAGCATCAACTCCTCTTCACTTCCTTATCTTACGATTGCACCATCCACTGGCTTATATGGTGGATCAAACTTTTCCAAACCGACCCATATCCATGGTATAAAATATCAGTTGGGATTGGTGGGCCATTATACATATATGATATCACTGGTATGAAAATGGTCTACTTTACTCTTCTCCACAATGACTTGCACCGTTTTACTCTTCTTCTCAGATTATATGCAAGGCATGATGGGAACTAGAGTCTATCTTATTTATGAGAACCTAATAGGGAAGTTTTATAATAATTATCAATCTCAGAATCCTGCAGATTCTAGGCCCACACCCTCTAGAGATCCAGTATCCCAGACAATACCCCTCATAAAAAAATACAAATTTGAGATGTTGATGAATATCTATGACTATGTGCAATGTTTAAAATGTAAGAACATTTTAGTTCTTACTATTAGGGGGTTATTTATCAAAGTCTGATTTTATATGAACATTTTCTGCTACAAACTCCGATCAAATCTGCTCGGGATTTTTATGTTTATTCATTATAAGATTTTCCTGAAAATTTGCTTTGCAGGAAAAAATAAGATTTTCGCGATTTTTTTTTTGGATTTTTCACTGAAAACTCAGATTTCTTATGCTTTTTTTGCCTGAAATCTCTGAAAACTTCCTCGAGGTTTAATAAATTCAGAAAAAATTGTGATGTTTTAAAAGTCTGACTTTATAAAAAATGTTTTATTCTAAAATAAAGAATTGTTGCATTCAGAGTTTAGTAAATAACCCCCTTAGTATTGATTAATACACAGATAGAAACTTTTCTAGAATCTGAATCTTATTTGATTGAATTTGTGATTAAACCCCCCAATTATAAACTGGCAAATTATAACTGTGCCACTTGGATATATTAACATTATGTCCAGTTGGATAAATGAAACAGGAATAAAACCTGTGATCCTAGGGGTAAGTAGAGTTTTCCTTTATGAATACACATTGATATTGGATATTATCATGTGAAAGTCCACATGTGGAATAACATTTTCAGAACATGGCCTTGCTGTAATTAGGAGCTTTGTGAATAAAGGGATACCTGCTCTGAATTCCCTATTTTCATTGTAATGAAGGTTATTCCTTGAAACAGTACTGGTTTTAAAAATGTCCCCAAAAATTTAAACCATTTTGTTGATTGAATCTGGTAATAGCACTTTAATATGGCTGGAGTAGAAGAGGTTTCTTTAAAGGAAAACTATCCCTTCAAAATGAATACTTAAGCAACAGCTAGTTTATATCAAATTAAGTGACATATTAAAGAATCTTATCAAACTGGAATATATATTTAGGTAAATACTGCCCTTTTTCATCTCTTGCCTTGAACCACCATTTTGTGATGGTCTGTGTGCTGCCTCAGAGATCACCTGACCAGAAATACTGCAGCTCTAACTGTAACAGGAAGAAGTGTGGGAGCAAAAGACAGAACTCTGTCTAATTGGCTCATGTGATCTAACATGTATAGTTTGTTTGTGTGCATTGTGAATCGTAGGATAACAGGGGGCGGCCCTTATGTTTTTTAAAATGGCAATTTTCTATTTATGATTACCCAATGGCACATACTACTAGAAAAGAATATTATTATGAAAATGGTTTATTTACATGAAGCAGGGTTTTACATATGAGCTGTTTTATGCAATATATTTTTTATAGAGACCTACATTGTTTAGGGTATAGTTTCCTTTAATGGGTGGAAGGATCAGTCAGATATCAATGTTTTAGAGATTATGAAGCACATAAACTTGGTTTATTACAGATTTGTTTATTTAATATATTCCAGCAGTAATTTGTAATGTCAATAATGCTATGCTTTTCATCTGTCTTAATTATACTGGAAATACTCTATAAGGATATTTGCAATAAAACATTTAAATAGATCTGCTTCTGCAAGAATTAAGCTAAACCCCTACTATAATGAAAATGATTCAAATTTCAAACATATGCGGTGGAATTTAGCCATACACTAAAATCTCCTCTTTTATTTGTATAAATTAGAAACAGAACTATAAACAAAAGTTATTTGTGATACTTATATTTATAATAGAATGTAGAAAAAATCCAATTCATAAGAAATTTTTGTATACATTTGGAATGTAACAAACCCTATGGTCAACAAATAAGATTTAATTATTGTTCGCAAATACTGCTGTTACTAATCACATCTTTTTTTTTTCAGGTGAAAATATGTTGATTTTTTCCACGATAATAATACACATGTGAATAATAATTCACATGTATATAATATTTTTTATGAAATAGTTTTCGAAATCCGAATTCAAAAAGACTAACCGAAATTACGTCAAAGTTTTTTTTTGGCCGAATAGGTCCGTTTTTGGATGAATTCATATCGTTTGACTCAAAGTAATTCGATCTAATCGCATTAGATCGAATTCGAATCTAGGTTTAGCCCCAAAAAAAACAGATTTTTCAAAGTCCTGCAATTGACTCCAAATAGGTTCTAGGAGGTTCCCCATAGGCTAAAACAGCAATTAGGCAGGTTTTAGATGGCGAATGGTCGAAGTCGAATTTTTAAAGAGACAGTACATGATAAATTAATATATTCGAATTTTCGATTTTTTTCAAATTCTAATCGAATTTGGACTATTCCCTAGTTGAAGTACACAAAAAATAGCTAGAAATTAGAATTTTTTTAATTCAAAAATTCACCTCGACCTTTGATAAATCTTCCCCTTAACATAACCAAATCACAGGGCCGCCTATCCCATGTCTGGTCCCAGCTCTCCCGGACTGCTTTTTCTCCCTCCCAGTCATTCTGCACTTTCATTCACACACAGTTTTGTTTCGCATATGGACAAGCGCTGTGTTGCTTCACGCATGCGCACACTGCGTCGATTTGTGCATGCTCACACACCCAGCTCTGCCAGACCATAAACCAATGGTGTACACAATTTTATTCTACTTTTCTGTTTAATTCTATTTACAAGGTACCCAAAAGAAAGGTATATGACGTTTTTTTTAGCGATTTGCCAACAGACATTTTTTAACTGATGTTTGAATGTATTAGTTTTCCAGTGTAAAGCAAGACGTTTAACTTGAGATAATAGTGCCAATGACCCTAGTATCAGGGCAATCCCAAATATAACTAGGAGGGTTTGAAAAAATAAGATTGTTGCTCATGTTTCTGAGCCTAATCTGATGCACAAAACCTAGTCGATAACAGATTCAATTCTATGCTGGAGACAGGTGGAGGAGAAAGCTAAGCATTTTGAATAAGTTGAGTACATGAATGAAAACCCTATTGCATTCCAAAGTTTCTTAGATTACTTTGGACCACAATATTCTAGAAATAAATTATAAATTGGAATTAAAACCCCTCTATCACTATTTAACCAAAAGTCCCATGCATAGTTTCCATAGTCCCCTCCCACTGCAAACTAGGAACAAGTTGAATTCTGCTCCTGCTTCATGATCACGGCTTAGAGACCAGGGACGGGATGTGATATTGCCACATGTGGGGTCCACCAGCTCCACTGTTAAGCGTTGAATGCTGGATGTCCCCACTGTATAATAACTCAAAAGCTACATTTTGGGAGCCTGACTTATGCAGTTAAGGAGGGGGCAGAGATACTAATGCAGAGACCCTACAGGTTAAAAATCTAAGGTGGCTATCTAATTTTTTTTAAGTTTGACAATAAGACAAATGGGAATGAAATATTAGTAGTGATGGGCGAATTTATTCGCCAGGCCCGAATTTGCGGGTCAATTTGCGCAATTCGCCGACAGCGAATAAATTCGTGAAACGCCCGCGAAAATTCGCTGCAAAAATTCGCCGGCGTCCAAAAAATTTTTCCCGAGAAAATTGCGTATTTTTCCGCGAAGCGAAACGGCGCAAATTCGCCCATCACTAAATATTAGAATTGATAAACCCCGCCTTTGTTTCATCCAATTATATATTGTGATTAAACTTGTGATCACTATCATATTTATGAAAAAGATTGTTTCCTGAAGATCTAATAAAGTCTTGTAGTGATGAACAAATCTGTCCCTTTTTGCTTTGCTGAAAGATTTGCGAAAATCTGAAATAATTTGTGAAAAATTTGTCAAAATGATTGTCAAAATCTTTTTATCTCTGCAACTTTTTTGTCCAAATGTATAAGTCAATGGGCATTTTTTTCTTATGGCAAATTTTTTGTCTCAGAAACAATTTTATCTTGGCGACTTTTTTGTCTCTGTGACTTTTTTGTCCAAATGCATTAAAGTCAATTGGTGTTTTTTTTTCTTATGGTGACTTTTTCGTTCCACGGCAAATTTTTGCCACAGTTTCACTGAAAAAATTTGCAGATGAAGAAGCATGCCATTTTGCCTGACAAGTAAATTCACTCATCACTAAAGTCTTGGAAAAAATTTAACATTTTCAAAAATACACCTTCTGTTGACTTTAGAATCTCAAAAGGTGTTATCTTCAAAAATAATGATCTTTTTTGATGTCTTAAAAATTCTACTTTTAAAAAAGTTTTTTGCAATGAATTTTCCAAATCAGGCATAAAAAATACACAGTTTTGAATTTTAATACATTTGCCCTATTGAGTGCAAATTAGTGCAGAATTTGACCATACTATATATTTTTTTTATTAACATCAGTCATCACTGTATCCCAGGATGTTGCTGGTAATGATTTAAAAGCAGAAATAATTCATTGGGTTTTCAACTGAACAAAGTTTATTTGTTAAAATTAGGATCAACTTCTAGAAACATCTTGAAACTGATATGTTTGTCGTGTCAGGGAACTTCTCTTATACCTACAGTATTAGTCGCTTTTATTGTTTTTCAACAATTAGTGGAGTTTAATGCGTGTCACATACATATTTAAATATAAGTAGGATATGAATACATATTTACTTAGCCTTTATGCCGATAGGAATATAGGCAATAGATGTTGCTGGTGATGGCATTTGTTTTATCGGCCAGTAAATAGTACAATTTTTTTTTCCTTTAAACTGGTTTAGCTTTAGTACTGGTACATGTCTTCCTATTCAATCATTTTTATCAAGAAGTAGGAATATCTCTTCATTACATATAAGCTTGAAAAAATACATATAAGACCTACTATAAAAGCAATTCATTGGCCCCATTCATTTTATTTTCTTAATTTTTTTATAAATTAAGCTAATTTCAGTAGTAAAGAGAAAATGGTGATATAAAATGTGTACAGTGTGTGATTTTGCAAATAAATTGGAATTAAGCAAAAAATTGTATAAAAAAACTATAGCATTGCTAAGGAAATTGCTGTTCACGAACTATAGCAAAGGGCAAAAAATTTGGAAAAAATCACCCTTCCATAGTAAATAAAGTGATATAGATATAGGAAATATCTTTTCGAAATTGATAATGAATTAAATAGTAACAGATCACTGATACTGCAGCACATGAGATTAAAAACAGTAGAATAGAAGACCAAAAAAACTATATGCCAAATCCCACAAATGTGACATCAGACCCTTGGGTTTAGTGATGGGTGACCTGTTTCACTTCGCCACAAATTTCACAAAACAGCAAAAATTTGCCGAAATGCATTGAAGTCTATGTGTGACAATTTTTTTTTGATTTGCAACAAATTGTGTGTCAAATTTTTGACCTTCAACAATTTTTTTTCACCCATTAGAGTCTATGGGTGTCATTTTTTGTGGCACAATTTGGCAAAAATGTCGCTCATCGCTATAGCATAATATCCTGCACATGAAGCTCTGGAGGCATGCTAATCCTTTTTAAAACACCCCTTTGTAGCAAAATGAGCCAAAACCAAAAAATAAATCTATACGTAAGATCAATGATGTATGTTTGGATTGAACTTCCAGATAAGCACAGCACAGAATACAATTAAATTTCCATTGTTCAACCTTACCGTAAGTTCCATAAGATGTGATATTATTGTACTTATTGCAAGGTAAACCACAGTTATAATTCAAATATGACTAGTAGTATGTAGTTTGATTTCACAAAGTTCCTCTTACTATCTTTAAGCTTTCTTGCCTTGGTTGTATTCACCCAAACACATTAGAACAGTTTAGAGTAATTCTGTTGTACCAAAACTAGTCTTTTTTATGGTCCATTATGAAAACATGAGATTATGTAATTGTGTTCATGTTTTCATACTTTTGATATATATAAATAGAATTCATTTTTTTTCCAGCACAAAGTCCAGCTTTGAGACTGCAAATTCTGCCACTGCTTCCTTTAGCCAGTAGCAGTTTGGTTGCCAATAACTCGAAGGATTTCTTTGTGAATGCTTGGTTCTTGTGTGTTAATACTTGTATCCCCAACTTGTCCATCTTCATACCTATGGCCACCATGAGAAAATGGAAGCAGTTAAATAAATATTTATTGGATGAAATAAAACATTCATATGGATATGCAGTACAGAATACTCACACAAAAAAGAATCTTGTACACACATGATCGGTGCTGGGTACAACCCAGATTTCACCATGTTTGTGCAGTTCTTGTGAAGTGATGACTGCAAACCAAACAAAAACAATATAATAGTATTTGTCAGTTTACTATCACTGGACAATACGTTTCTAATTAATAATCATATTTATGTGTTGCAAAAAGTTAAAACATTAAACCAGTAAAGGTGAAACTATTAATGGTTAAAAAAAAGTAAAACAGAAAAAAAGTCAATAATGAATATTGTTATTGCATTACCCCCTAGCGCCCAATTCAAACCTCTTATTTGCTTCTATTCAATACAAATTTGAACAAATAAATGCATCTCCTTACACATTGTTCCCACCGTTGCTTTTATATGATTTCATTTTATTTCGTTACTCATTCTCATAGATTTCAGGAAACTAACGTGGAAGGAGAGAGGAAAGTCTAATTTCCTTCGCTGAATGCATAATTAAATTACTCCTGCATACACAACGATTGATATGAAATACCTGTAAGTTCATTGAACAGAAATAAAATATGTGCTCGTTTGCACTTGCACTGGAACCAAATCATTACTTGCTCTTGTAAAGAAGATGGGAGAGACTTTACCATTATATTTAGTGATGGGCAAATTTGCGCCGTTTCGATTCGGCGAAAAATTTGTGAATTTCCCGCAAAATTCGCGAAACGGCGCCGGCATCTAGTTTTTGACGCGGACGTCCGTTTTTTGATGCAGACGCCCGTTTTTTGACGCTGACGCCCGTTTTTGATGCCAACGCCCGTTTTTAACGCCGGCGTCCATTTTTTTTTTAACGCCTGGCGAATAAATTCGGCCATCACTAATTATATTCTACTTAAGAAAGGAAATACAACATGTGGGGGTGTGGATTTATAAAAAATCTAAGAGGCCCATTAATCAAAGGTTCGAATTCATGTGAATTTTTTTAATTTGAATATACTCACAATTTGACTGGGGGTTATTTAAGAAAAACTTAGAATGTCTGATATTTGATCGAATGGTAACGACCCAAAAATTTCAATAGTAATCGATTCAAATTAGATATGAATCATGTTTTTCTCCCGAAAAAAAACCTTTAATGTCAAGAAGGCTATTAACATCTCTAAATGGCTCAACAGGCCTCTGGCATCAACTTGTACATGAACAGGTTTTAGGTGAATATTCGAATTAGGACTGTTTCCATGGTGATAAATCTCACATTCAAACATACAGTACATTCAAATAGGGGGATTCAAATTTGAATGTGTGAATTTTGAAACCCGAAAATTCGAATCCAAATTACTATTTGAACCTTAATAAATCTTCCACTAAATGTAATGTTTTTTTATATTAAAAAAAAAAGATCATTAATCTTGAATTAATACAACTCAGATTGACTTTTACATGAACTTTTAGATGTCAAATTTTTATACTCAAGTTTATACATTTTTCACACTTGGGGGCAGATTTATTAAGGGTCAAATTGAAAATTCTAATTAGAATTTTCGAAATTTTTTATGGTCAAAACTGTTACATTCGACTAGGGAATTATCCAAACTTTTTTTAAAAAAAAATTTGAATTTGATTTTTGAGATTTATCATACTCTGTTTCTTTAAGAATTCAAATTCAACTATTTGCCACCTAAAACCTAAAATTCATCCAAGTTTGCTAGATTTGATTTTTTTAATAAATGTCCCCCAATCGAATTTCAAGTAAAATCTAATGCATGCGAGTTTAAAAAAACTCACAGGAATTCAAAATTCAACCCTTGATAAATGTGCCTCTAAATAAATCTCAGAAATCAAGTTTAGGAAACTCAAGTTAATATTTTAACCTTTTATAGGTATGACCCTCCACTACAGATCAAAAACATAAAAATTTGTAGACCTTTGAATATTTGGAAACATACTGTTTTGTAGAAATGGAATGGGCAGTATTACACTTTAGGGGGCAGATTAACATAGAGTCGAATATCGAGGGTTAATTAACCCTCAATATTCGACTGCCGAATGTAAATCCTTTGACTTCGAATATCGAAGTTGAAGGAATTACCGCAAATAGTTAGATTGAACGATCGACCGAAAAATCTGGCATCCGTTTTTTTGACGCCAGCGCAAATTCGCCGCAAATTCACGCCTGGAGATTAAATTCACCCATCACTACTTATGGTGACTTTTTTGTCTATTAAAACTGCAAAAAATGTTTTGCAGCGGATCTCTGCTGCAGTTTTGCTAAAAAAAAATGGCGAAGTGTGTAATTTTGCCACAAATCCATGCATGCCGAAAAAATTCGCTTATCACTAATAATTTATAGAGAGAGAATATTTATTTGTAATATTTAAAAAGCCACTTTCAAAATATACATAAATATATTTTATTAAAATAAGATCTAAGAAAATCTTACCTTCACATAAGGCGATACATTTCAAGTTACGGCTTTGTAAAAATTGAGAATGTTGTCCTTTTTTCTGTGACTATCGCGAAAAAGAGACAACGGTGCAATTTTATTGAAAAGGTTCATTTATAAATAAGTAATAGAAAATAATTTAAAATTATTTGATTAACTTTGGCTGTTAGGAAAAATATCCTTGATAAAACAACTGATTAGTTATATACTGAAAAAAAAACTTTTTTGAATACAATTGTAAAAAATGTATGACCTGCTAGTGATCTTTATAAAATTTAATAAATTTGCCCTTAATTTTCTCATATTTCGAAGCCCTTCACCAGAGTAATATGAAGTATTCTTTTTTTTATAGTCTTGCATTGTGTCGGGTACCAAAAGAATACCTGCAATGTGTTCGGGACTTGGGTTGATTATACTTTTGGTGCCCACTGTACAGGTGGCACATGGGTACCCAATCCAATGCAGTCCGGTGGACTACAGGTGGCCATTTCTCGGGTAAAGGGAGAAAATCTATGCTTCCCAATGTAAAAATTGATCAGTGTAATGTCACTTCTGGTCAGCTTGACGACTGCAGGTTGGGTGGAAATCGATGGGGTTCAGAAGGCGGGTAATCAGGTCTGGTTTAGGCTTGGGTCTTAAAAAATAGACTCTAAAAATGCAGGACTACTACATACAACCATATTTGCCATTTTTAACATAAGAAAACCCCTTAATATATTATCTTGGCACACTTCTTAAAATTCTTTTATTGGAAAACAATTTTAATGCTGCTGAAATAAACAACTCAGTGGGATCAGTGATTGTGGCATGAACAAAGTCTAAACTAGTGGATGGACTCTGTACTCTAGTTTTGTATTAGTTCCTAAAAGCTGACAATGTTCATGACACCAGACGTCCCATTTGAATTCCCCTTTATCTGATAAATTCTTAAAAGGTACTCCAAGGTGACAGACAGTTGGACAAAAATTTATAATGAGTGTTAAAAAGTTATTGCAGAAGCCCTTTGAAATAGATCACACTTTATACATCTGCAATAGAGAACAACAGAGAACAATAATAAAATGGTGGAACTGCCAGTCTGACCTTTAGCATAATGTAGATAAATGTCAAGTCTTCAGTTTGAGGAATGTTAAATCAAAGTCATAATTAAATTACCTGTATTGTACTACTGCTTTTGCTGCTGGATGGGGGATCATCCTTAGCTGACACTTTCTGTTGCTTCTTATTCATCCCTGTTAAAACAAAAACACAATTGGTCAGATACATTTAACCTGCAGCTCTTTTGCTATCAATGTGCAAACGATAATAGTTTTACATTTAAGATTTTCATTTGTGTACACACATGAAGCCCTTTTATTGGTAGCACTTTCCCACCTAATATGGCTTCTATCCCCTTTTTCTTTAATTAGTCAATATTTTTACTTATTAAGGGGCAGATTTACTAAAGAGCGAAGTGGGTAATGCTAGTGACTTTTCGCCAGCATTGCCACCCACAGGGACATCGCCAATTCACTAAAAGGCACAGGCGCCAAATTGCTATTGAAAATGGGACTGTCGATAGCGGTCATTCGCACTATATCGACAGGCAACTTTTTGCTCTAGCAAATTTTACTAAATGTTAGCTCTTTCGCCAGAGTTGCCTTCACCACCTCAGACCAGGCGAAGTGCTATAAAGTAGCTAGATCTTCCTCAATCTTCTGTCACTTACATTATATTCTGTGTGCTGAAAATACGTTAAAGTTCAAAAAAAGCTGGCGACTTTTCCTTTTTTTAAGCGTGATTGGCTGCAAAAGTCCTAACTTACGTTACTTTTTTTGGGTACGCGGGTTTCTCCGCACATTGTATTACATATGAAACATTAATTTTACAGTGGGCTCATGTGTAGGGCATTATATTAATTCTCTCATCTTTATTACGGTTCCCTGGACATGTGTAATATAAACCGGTATCAAACCATTTGCAGCAACATTTATAATAAAGACGTCCATACAACTTTAAATTTCCCTCCTATGCAAACTGACCTAAACGCAAGATCACTAGCAAAGTTTCGCTACGCACAAATGAATGCTAGCACATCTTCGCTATGAAATGCTCGTACAGCCAAAGTAACACTATGGTAAAGTCCCCAGTGCCCGGGACAAAACTTTGCATTTTGGTGAATTAGCGAATTCGTAGTGTATTTGCGCCTGGCGAAGTGGTGCCATGAGTGACTGACGCTGTTGAAAGTTTGCCCGTTAGTGAATCTGCCCCTTAGAGACATTTATATTGAGTATCAAACAGGAAAAAGATGGGAGTTCTTTTTTACATTTATCAAAACTTTCCTGAATGTCAGGAAAGTTTTTAACAGAGAAGATACCTGAGCCAGTTTGTCAGAATGTGTTCAATGGGATGGTAGTGCCCTGCAGATAATAACAGTAGCAGTGGAGAATAGCAGTAGCAGTAACCACCCATCTGAATCCATACCAACCCACTGCAAATCACATGCGGAGAGAAAGAATTCAAACAACTTATTCCACTTCAGAAGAGAAATTGCTCAATATTAAGGCTAGGGCCAGGCTATGCATTCGATTGTGGATTCTTCTCAGATGGAAAAGGCGCAAAAAGAAAAATGCTGCGCATTGGCGCTGTAATCCACCTCATCTGCCTGCACCCGAGCGAAGGAAATGCTTGTGGTGGAAGCAGAGCAGAAGTGGAGAAGCAACAGTAGAGCAGATTCCTGACCTGCAGAGAAACACAGGATCCACTGTTATCTGGCCCTAGCTTAAATGCCTGATGTTTTTTTTTTTACCAACCAGAAACCATTATTACTCTGGACTTGCAATGATATGAGATTAAAATGCATTCAGTCTTTTTGTTACCTGAGTAACCAAATGATATGCTTGATAAAGGACTAAGATATATTCCATTTCCATACATGGCACCATGCAGCTAAAACAAAAAAGCAGAAAAACAATAAAGTTTTAAGGAAAAAAAAAACATATTATAGGCAAAATTATCGGATTCATGCTTCAGTTTTAGGGAAGAAATTCTAGATAATCAAGGAAATATAAATATATTAACAAACATCATTACAAATTTTTTTTTCTTTAAAGTTTTTAAATAATGTTTTCAACTATGCATTTTGCAGGATATATAGAAACATTGTGCTCCAGCGCTTGTAATATTATATCCACTTGCTTTTGTACATCAATATCAATTACAACCGGAAAATTACTTTTCCAAAATTCTGATGAGAGCTTTTGATGATGACGATATCTGTCAAAACATAACTATTAATATTAAAATTCCTGACAGCAATCATTTTAATCTGTTGAAATTCTTCATGTTTAGTTGGGGTTTTGCTGATGGAGTCATGAGCAATTCCTCTGTCATTTTAATTGTAAGCTACATATATAATGCTCTATATTTGAGGAAGAACTTGACTTGAAATTAATAAGATAAAAATGTGAGTATTGTGAATAGTACAGAAAAAAAAACCACGCGTCAAAAAAATTTAACACACAAAAGTCAAGGTTTTTTTCATAGGATACCTCTATTTGAATTTGAATCAAATTTGATTTGAGTTTTCGGGTTGGGACTATTCGATCGAATTTTAGACTTTCAGATTTTTTCATAAATAATATAACATTTGAATTGTGAATAAAATCAAATTTATTTAAAAAATCAGATTACGCTAAAATTTGACCTTTGATAAATAACCCCCTAAGACTAGGGTTGTTTTGTTTTTTTTTACTAAACTCCGAATGCAAAAATCACAAAAAAATTTTTTTATATAAAATCTGACTTTTAAAAAAAAACTAATTTTTTTCAGAATTTATTAAACTCTTGAGGATGGAAAAGTCAGAATCTAAAAAATATGGCATCTCAGACCTGTCAAGGTTGCATATAAATCAATGAGAGAAGTCCAAATGATTTTTTGATGTGTGCTGAGTTTCGTGCAATACCTCAAAGTTTTCGGGTGAAAATTCTGAAAAAATTGTGAAATTGGTGAAAATCAGATGAACTCCAGAAAAATTGTGAAAATCAGATTTTTTTCCCACAAAGCAAATTTTTGTGAAAATGTGATAATATATAAGCGTGACGAAACAGAGTGGATTTGATTGGAGTAGCAGAAAATATTGAGATGAATTGAGACTTTGATAAATAACCCCCTAGGTGTTTACCAAATGCCCTTGGAAAATGAATAGATGATGAAGTGGGATTGGTGGAATTTGTGAACATCTGGAGTCCTTTGGGAATAGAGGGTGGTACATTAAAGTGCATTAACACTGAGCATAGAGAGGGAAAGGTATAGGGAGATCTGTACATTAACTTATGTGCATATGTTGCTCAGCATACAGTAAAACCTTTCTTCAAATTGAATACCTTAAAACCAAAAATCAGAGATTTTAAACCTCATTTAAGGAATTGAGGGTGCAAACATGCAACTTACTCTTTTATAAACCTGGCCAAGCATGCATCCAGAACCCCTGGTTTAATAGCACAGATACAACTTCATAATTTAGCGACTTGCACCCAAACTTGCAGATAGTCTGTTCTGATGTTTTTTGTATCTTTTTGTTTGAAAAAAGATTGTGGAACATTACTTCTGAGGTTTAAAAGAGCAAACAAGTGGAAAAACCATCACAATGGCATTTCCATTATGTTACTGAGCACCTTAGCACAAAGAAAGGATGAGTTTTACTCCTTTCGGCTCCTGTGCCCTCCATGAACATCTACCTACAGTTGGCGAACCTGTGGTTGAACATCAACTAATATAATTATTCAGCATGCATTATAAAGCATCTATTTTCAAGTAGATAGCAATGATATTATTTTGATATTATTTTTCGTTTCGCGAATTTTGCGGGAAATTCACGATTTTTTTGGCAAATCGAACGCCCCAAATTCGCCTACCATTTGGATATCATTCTACAAATAACTGCCATATACGTACAGTCTTACATTTAGGGTGGTGGCACGCCTGAAGATTCAGGAAGATTAGTCACCCAGTGACAAATCTCTTCTTCTTCGGGCAACTAATCTCCCCAAAATGCCTTGCCGCCGGCAAAATTGTGAATTACCGGCGGGATGGCATACGGATTGCTTCGGTTATCCGAAGTTGCCAGAAGTTTCCTCGTGAGGCAACATTAAATAGATCCAGTAGGCTTCTTTTGCTTCCAGGATTCATTATATTTTAGTTTGGATCAAGTATATGGTTCTGTTTCATTACAAAGAACATTTTAAAAAAAATTGATTATTTGGATAAAATGGATGCCTATGTGGGATGGCCTTTCTGTAATTTTGAGCTTTCTGTATAACAGGTTTCCGGATAACGGATCCCATACTTATATTTGAATACAGGCACATGTTTGGTTTGCTGAAGCTAAAGTGTCCACCATGATAATTCTAACACATTGGGGCACATTTACCTAGGGTCGAATATCGAGGGTTAATTAACCCTCGATATTCGACTGCCGAATTGAAATCCTTCGACTTCGAATATAGAAGTCAAAGGATTTAGCGCAATTCGTTCAATCGAACGATCGAAGGAATAAACGATTAAATCCTAACATTGGCCTCGGTAGGTTTTAGGTGGCAAACTAGGGGGTCCAAGTTTTTTTTAAAGAGACAGTACTTCGATTATCGAATGGTCGAATATTCAAACGATTTTTAGAAAGAATCGTTCGATTCGAAGTCGAAGGTCGTGTCGAAGTCGAAGGTCGTGTCGAAGGTCGAAGTAGCCAATTCGATGGTCGAAGTAGCCAAAAAAAACATTCAAAATTCGAAGTTTTTTTCCTCTATTTTCCTCTATTCCTTCACTCGAGCTTAGTGAATGGGCCCCATTATTTACATGGTGTCTCTACATTCCAATATTTGGATAAGCCTAGATATTTGCATTAACATATTCACACTTATAAAGAGAATTTTAGCAAGGTACCCATTTTGAATTATTCAGAATATGAAGTTTACATAAAACACATTGTTTTCTGGAGCCAAATGTTTACTGTTTTATAATACACAAAAAAAGGCAGGGCTTTACAAAAATATGTGAGTTGCTTGAAGTGCATCTTTCTATAATGTTCATATAATGAACATCTTTTTATAATGTTGTGAATCAGGAACATTCCCAAAACTATACTCATTCAGGGCATAAGGGACTTTCTACAGTTGTATATTTGTACATATAAAATATGTTTCTAATATAGTTATCTATATTATAAAAACAATATCATTTATTAATTACTAGTTTTTATAATTGAGTTCTTACAGAAGTCAAAGTTCACAAAAATTCAGGAAGATTTAGAAAGTTAGGTTGTCCTAACTTTTCCTCTAGGTAAACAAATGATTTCAGGAATATTCTTGAAGTGAATGAGCAGAAAACACTTGGCAATTGGAAAACCATCTGGTTAAAAGGAGTATAATATAAAAATGACTATTGAAAGAAGGGAATAACAAATAAAATGCAAAGAAAGTGTGTAGGAAAGAATATTGAAATTTTTTAAACTGCTAACTGTCTTGGCACAAGGAACTGGCTGGCTACCTTCCTACACTAATATAGACCACCGTGACTTTGACCATTTCCCTCTCTACAGAACTGAGTGAATCAATAACTAAACAGAAACTAAACAGAAAGAAATATTGATTTCAACATTTAGGGTAACGGCATTCCGAGCCAAGCTCTAGTTTAATTTCATTTTGGAATATTCAGAGCTTTACAAGAGAATATGCAACAGCTGCAATTTAGAGACAGACGTTTTCTTATCCCACATTATTACCTGCAGTCTTGTATTGGAAGCAACAACTAAACCATTCCTCAGTATTGAGTGCCAGTTTTCAATGTGTGAGCCGCTAGGACAGAAAACAGAAAAGTTGAAATTGTTGGCAGAGTTCTAGTTGACATTGCAAACGTCACAGAGCTTAGGAAAAACATAACTGTTAAACTGATGTATTTATCCACCTGTGCAAAGAACCAATAAAACAATTAATGCTACTGGCTCAATACTTTCCCTGTTGTAATGCAATAAAAACTGTGTAGAAAAATTAATCATCCCACCCCAAAGGGAAAAAAAAGAAAGAAAGAAAATGAAAAAAGAAAGAAAATGAACAATGGTGATATATTATAACGTCTTTTGACATTTTGGATACAATTCGACAGTTATAAAGCATAACGCATAGTGATGAGAGAATTTGTCCCGTTTCGCTACAAATTTCAAGAATTTCCCGCAAAATTCGCGAAACTGGCGAAAAATTTGTGAAACGTCGATTTTCAAAGTTGACGCCAGTGCCCATTAAAGTCAAATTCGCCCATCACTAATAACGCATCATGATGAAATCAAGTAGTGGTAAACCTTCACATTAACTTTTAGTAAGTTATAGAATGCCTAATTCTAACCAACTTTTCGATTGGCCTTCATTTTTTAAATGGCTTTTGAAGTATTTGCCTTCTTCTTCTTCTGACTCTTTCATAATGGGGTCACTGACCCCATCTAACAAGCACATGCTCTGTAAGGCTTCAAATGTATTGTTATTGATACTTTTTATTACTCATCTTTCTATTCAGGCCTTTTTATTCATATTTCAGTTAATTATTCAAATCAATATATGGTTGCTAGGGTCATTTGGATTTGGATCGCTGAAATTGCATACTGGAGAGATGCTGAATAAAAAATAACTTAAAAAACACAAATCTCTCCCTTTTTTTAGCAAATTAAGTCAGATTTCGGTTGGGTGTAGGTTGAATTTTAATTTTGAATATTATGTGAAAATGTTGAGTTTTAATAACAGTTAACTCAAAGGGAACAAGCCCTTTAAGAACTTTTTTTAATTTGCAGATATGACTTTAATTGCAAAAATACTATAAAAAGTCTGTACATTAAATTTACAATCCACTTCAGATAATACCAGAAGGGTTAAGAGCATTTTAACTATCCTCCTGAACAGAGGTGAACATAATATCAACAATCTACATTCGATACTGTCCACAACTTGCAATTGCAATGACAGGGGCTCACATTCTGCCTATTTACTTTCATTATATGGGAGCCATTCCTTGCCCTTTAACTATTTATTAATGTCATTCAATCCCAAGGTCTTTTTTATTCAAACAGGTTCGATTTAGAAAGCTGGAAACAAAATGGGCATATTTGTTACTTACTGAAATGCAAATGTGCTCCCGAAGAGTTTTTTAGCAGCTCTAAAATTTGATTCTTTGGCTGGTGGACTGCTGAGAAGGAGGAACTGGTGAGGGGTGTGCATAAATTTTAGTTGCTGTAAAACATAAAATAAACATCTTTCAGAACACAAAATAAACATTTCATATAAGAGGTTTTCCAGCAAATATATGTATATATATATATCCAAGCTTCTCAGTGGAGCAGGAAAAGCTGTCTTAACAATAATACAGTGTACAAATTCTGTTCAAGGCAAGGTGGGATCCCCCCAACTTTAGGCAGCACATAAGCATTACAATTACAAAGCAGTGCAAATATTTCATATGTGAATATGTTTAGGTTCAGATTTTTAGTTTTGGTCTTTTATTTTGGTATTCTAATACACTCAGAGTAAAGACATATTTAAAGGAACAGTAACACCAACAAATGGAAGTGTTTTAAAGTAATTAAATATAATTTAGGGGCAGATTTATCAAGGGTCAAAATAAAAATTCGAAATTCAAATTTTCAAGTTTTTTTATGGTTATAACTGTCACATTGAACTAGGGAGTTATTCAAATTCGATTAGAGTTTTTTAAAAAAATTCAAATTCGATTTTCGAGATTTATCATACTCTGGCTATTTAAGTAACTCTAATTTGACTATTCACCACCTAAAACCTGGGAAATTGCTGTTTAAGTAAATGGGAGACATCTAGGGATCCATTTTAAGTTGTTTGCAGTCTTTTTTTAAAATGGAATTGAATTAGATTTGAATTTTATTCGAGTTTTTGTGTGCTTACATTTGCCTGAGTTCGAATTCAATATATATATATATATATATAATATATATTGCTTGGTCTAATTTCAAATTTAGGGGAATTTTTGAAAACTCACATGAATTCGAAATTAGACCTTTGATAAATGTGCCTCTTAGTGTTACCCTGCCCTGGCAAAACTGGTGTTTGCTTCAGAAATACTACTATTGTTTAGATAAACAAGCTGCTGTGTAGCTGTGGGGGCAGCCATTCAAGGCACAGGTCACACAACAGATGCACTGTTCAGCACACTATTATATCCTATAACAAAGCTCATCTGTTATCTGCTAAGTAACCTGCGCCTTTTCTCAGCTTAAAAGGCTGCCCCCATGGCTACACAACAGCTTGTTCATACTATAGTAGTACTTATCTGTTATCTACTGTATACCCTGTGCTTGAATAGTTGTCAGGATCCTCCCTCTTGGGGGGTCCAGGTCATTGACCTACTGCCTGCCTTGGGCTTCCTGGAGGTTGAGCCCTGTCCAGTAAGTAATAATGGGAACTATAGGTACTTTAGAATTTGTCCAATAATCATATCTTCCTTCCAGTTATCGATAGAAGAACTCACAATTGTTTGTGAGCATGGCTTCCATCAAAAATCATGGAGTCCCATTCCACTTAGTTGGCAGGACTTACTTCTAGAAGGCTGCATGCCTTGAACCTCCTGGGAGATGAGCTCTCCATCTGGATCAACTAGCAGTTCACAGGATATATATAGACTTAAAAGGTTGGATGTGTGTCTTTTTTCAACCTTACTTACCACTACTACTAGGGTAGGACTACACGGATGTTTTCGTCGCAATACGAAGTTCTGCGACAAAACAGAGGCGTCAAATCGCATGCAACGGAAATAAGGTAAGTGAATGCATTGTCAGATGCTGTGTCTGCATCCGACAGTCGTGTTGCATCAGATCAACGATGCGACTTCATCCGACATTTCTATCTCTTACCTTATTTCTGTCGCCGGCGTTTTGTCACAGCGCGTCGGATCGTGCCAAAAACGTCCGTGTAGCCCTACCCTTACTTAGGTAGCAGGACCCACCCGCTAACTTGCCCAAGTTATTAGCCTGCCTCCTGCCTATGAGTCTCCTGTTGGCCGAGCCCTGTCCAAAAGTAGAATCGTACCCCAGTTAAAAAAAATGCTTAACTATACCAATCTCAGTCACAATATTCTGCCATTCTGAGGCTCAAAAAATATGCATTGTTGCATTTGTCCAAAACCTGACTAGGCACCTGACATGACTTCCCTTCATTGGCAGCCCTGTTTGTAAACTTACTCCATAGCTATTTCACTTTTAATCTTTACAAGACCACTATCTGCTTAAGATTTGTGGGAAGAGGAATGTAAACAGATGTTTGTATTCAGGGTCGGACTGGGGGGCCCGGGGCCCACCGGGACTGCTGGTCCAGGGCCCCCCGCCCCCCTACAGCGACGCGCAGAACTCGGCACAACTATGCGTATGCGCCGCTCGAACGCCGCCATGCGCATGTGCGAGCGGCGCTTCTCGGTGCGCATGCGCGAGGGCCGATACGCATCGCCGAAAACTTTTTTTTTTCAAAATTTTTATATTGGTAAAGGGGTCTGGCCCGGCGGGGGCCCACGAGGGTCGGGGCCCACCGGGTTTTTTCCCGGTGTCCCGCCGGGCCAGTCCGACACTGTTTGTATTATTTAAATGTTTAAATCATTTTACTTACTGATTCAAAGATATAAATGGAACAATGGCATACAAGGTCACAGAAACAGGTTTCAAAACAACATTAAAATACAGAAACCTACAATTGATTTTATAATATAAACTACAGATGGTGGAATGTGATAAGTGCAAGTGGCCGGGAGCTCTGGCAATTACATGCCAACAAACAACAAGCAATAATTCTCCAGGCATCTGCAAACCTGTCTAAGCTGTAGCTTTCTGGTCTGTCACTTAAAATACAAAAGCCCACATCAACAACTGTTTTTCAATATTGCTCTAAAATGAAATGTTTTTAATGGCAAACACAAAAAAAAAAGAAAAATCAAGATTAAAAAAGAAAATGTACACATTTGTTATGCAGATCAATTCATAGGGTGGATAATATTTGACTGGTTTATTATCTACTTACCCTGTTAACTGTCAGTTTCACTATATGCGATCTGTTACTGGAAATAACCCTGAAAAATGGACAAGAATTGCACAATGAGCACTTTCTTGTTTTCAAGCAAACAGTTTGCAAATTGTATTTGATTTAAACACATACAGGGGAATGTAATAAAAGTCGCAAAGAGCAAAGCAATTCGCACCAATAAGAATAAAAATCCACATCTCGCAATGTAATATCGTTCCTTAAACTGTTATTGCATTGCGAATTTTAATTGCGCATTGCGAATTTTAATTGCGCACTCATAAGAAGTGCTTGAAGGTGTCGTAATCTTTTGGAGCAAACATAACGACTTTTTCAGTAAGACGTTTTATTACATTGACTGCGCATTGGCGCAAACTATAAAATTTGCAAACGGTCTTTTACTGTCGGACGTGGTCGCTAAACAGTTTCCGTGCTCGCAAAAGCTATATTAAATTCGCACAAAGCAAAATTTGTTCGCGCAAGGGCATAACTTTTCGCATTGCGAATAGTTTTTCCGTTAGCGATTTTTATTACATTCCCCCGATATTCTCTAGGCTTTCTTATTGCTGGTTGTGCAACATTATAGGATGTTACAATGCAGAAACAACTGCAAGCACTAAAATGTTTAACTAATAACTTAATTGTAGCTAAAAAGGTTATTTTTTTCACTTCTTCCACATTTATTCTGCAGGGTAGTATACAACCAAACAGCTGTAACAAAATTCTTGTTAAAACACTACACTGAATATATTTGATCATAAATGTTATTTCTAGATGCTTTGCCCACAAAGAAGTATATTCCCCCTTTATATAAATGGGAATGTAGAATACATAAACTACACGGTGCAGTCAGCTGCTGTTGGCTATCAAGGTTCAAACACTGTTCATGAAATATACATTGAGGGTACCTGCTAAATTACAGAAACGAATAAACATAATAGAGGATCCCACTGAAGAAAGAGGCTGCACAAGTTTATTTACAAAAGGAATTTACAGTGCAAATAGGTCCAGTATATATAGGGATTCAATTCAGTCTACATAAGCCCATTATGGTATCCTATGGTTAATCTGCAGATGTGGAAAGGGTATTTTTGAATAGTGGAGCTATAGGACAAATACAGTTAATTCTAAGGAAGGACAAATTGTATGTATATTTTTTCCAATAATGAAATATAAAGTAATACATATAACACAATCCAATGACTGGCCTTCTGTTGGTGTCTGGAGGCATATTGCCTAAATGAAAATCAATATAATTTTTATATAACTTGACCTAATATTTCACACGTGGAACGTCTTTTGTCTTGATCCACTGGAAGCCACATACAATGTCTATAGTCTACATCTCCTCTTAATCTCTTTGCCATTGTAATAGAAACTACTAGTAGAGACAAAACATTCAAAGATCATAACATCCATCATCCATTGGATTCATGGTAAAAGTCAATAACAGCTGAAAGATCAGAGCTGGCAGACCTCTGATTTGCCCCCAGCTGAGGAACAATAAAGAAGCAAATGTGATATTCCTTAGGAAGATACTTGGTTTCTCATACTAGGCTTTTGTGCTGTGCCGTTTAGAAAAAGGAACACAAACCATTGCAACAACGGATGGGCTAAAGGGTCTTGCTTATCCATCTGCTTCTTAATTTCCAAATAAGGTGCCTAGGAAATATTCCAAAATTATTATTTAAATATGATGCAGATAAAAAACACACAGACAATATAGAGAACATAATGTGCTATTTAATACTTATTAGCAAACTCTTGGTACAACGCAAACAGCCATGAATATTTAACATTCATTTCCAATTTGAAAGAATAATGACTAATTCTATTCATTTTGTGCTTAATCATGTGGAACGGCAACATTTGTTAAGCAGAGCTGTGTTTGTCACTATTAGTATAATGATACATGCCATAATTTCTTAATTGAGATTCAAGCTGAGGGTCAGTAGGGTCAAACAAGGGAAGGTAGGTGACCCACTGGGTTAGGATAATAGAAACAAGAGCCAAGGATAGCACGGAGCTCAGGATACTTTCCTTGGCATGATATACAACAGAAATATTTCTCATTATCGTAATAAAGCCCACTTAACTGGTAAAGCATAATCATGTTGATACTTATATATAAATATATATATTTATATATGCATTAACCCGGGAGGCATATATATATTCATGTTCAAACGCAGGTTTTTTTTAAGTTAAATTGTAAATAAAAAAAAAAATGCTAGCATATTTTAGTTGAAAAAAAAAGCGGTCTATTATTTGCATCCCAATTTTTCCAATGTAAAGCTTAAATTTGACAACAATTTGTGGCATATTTAAGCAAAAAACTAGGATCAGACAGATGTAATTGCAGAATAAAAAGCTGCCTAATGTCTTCATCCAATGTTTTTTTACATTTTAAAACTTAAAATTTTAAATTTTAAAATTGACAAAACATGATAACATATTTAAGCAAAAAATTTGATCAGACAAATGTGAAAAAATATGAAAAAAAGCTGTCTAAGTTTTTTCATCCCAATTTTTCCAATTTGTAAAAATTTGAAAATAAATTTCCAGATGCCCTTTTTTTAGCCATAATTTTCTCTAATGATCAGAAAAAATTTATGCTGTGGAGGCTTATTTATTAAAGGTCTGATTTTGTTGTTTTTTGAGGTTTTTGAAACCTTAAAAACTCGAAAACCAGGATTGTCATTGAATTTATTAAAATATTAAAAAGATTTAAAAATTAAAAGTATCAACGAAAAAAGCACTGAGCGATGTGCTAAAAACAAATCAAAAACCTTGAAAAGCCAGAATTGATTTAAAGCGGTCCAATAAGACACAGCGCCCATTTACTTCTATATTTAGTTCTATAGGACCTCAACAACTTTTACTTTCTGAGTTTTGCTTGCAAGTTTTTTGTGTTTTTTACATTTAATAAATCTTGAATTTTAAGAGCTTTTTAGAAATATATAAAAACCATGAACTTTTTGAGATTTGTTTAAAAAAATCACAATAGACCCCTTAGGGGCAGATGTATCAAGGGACGAATTTCGAGGGGTTAAATCCCTCGAAATTCGACTGGGGAATAGAATAGGCAATTCGGGTGAATTTATGCACGGGCGAAAAAGCCGAATAGGCGCACAATCGAATATTCGATCAAAGGATTTTCATTCAATCGAATGCATTTTAATTCGATCAAAAACTTAGAAAACACGCCTATGGGACTTTCCCATAGGCTTTTAAAGCAATTCGGTAGGTTTTAGGTGGCGAAGTAGGCAGACAAAGTATTTTTAAAAGAGACAGTACTTCGACTATCGAATGGGCGAATAGTCGCAGTCGATCTATTCGAATCATTCTACTCAGGCGAATTTACGCCAATTCGATAGTCGAGGAGCACAAAAAACTACTCGAAATTCGAGATTTTTTACCTCTATTCATTCACCCGAGCTTGGTGAATGTGCCCCTTAGTGTCCTATGTAGACTGTATGTGGAAAAATTAATCGATAGGTGCAAGTACAGAACTGAATAAACCATTGTGTATTTATCAAGTTGTAAAAAATAATTATACTATATTTTCTACTTAAATTACTATATGAAGTAACCAGTGTGAGCAAAAGGACTGGCTATCAGATGTGCAGTAATGGTACAGTATTAGTGTTGAGCAAAATGTTTTGGCACATATCGCCGGGAAAATTTTGTTAGCAGTTTGGGAATTTGAGGTGAAGCAAAGTGGCTCAGATTCACCGATAATTAGTAAATATATACAGTATATATATATATTTCACAAAATATTGAAAAGTATTAGAGTACACAAAAAAATTACTCACTTGTGTCATTTCTCTGATTGAAGCAATGCTATCCAGTGCTTTCATAACTCTGTCATAATTTTTCTTCTATTAAACCAAAAATTCAAACGGTAGAGATAAATAAAAACAAGGAAAAGGAAGATAGCTGTTTAAGATGAATACATTGGGGGAATGTAATAAATGCTACAAAGAGAAAACCAATTCACACACATAACATTAAAGGTTTGCATTTTGCAGTGTGATATTCTTCTTTAGACTGTTATTACATTGCAAAATTAAATTTTAATTTAATTTACCAACTTTTCCAATAAGGAGTCTTACTAAATACACTGCGTACTGGCGCAAATTAGCTCAATCTTTCTTACACTGTTGGAAGTGGTCACTAAACAGTGTTTACAAAAGCTACAGTATATTAAATTCACGCAAAGGAGAATTTGTTTGCACAAATTCATACATTTTCACATTGCAAATATTTTTTTGGTTACTATTATTCCATTTCCCAATTGGTGTTCGCTCCCACCCTCACGCCTCAATAATGAAAGACTGTTGTTGTGGCAACATAAATGGGGGATGCATGAAGGTGGAAGAGATATACATAAACTGCAAATATGTAGAACAGAGGAACAATATGGTCGAGCTACATCTGCTGTATCTGAGAATGATTAGGACATGTAATAATGATAATATACATACTCTTGGATTAAAGGCCAGTGCCTGAGGGTCATTAGGATCTACTACCGAAGGATATGGCTCAAAAATGACGACTTTCCTTGGAGATTCCAAAGCAGATCGACACATAGATACTAAAAGGTCTACCACCTGTAATAACAAGAAAAACATTCTTTCCTTATGGCTAAAGTTTGATCTCACAACTGAAAATTTTCACAAATCCAGTTGTTGAAATGTCAATTTTTTTTTTCTGAAACACCTATGCAGCTTACATCACATGAAGTTACTACAATGTCAATTACAGTTGAGTTCCTTTCTGCCTACTGTTCCGACTGTAGAGTCAAAACCTTTTTTCCCTCACCATTTATGAAGCAATTTGGAAGAATTCTAGAGAATTTTAAATTTGTATGTTAGGGGCAGATTTATCAAGAGTCGAATTTCGAAGTAAAAAATAAAAAATTCAACCATCTAATTAAAATACTTTGACTTTGATATTCGAAGTCGAAGGATTTTTCACCGAATTTGGCCATCGTTTTGGCCATCGTACGATTTTATCATGTGATCGAACGATTTTACTTGATGTGTAAAGACTTAGAAAAATGGTCTAGAAGGTCCCATTTAGACTAACATAGCACTTCATCAGGTTTCATTTGGTGAACTATTGAAGTCGAAGTTTATTTTAAAGAGACAGTACTTCGATTATTGAATATTCGAACATTCAAACTATTTTACTTCGAATCAAATTCAAAGTAAATTCGAAGTCGTAGTATTCTATTCGATGGTCGAAGTATCCAAAAAACTTACTTCGAATTTTGATTTTTTTTACTTCGAAAATTCCCTCGAATTCACTTCGACCCTTGATAAATCTGCCCCTTAATGTCTACTGCTATACATAAGGTTTCGAGAACAACAGACATAGATACTCAAAGAAGCCTATGTAATTTACCAAGGATAGTCGTCTTACTTGAATTATCACTTATTTGGAAAAGTAGGACTTAACTATTTTTAAAGAATAAATGACTCATTAGAATGTTCTCTAGGTCTTGTTGAATCCAAACTATAATCTACAAATATATTGGATTTCAGTACATATAGCTATGACATATTACATTCCTCAACTATTTGTTTTTGTAGTATTTATGCATATCAAAGACCACTTAAAATACCTGAGCGCCAGTTGCAATTTCATCTGCAGCTTCATTCATTACTCCGAGTGTCTGGAAAGCGAATACACACAGTTCTCTTTCACACACAGTGGGCTGCCAAAAATAAAAAAAAATTCAAATGAGCCAACTTTTAACAAAACAGTCTACAAAGGTCAAGATGAAAATATTTTTTTGTTTAATAAAAAAAAAGTCAGGTCTCCCTCACTGATCAAAAATGTTTCCCAAAAATTATTTTGGGAACTCAACCTGTCGAGACCCATTCCAGCCAACGGTCACCGCATTATTTGTTTGAAAATGACTTCAACTTAATTCAGAATTCTCAAGACTTGTTCAATTGCTTTATCACAAAATCTATTAGAGATGTACATTTCCCAAAATAGTTTTCTGGTGTGTTTTCATTTGAAAATACACATGATAAATAATTAAGAGCACTTGTTTTCAGCTTGTTTGACTGAGCAGACAAATAATGGGATCAATAATCAAACTACTTTGATAAATCAGCCAGACTGTATTTTATTATATGTTGTAACTTTGTTCACCGCCTTACATTTAAAGGGCATGTAAAGTCTAAAATAGAATAAGGCTAGAAATGCTGTATTTTGTATACTAAATATAAACATGAACTTACTGCACCACAAGCCTAATCAAACAAATAATTTATGCTTTCAAAGTTGGCTTCAGGGGGTCACCATCTTGTAACTTTGTTCAACATCTTTGCAAGACCAAGACTGTGCACATGCTCAGTGTGGCCTGGGCTGCTTAGGGATTGTCATAAACAAAGCTGGTTGAGTTTTGCATGGCTGGGAAGTAAGGCAGGGGCTCCCCTGCTGTTCATAAATATGATTGTTTCCCTGCAGAGCAGTTAGGGACCATCTGACAATTCCTATCCACAGCAGTAAATGAAGGGAGAATTTCACTGCATGCAGTCAGGTTTTTTATAAGAACGGTACACATTTTTTAATTAAAGTATATTGGAGATAGATTTCTTTTTCATTAAAGAAAGTAAGAATGGGATTTTATTTTTTTGCCTTTACATGCCCTTTAAAAGACCTGTTCTCTGGAATTGGAGACTTTCCAATGCGATTATTCATGATTAAATGCTGCATAACTGTACTGTTTCATATGTAATTATCCTCCTTGTTCTTCCACATTCCTTTATATTAAGAGTTATCATCTATTTTAAGAAACACTGGTGCCCAATTTATTTAATCAACACGAGTGTTGTAGTTCAGCAACACCCTTCCTCCAATAACTCCACGAGGGCCCACCCCAGAGATCTAGGGGCTGATTTATCAACTGTTTTTTTTTTATCACAATTACAATTATTTTGCGCTAAATTCAAATGACAGTTTATAAAACTCGATTGTTCGATATTTATTGAGTTAAAAAATGTGAAAAACTCAAATGTACAATTTTGCCATCTAAAAGTTTGCAAATTCATGGAGAGGTCATTTGGAGTTGGGTAAAATTTAAGCAATTTTATCAATTCAAGTTTTTCGAGTTTTTCTAATCTTTTGAGCATTTGGTAGACCCATTAGAAATTATAGTAGTAGAGTAGAATAGGAAGTTGATGCATTCAAGTGGAACAAAAATATTCTTTGCTACAAAGTTAAAATAAAATTCCTGGCAGCCATGTTTGAAATTATAATTTTTGGGCAGGGTCATGCCTACTACAAAGTTGTACTTTTGCACATCACATTATTTCCCCAGTAAATTGGCACCTTCTCTAAACATAATAATAATCATAATAATAATTTGAATGCTACCATTACAGCTTTTGATAGGAATGTGCCTTTGACACATACAAATGAAAGTACCAAAAATCTTTTACAGGTAATGTGTCTGTACAACTTGTAGCCACATGATGGCACTGTTACAACAAACCAATAAAGAATGCCAATTGTTCATATTATAGGAGTTGGGCTGTTTCTCTGCAGTCATTATTTGTTCTGGTCCAATTCATAAAATACTTTACAGTTGTTCTGCAAATGTTAAATGAGCTGTCCTATAATCTGAGGTATGATTAACTGGTGAAAAACAGGATATGCTACATTAAACTCTGCATGAGAATAGAGCAGGTAATTATGTTATATTTGCAGGCTTTCTAAACAGAGGAAGCAGACCCAGGCCCTCGACCGCAAAGTCTGCTTCCTCTATAGTTGCGTCACTGATTCAATGTGAAACATTCATGCAAGCTTGAATAGCACTGCTACTCTCTTTGCACCTATTTTGTATGACTGACACACACGCAAGGTGAATCTTATGGCAATTCAAAGGGGCCACTCGTTTTGGCCCATCTCACCATAATCTGACTCTGCTCAGCTAGGCATTCTAAATGAACAAGATGAAGAAGGTTAATAAAGTTTAGGACTGTTTTAACCAAAGACCTAATTAATATTCAAAAGGAAGGCAAAAATGTTTTGCCCCCAAAGCCTATAGGATTCATTTAGTATTAAAAAGGCAGCATGCAAAGTGCCTAAAAAAATAGGCGGTTACCCCCATGAATACAATGCTGTCAGCATTCAGCAGTTTGCAACCCATAAATTAGGGAGCAAAAGTGGATGCAGACAGGGCCTGATTACCCGCTAGGTGCCCTAGGCACCTGCCTAGAGCCTGCCTAGCCCTTAAATTACTTATATTTTTGAAGAGTGGGACTGTGACTGGCTTGTGAGGGGGAGGAGATGGCAGTCAGGCCAGGCTGGCCGGGTGTGCTTTAGCCATTTCAAAGTGATCTGGGGGTAAAATTGAAAAGGGTCTGTGTGGTACAGTGGGTGAGGGACTGTTGAACTGTTACAAGACGTGGGGTGGGGGCAGACAGAACTGAAAAAAAATGACAAAAAAACAAAAACTACTGAAAACTCAAAAAACGACAAAAAAAACAGCAAAAGATTTGGGGGCAAAGTAATTTGTAAAGGGTCTCTGGGAGTGGGACTGTGCAAAACTGTAATAACTGAAAAAAAACACAGAAATATGTTCAAACTGTCATAACCTGCCAAATTTTATAAAATTAACATGGTAATTAGGGGGCGTGGCCACAAAAAATGGGAGTGGTCAAAAAATGTTGTCCCTCTTTCTATTTCCAAAATGTTGGAGGTATGTGCTAGCATAGCAGTGCTTCTTTTACAATTGTAACTTTAGGTGGTTCAAGGGGGGGGGGGGTTCCAGAAGCACTACCTTGCCTAGGGCCCTGTTTAGTCTTAATTTGGCACTGGATGCAGGTCACAATGGGGTCCTGTCCTTAGGCAGGCAGTAAGGAAAGGGCTGGCCTGAACCCTTAGATGCTGCAGTGCCAGAGGCATTTCCCCCCAATATAACAGTATATTTGATATAACAGTATATTTGAGTTTGCTGCAAATTGCAGTGACACATTGCAGTGACCCATTGCATCTGTAGTGATGGCTGAATTTATTCGCCAGGTGCAAATTTGAGGCAAATTTGCCGCGGGCAAAAAGGGCAAAAAAGTTTGAGGCCTGCAACAATTTTACAAAGTTCCCTTGAAACTTAATATGCTGCACCTCAATTACAGGTAAAATGAAGACTATGTACAGGAAACTTCTATACAGTATTTAACCAACACAGTTGCTCACCATTTTGCCACTAACCTCTAGCCCACAAATATTAAGTAAAGGCCCATACACTGAGCTGTCTTTATGGCGCCAGTGGGCACAGGTCATAGATTTCACAGAACAACCTCCCTCATCACTTACCCCTCCCTCCCCTCGTACTTAATAATTCTTTCAGCTGATAACGGTTTCATTTTTAGGAGATGTTGCATTCAAAATTTACTGTAATGACTGATGATGGCCCCCCTTGTCCATATCGACCTTGGACAATTAGCCCCTTTTGCTCCTTCATTAAATCAGTGCCACTGATACATTTTTTATAAAACCTGTTGGAGAAGGCTATACAATTTATCTTATTACCTTTTCTGCTCTAATGGATTCAAATAATCGGTGCTATGATTAATCCTTGACCTTGCTTCATGCTCAGGCTAATGTGTATATAGCAGTCTCTCCTGAATATCTGTACCCTCTTTGCACCTCTTTATTCTGCCAGACAGATTCCTGGCATGTTCCACCTGTTCTAGAAAGATGGACGTTCTGGCATTTCACTTGTTCAACCTTCTAACTTCAGAGCCTGATCTATTTTTCTACTTCATCACCTTAACCAATGAGTGTTTTGTCTTGAGCGTTGACTGATTCTTTCATGGTGTGATTCTTTTTTAACACTCATTCTCAATCTCTTTCTGTCTCTTTATGCGTGTATTTGAAGGCTTCATTTACCAAATAGCTGTAAAGATGTGGGTGTTATTTTTTAAACCAGTATTCAACTGGGGTTTTCAGTTCCTGAAGCCCCTTGTGCTCTAGAGGAAAGTCTAACCTTACCACCAGCTTCTTAAGCAGGGAGGACATGGGACATCCTTTGGATTGATCAGTCTACCCATATACCCTGTTACTTAAGTAAAGTGCACAAGACAAACACTACAGCAGCAAGAAATGAGCAAAGGAGCCTAGGATGTTAGTACCTAGTATCCAAGGCACAGTTTTGCAGAAAAACTCCTGATTTAATTTTTTTGCACTGGGAAAAGAACAACATCTTTATCAGAGTTTTGCTTGTTTTGTTTGTGCAGGGAAAAAATACAGAAACAAATAAATGTCATTATAAGAATTTCCCCATGCATTTTGTTTTGCTGAAGAAAAACAAGTTTGTTTGCACTGCTAAAAACATAGAAGATGGAGAATCGGGCACCCTATACCACATTTATAGACCTGCCCTCCCCTGAAAAACTACATGAAATAAGTATTATCTTTGTTAGAACCCCTATTCGGATTCAACCTACAGCTAGACCAACAAACTTTCCTGCTAGGACTGCCATTTCCCAAGCTCAAAAAGTTACAGAAATTAGCCAATCTCATACGTCAGATGGAACATTAAGCAACACTGCACCGGTCCCAGCTACCAAATTTTGAGAAAGTGTGGTCTCCATGGGACTCCTTGCATCCCTTGACAGGATAGTAAAATGCCACTAAATGACAATATTCTTGCTTTCATTTTTCTTTAACTTCCTTTAACCATATGACTCACATAATCCATCATTCCCCAACTGGGAAGAGATGTTCCACAATGTGTAAGGCTTATTCACATAACTAGTAATATGTTCAACATGAGTCAATGTGTGAAATGATGGCCTCCCTTAATATATACAATGTGAATGTAAGTATGCTATGACATGAAAATTACAATTCAAACTTAAAGAGTTTAAAAAAAATAGAAGAAACAGACACCTTCCCCTTGACTCCAATGCAATTGAGGAAATTCCTGCAACATTTAGCAAGTTTGCAAATTTTTTCATGTTTTCAAACATTTTTGGCAAAACACACTTTTTGCCACTTATCTGCAGAGATGAACAAATTTGCTACAATTTTCTTTCCTGAAAAATTTACTAAAGTGTGGAAAGTAGTAAAATAGAGAAATATTTCAAAATGCACTGGAGCCAATGGGCATATTTTTCTTGGATTTTTTCCATGTTTTCCAGCTCAACAAAATGCATGGCAAAATTCTAGCGCAGTATAAGGCAAAAAAAATGTTCATCCCTATTCATCTGTCATAGATCATTAAGTATGGCACTATGTGTGGAGTGCTTACTACCAGTGCCATTGATTTTATATTTTTGGGTTTTATTTTGAACTAAGTGTTGTACAGTATGTTAAAACCTGGCAAAGTACAATAAAAGAGCACTATAATGAAAAGGGTTAAGGAACATGTTAGAAATAAAGAAACCTGAGATTAATTACATTGGAGTATTTACAGATAGTTGCTGCTAAAGAGGAGGCACTTTTCATTTGCACTATTCTTCAAGCTTCCTATCTATTCCTAGTCTATTAATAACACTGCAGGGATGGGCTCTTGGGCACAGAATCTAGAAGGTTGGTTGACAAACCAAACAGTCATGTTCGAAGACCTTGGCAAACTAAAAAGAAAAGCAAACAATTGCTTAAAAACAATGGGAAATGCGATGGTAACAATCACTCACCCTCAGCATTGGTCCATTTTGAAAGACATGAGGTTCATCACAAACCACACAATATTCATTTAAGACAGGTATTCTCTGTTCAGCAAATTCTATTGTCTGGAGAAATAAAGCAAATGTTGATTAAAATGCAAATACTAAAACCTACTCAGGCTTGTTGTATTTTTTCTAATCATCACAAATAACCTACCTGAACTAGAAAGCCATGACCTCGCACCGGAGCATTTTTTGCACCATTGTTTGGCTAAAAAAAAGAAATCAATACACATATCACGGTTTTAATAATATGCTTCTGAAGGAGAATCATATTTGTAAATTACATTTAAAATTAACCACACATTTTTTTTTAAATCTAATCTTGTAACCTTAATTCCTCTCGATTTCTAGACATCGATTTTCATGATGTTTTGAAGAAGGTAACTGGGAAACCATTGGGTGCCTATGTACAATATCATCTCATTGATCTTTTGTTCAATATAAGATGTAACAGAAGAGACAAATGGAACAAAACTGAAAAGCAGGTAAATAAACAATAAAAGCCCATAAATCAGACGGGAAACCAACAAATGTACTTGGCAGCAAAATATAGAAATAAAACCTAGGAGCTCTGCTTACAAAGCATATCCCATGTAGTAATTACAATAATTTTGGCTGCACATATTATTCCCCTGGCTAAGGGACAAGGGAAGATTTATTAAAGGTCAAAATAGGGATTCCTAACATTTTCCTATATGAATTTTATCTTAGTTATTAAGACTTTCTGGACTATCAAGGAAATGGTCTAGTTATCATTAACATTCCCACCTTCATTGTTGCCATCACAATTACTGCTTCAAAGAAATTTCATTCCAATTATTGTCTATGATCTGTGATCTTGTAAGGCAGTGCTTAATGGTGACAACTTTGTTTTAACGTGCAATTGGAGTCTACTGTATGTGTGAAAAGTTTCGCTCATTACTAATGCTAAATACTATCCACTTACTAATTTTTATAGTCAAGAAAAAATGTCCATGGGCGACTTTATGACATTACTCTAAAATTTGATAAATAACCCCTGAAATTGTAGTCAAATGTCAAATTTAACCAAAATTTGTTAAACTGTTTTTTGCCTCGATTTTTTTTAAAGAACAGAAATAATATTTTCCAAATATAAGTACAAATAAGTAAGGAAATGTTGAATTTTGAAAGTCTTTAAATGGGCAAAAACACCTGTGTCTGTCTTGTGCTGGATAGTTGGTTTAAAACTGTTTTCTGTCTATACTTTCAATTTAATGATTTTTTAAATGTTTTATAATTAAATAGTGCAAGTCCAGCAATCATATTCAATCTTATACTTTTGACTAGTCTTTGGAATATAAACATCATCTGAAAGAAGGAATAATAATATTGAGTTACTCTGAGCCATTTGGACCCCAGGCATTTTAATTATGAGTTCACTATATAAAGGAATCTGTTGGGAGGATCAGGGAGATGATAATGGGTTCAGATGAAAGTTACTACTAGGTACAAGTGTAAAAATTATGGACTTTTAAGAAAACTAAAATTAACCTCAATGTTTCATGACTAAATTTGTTGCTGCTACAAAATCTGTCTTATTATACTAGGATTTATTAAAGATCAAATTTTAGTGGCTTGAAAGGTTTTTGAAATTACAATTAAACTCTATTCCTCTAAAACTATGATTACAGTTTACAGTACTTAGAGGAAATTATAGATGAATAGCAGGGGACCTTTTTAACCATAAAGAGGATCACCGTACCAGAGGCCTCCCCTTTAGACTAGAAGAAAAGAACTTTCATTTGAAGCAACGTAGAGGGTTCTTCACAGTCAGGACAGTGAGGTTGTGGAATGCACTGCCGGGTGATGTTGTAATGGCTGATTCTGTTAATGCCTTGGATGATTTCTTGGATAGATATAATATCAAAGGCTAAACTAAACTCTATAGTTAATATAGATATGGGTATATATATATACATATACATATACATATACATATATATATATATATATATATATATATATATATATATATATATATATATATATATATATAAAAATTTATATGAAAGTAGGGAGGGGTGTGTGTATGGATGCTGGGTTTTCATTTGGAGGGGTTGAACTTGATGGACTTTTTTTCCAACCCAATTTAACTATGTAACTATGAATATAAAAAGTACCAGTGGATAAAAATGCTGATTGATGCGCTAAAAAATATGAAAACCGGAACCGGAATTGATTAAAAAAGGCTCTAATAGAATCAGTGCAGCTCTCATTGACTTCTATGGGACCTTGACACCTTTTACGTGGAGCAGTTTTGTAGAAGTTTTTACGGCTAATAAATCTCAAATGTTTAGCGTTTTAGAGAAATACAAAAAACATGAATTTTTAGAGAAAAATATGAATTTTAGTAAACCGCCCCTCCCCCTAGTGTGACAAGTATTTCTGTTGATTTGAAGCTGCAACAAATTAATCAATTATTTTCTAAAAGTGTTGTAGATATAACAGTAGATCCATCAAGGAACTGGGAAAAAATAATTCTTATAGCACCATCTATAAGAAGACCTTCCATAGAAGCCTTCATGCTCCAGTATGACATTATTAGGAGAAATAAACTTGACTGAGTGGGTGTGTGCTGGGCAGGTTTATGCCCCGCGACATCATCATAAATTGGCCAGTGTCGATGGAAGGGGAATTGTTGGGGAAGGTGGGTAAGCAGATAAAAAATTAAGATGAAAAGTGGTTAATTAGAAGAGAAGCAACACTTTACCAATCCTTATGAAGAAGAATGAGAATGATATATGATGGCACAAAATGCAATGAAAATCATGCTAGTAGGCTTAAAGAGTGAGTTGATTGGTCACATACAAAAAGTAAATTCAAAGAAGGCAATAGAAATGGGAAAAGTTTGGGAAAGCAGTTTCTCTGCATTATTTTCCCTTTGTACTTGCAGCTGCTGGGGCCTAACATACTTAGCTTTGTTGTACAATTCTACTGCACTATAATACCATCTCTCTTAATCCCCAATCTCACCATCAATCTTACCTAAATATTGGAGGAACTTGCCAGGCAGAGGACATCTTGAAAAAGTATACTCTTTGCTATTCAGACCTTTAAACTGATGATGGACCTGCATAGTTGCCCAGAGCTAATTTTATTTTCCAAGCTGCTTTTCTGGGGACAGAAAGTTATGAAAAAGTTGTTCTGTCTACCTTGGGAATCTATAAGTATTCTGAGACATATGTCTCCTGCCTGTAGGCCACACTCTAGGGAAGAGTATTGGTGTGCCTGAAGGACTTAGTTAGCTGTGTTTATTTACCTTCTCATGGTACTGCCTGTACTGTTGCTGCTACAAACATATTTTCAGCAAATCACACACATTTTTCATTATGTTAGCTTAGGTCTGAGCCAAGTCCTTAGTTATTCGTTTTATGCAATAGGTGATAAAAGTAATGTATCAATATATGAAATGGACTAAAACACTCACACTCATACCAAAATGAAATCTCATACTGATGTTTAGCATTCAAACCACTGCCTGGTTAGAATATTTTTTGGTTAAATCTGAAATTAAACAAAGAAATTCAATGGTGTATACCGATATACGCACAGCAGCTTGTGACGATGAAGCTGGCGTTAAGATACCGATCAGCCCTGAGGTAAGAGAGAGCCTCCTGCCCTCTGCTATAGGTTCTTTCAAGAGGTCCATTTTGGATGATTTAGGGGCATTGGAATATGATTTGCTGAGTAATTTGTGGTTCTTAAGTCCATCTAATTCTTCCATGCGAAGATTACTAGAGTAAGACCTGCTTAACAGTTTATGGGGCTTCAAGGTGCTGTTGTGCTCACATCTGGGATCTCCAGAACAAGAACGACTTAGCAGTTTATGTTGCTTTACTGAGATGCATTCCTCTTGCTTAATGGCTGTCGAACAGGGGCGGTTCAAAAGTTTGTGTGATTTTACACTTATTGTCTGTTCAGCTCTAGGATCACTTGACAAAGAACGGCCAAAGCTTCTGTGGGATTTTGTGTTACACACATCATCAGCTTTCACTGTGCTAGAACAAGTCCTTCGCAGAAGCTTGTGAGTCTTTGAGATCCCATCTTGTTCAGACTTTAGTTTTACTTTACTTTTCCCACATCCAGGAGGAGGATAACTAGGCGACCTGCAAAGAAGAAAAAAAAATATATACTGGAATAATTACATTATTACATTGTAAATAAATAATTTAAATGTAAATGAACCATTAGCATTACCCAACACCATTGTCACATCAGGGAAAACAGACTGTATGGACAAGCTATTTCTTTGAACCGTTGGATTTGACAATGGATCAAGTCAAATACTCAAATAATTCAAAGAAACCTGCTCATATAAGCAGGTCTTGATTCTTACTTGCCCAAGTGGTGGGTCAAACCAGGCTTACCGCAACATTTGCCATCGGGCAAAACTACATTTCAATTGCTGACTTTTCCACCTTGTCAGAAGTGGAGGTCATGTTGTCCATTTATTGCAACCTTGGAATAGTCTGGTAGCATCTCAAAGGTAAACAGTTCAGTATTACCCAACACATCAGAGAAAACAGACTATATGACAAGCTATTGCTTTGAATTGTTGGATTTGATATGGATGAAGTCAAATACTCAAACAGATTGAAAGCAACCAGGTCATACGAGCAGATCTTGGACATTTTTCGCTAGGTCTCGGAATAATTAATTCTTTACCTGATCCTTCCTGCCCAAGTGGTGGTCCAAACCAGGCTCACCACAATGTTTGCCATGAGGCAAGACCACATACACAGATCAATTCAATTGATGACTTTTCCACATGGCCTAAATGTTTACTGAAAGAATCCCATTCCAATTTTCACAGGAATGGAGGTCATGTTGTCCATTTATTGCAACTTTAGTACAGTCTGGTAGCATCTCAAAGGGAAACAGTTAATAAATCAAAATCAAAGCAGCTATTAATAGTGATGGGCGAATTTATTCGCCAGGCGCAAATTTGCGCGATTCGCCGCAAGTGAATAAATTCGCAAAACACCCGCGAAAATTCGCATCAAAAATTAGTCGCGTCAAAAAAAATTTTTCAAAAAAACGGACGCCGGCGTCAAAAACGGGTGCCGGTGTCAAAAAACGGGCACCGGCGTCAAAAACGGGCGCCGGCGTCTCCTTTTTGAATTGAATAAATTCGGCGAAGCGGCGCAAATTCGCCCATCACTAGCTATTAAGCATTTAGGAAACGAATGTCTATTCTATATCTGCATATAAGTCACATTGTCTATGTTCTTTGAAGGAAACTGGAAAATTACTCACATACTGTACATTCCCCACAACTGATTCAGTGCTGATCTAAATCTGCACCTTCCCATCCACACGAGTCCAGAACCTCAATTGTATATAGATTCACATTTATGTTAAAACATAACTTTTATTCAGTCATTTGTTAAAAATAGAAATCCAGTGTAACACCATTAAAATTAAGTTAAAGACAGGGAGGCAGATTACCATGAGAGGGTTATAAATTCTGAGCATATAGCAGTACACATAAGCAGTGGTTAGGATTCAGAATCACTGAATGTGCCCTCGGGGTTCAAAGCATTGATCATGTAATCACCCACCTAGGCACTCAATAAAAAAAGAGGGAGCAAGGTAGAGTTCCTGGGAAAATGTTAATACTCCGATCAGTGAAGGGAGAAATTGCTTTTCAACACAGCGTCCTGTGTATATAGGCTACAGTTAATGCGGTATGCGTATAGCCATAAAAAAGAGAGCTAATTGCTGAGCATGTAAATATCAGGCTCCATTTCCCAAATACATTCCCAGCCAACCCCTTCACCCTCAATATCTCACCCTCCCGGTTCCTAGAGATCAGCTACTACTGTGCGCCAAATTCGGGTGTACGGAAGGCTATTGGAGATGGAATAAAGTTCTGATGCTAGACATGTAGTTAATAGGCAAGCCCGTTCAGAACCAACCCCTTCACCCGCAATATGTATCCCTCCCGGTTCACAGAAACCAACCCCTGCTTCAAGCAAGAAATGCGGAGAGTAATTAGCAATGTCGTAGGGTACGAGATCCGCTGCCGTTCCAACCCCTTCACCCACAGCGTATCACCCTCCCCGTGGTGTAAAACACCCCTAATTATCAGGTCTTTCTGACGCCCTGCCTAACCAGTTTAAAAAATGTGTTTGTTGTTGAGCCTGACGTGCATTTCGTCCACCAATGTGAACTTTGTCTAAGTTCACATTTTTGTGGAGTGCCTAGATGGATGATTACATGATCAATGCTTTGAACCCCGAAGTGATTCTGAATCCTTTGTGTACTGCTATATGCTCAGAATTTATAACCCTCTCATGGTAATCCGCCTCCCTGTGTATCTTATACAATTGAGGTTCTGGACTCGTGTGGATGGGAAGGTGCAGATTTAGGGGCCAATTCTTTCTCTTTTCTCTTCAACCTTGTAAAATTTACCGGGGCTCATTTATCAACACTGGGCAAATTTGCCCATGGGCAGTAACCCATAGCAACCAATCAGTGCTTGGCTTTTTTCAGGCAGCTGCAGGTAGAATAATGAATGCAACAATCTAATTGGTTGCTAAGGGTAATTGCCCATGGGCAAATTTGCCCAGTGTTGATAAATGACCTCCACCATGTGCTCTATGATTTTTTTTGTGTACTGGCTTCACTATTTGATTGGGCACACACAAGCATATCATTTAGAGGGAGCATTGCTGGCAAACTCAAACAGCACTTTATCTGCAAACCTGCTAGCGCATAGCAGCAACCGACAACATATCATTTTCTTGCGAGGTAACAAGAATGAAGTTTGACGCAAAAGAAAATAAAGAAGACAGGAATGGAAAAGAGGAATGGAGTACAATTGACATCTTGCTCCAAATCACAAAGGACCTCATTTATCATTTTGGGCAAAGAACAAAAAAAAAAAAGAGTGCACAAGAATGCAATGAGTAACACTGTATGGTGGTCATTATCATGTATAAAATACAGGATTTCCTTGTTCCTTGACTCACCTGGTCTTGCAACTTACAGTATTATATTAATATATAGCAATTGGTATATTAATAGATGCAAATGGTGATGGCTGCAAGGCAATTTGGATGCAACCCTTTGTTTGAGATGCAAGCAACTTGTGTCCAGTTTTGCACCAACATTATTAAAAGGAAACACATGGAGGCCTATTTATTGAAAGAAGAATTTTAGTGGCTTTATAGGTTTTTAAAACGAATAAACAAATGAAACCATATTCCTCTAAATCTACGAATGCCACACAATTTTCCTGACAATTACTAGTGAAATCAAATCTGAAAACCTCTAAAAGTCAGAATTGATTAAAAATGTTTCAATCGGATTAGCGCAGCTCCGTTTAACTTCTATGAGACCTCCACAGGGTTGTTTTGTATTAGAGGTTTTCTTGGTTCTTACACATACATCTCCAATTTTTAGAGATTTGGGGGCCCATTTACTTAGCTCGAGTGAAGGAATAGAATAAAAAAAACTTCGAATTTCGAATGATTTTTTTGGCTACTTCGGGCATCGAATTGGCTACTTCGACCTTCGACTACGACTTCGACTTCGATTCAAACGATTTGAACTAAAAATCGTTCGACTATTCGACCATTCGATAAACAAAGTACTGTCTCTTTAAAAAAAACTTCGACCCCCTAGTTTGCCACCTAAAACCTACCGAAGTGCCATGTTAGCCTATGGGGAAGGTCCCCATAGGCTTTGTAACAATTTTTAGGTCAAAGAAAAACCTTTCGATCGATGGATTAAAATCCTTCGAATCGAACGATTCGAATGATTTAATCGTTTGATCGAACGATTTTTCGTTCGATCGTACTATTTGTGGTAAATCCTTAAGGGCCGATTCACTAAATTCGAGTGAAGGATTCGAAGTAAAAAAACTTTGAATTTCTAAGTATTTTTTGGGCTACTTCGACCATCGAATGGGCTACTTCGACCTTCGACTACGACTTCGAATTGAAGGATTCGAACAAAAAATCGTTCGACTATTCGACCATTCGATAGTCGAAGTACTGTCTCTTTAAAAAAAACTTCGACCCCCTAGTTCGGCAGCTAAAAGCTACCGAAGTCAATGTTAGCCTATGGGGAAGGTCCCCATAGGCTTTCCTAAGTTTTTTTGATCGAAGGATATTCCTTCGATCGTTGGATTAAAATCCTTCGAATCGTTCGATTCGAAGGATTTAATCGTTCGATTCGAAGGATTTAATCGTTCGATTCGAAGGATTTAATCGTTCGATCGAAAGGAATAATCCTTCGATCGTATGATCGCAGAATTTGCGCTAAATCCTTCAACTTCGATATTCGAAGTCGAAGGATTTCAATTCCTAGTCGAATATCGAGGGTTAATTAACCCTCGATATTCGACCCTTAGTGAATCAGCCCCTTAGACTTCGATATTCAAAGTCGAAGAATTTACATTCGGCAGTCGAATATCGAGGGTTAATTAACCCTCGATATTCGACCCTATGTAAATCTGCCCCTTAGAGAAATACAAAAAAAACCTATTTTTTAAAGAAAAAATACGATTTGTGAACCCCCCCAAATTTTAGTAAATTGGCCCTCATAGGGGTACATTTACTAATAAATTGCACTACATGGACAAAATTGAATTTGAGCAGTGAGCCATAGCCAAAAGTCAGTAAAATGTATTATACTTTTGTCATTCTTACTGCAGCTGTAAAGGAGCCCCTATAGTCTCTAATTGTATTTCAACAGTATCAGTATCAGCACTACTAGATAGTAAGCACAATAATACAAGGGGATTTCTAACAGCAACCATATTAGGAAAACCCCATACAATAAATAAGGTCAGCTGACTTTCTGGGACTTTCTTATACCATTAAACAGCTAACTGGGACAACTGACTTTCCTATAGGTTTTAGCTAAACAATCAAGACCTATTTTTGACAGATAAATGAAGAGTGCATGAAGAAAAGGCACAGAGGATACATTACCTGCGCAATGTAGAAAAAATGTGCAGAGGGGACTTCACCTTCTTATCAGACACTTTCTTGTGCGAACAGTTGGATTTTTCTTTACTCTGTTTCCACTGCTGAGTTACAAATGTCTGCATGATTCTGCATAAGCACCAAAAGCAAAGATCATATTTTGTTATTTAGGAAAACATTTCTACATTGAGAATGTGGCCTTTACACCAAGTGCTACAAGAGGTGTAAATCTGAGCCAAAAAAATAGAGTAGCAATAATGAGAGCTCAGCACCAGCTGGAGGCACTGGAAATACATGTGTGCCTTTACAAACAGGGTATTAAAGGAACAGTTCAGTGTGAAAATAAAAACTGTGCAAAATAAAAAATGTTTCTAATATAGTTAGTTAGCCAAAGATGTAATGTATAAAGGCTGGAGTGACTGGATGTCTAACATAATAGCCAGAACACCACTTCCTGCTTTTCAGCTCTCTAACTCTGAGTTAGTCAGTGACTATAAGGAGGTCACATGGGACATAACTGTTCAGTGAGTTTGCAATGATCTTTAGCAACTCACTGATTGGTTCCTGCCTGGTAACCAATCAGTGGAAATCAAGAGAGCTGCAAGGCAGGAAGTAGTGTTCTAGCTATTATGTTACACATCCAGTCACTCCAGCCTTTATACATTACATTTTTGGCTAACTAACTATATTAGAAACATTTTTTACTTTGCACAGCCTATCTATTTATCCAGTTTTTATTTTTATACTGAACAATTCCTTTAATGCAAAAAAACTCCATAGCCAAGTCATCTCTGTATAACTATAGGCAACACAGCCTAGTCCCTGTGCTTTGGGGTAATAATATCCCAAAGTTGAATTTACAAGACCAATGCTAACATGTCTGAACAATTCTGAGATAAATATTTCTAAACAATAATAGTTTCTAAATATGCTTTTTGCTGGGGCACTGGCCCTATAATTATTGATCAGTGATGTTACATAGTCTTGTTGGGATGTTGAGAGATTAAATTACTGCGGTATTTAAATAGCTGCTGACCATTTCGGGTATGGACAATTATTATGTGTATGGTGACCTGCCGATTCCAAACTATATCCATGTAATTTGGATATTGGTTGGTTCAGGAATAGCACAGGTTTGAAAATGTCATCTCGCAATGCACCATGACAACCAATGCATTGTGCAACAGCAGATAAGGAAGTCAAGAGCAGCTGCAGCTCCTTTCTACTTCCTGCTGTTCCAATTGTTCATACTGTTTGCACAATTGATTTGAACAACAGGAAGGTATCCATGCCATGTGTGGTCTGTTTGATCAGTGGGCTGATAAGTAGGTGACCAAGTCAGTATGGTCACCTTAAAGGGATACTGTCATGGGAAAATTGTTTTTTCCAAAACACATCAGTTAATAGTGCTGCTCCAGCAGAATTCTGTACTGAAAGCCATTTCTCAAAAGAGCAAGCAGATTTTTTTATATTCAATTTTGAAATCTGACATGGAGCTAGACATATTGTCAATTTCCCAGTCATGTGACTTGTGCTCTGATAAACTTCAATCACTCTTTACTGCTGTACTGCAAGTTGGAGTGATATCAAGAACAACACTCAATAATAAAAACCCATGTCCCACTGACACACATTCAGTTACATTGAGAAGGAAAAACAGCAGCCTGCCAGAAAGCATTTCTCTCCTAAAGTGCAGGCACAAGTCACATGACCAGGGGCAGCTGGGAAATTGACAAAATGTCTAGCCCCATGTCAGATTTCAAAATTGAATATAAAAAATCTGTTTGCTCTTTTGAGAAATGGATTTCAGTGCAGAATTGTACTGGAGTAGCACTATTAACTGATGTGTTTTGAAAAAAACATGTTTTCCGATGACAGGATCCCTTCAAGTTTCAGCTGATATGATACTTCCCTCGTAATCACTTCATTTCATGTTAAATAGGGTTGGGCGAATTTTTTCGCCTTGTATCACTGCGAAAATGATGCCCATAGACTTGTATGGCATTGCGCGTCAAAACAAAATTCGCTGCATGTCAAAAAGAATTTGACGCTCATAGACTATAATAGACTATAATGCAGCAAATTTTTGGAGAAACGAAATGGGTCAAATTCGGCCAAACCTAATGTTAAACATTTCAGGGGTTATTTAGGGTGAAGTATTTCTATCACATAATTCATAAAAGCTATATGAAAGGTATAAGTGTACCGATTATGAAGCATGGACTTCTTAAACCTTTTGTGGGTAGATTAGTTGCTTAATGCCATAAAAGTCTGAAGTAGGATCACCTAAAATATGCAGGATTACCACAAGGTAAGTATGGGAGGACAGTCATGATTTTACAAAAAGATAAAGAAAAAAGACATATAATTCTTGAGAATAGTCTTACTTTTTTAGCTGATGCCCCAAACCAAATTTTTCCTTTGTGGAAATTTGAAAAACATCCACTGTAGGAACTGGAAAAAATAACAGAACATAGCATTAAACAACAAGAGCATTAGAAAAGTCTATATATATATTTAATGGTTATTTTAAAAATATTATATTCACAGTTGGGATCCTCCTTAATATTTATGGATTGGTGGGCATATTTTTCATCCTTTTTATGAAATAAAGATATAACAATAAAGTTTCCCAACCTACTGCTAGAGTCTTCTGGCTACAAATTGATAACATGTCTGCAAAGAAGCCAATAAAACCTCTTCTTACCCATCCAAAAATAAATAAATAATAAATAACAAGTAGCGTCGGACTGGGGGATCCAGGGCTCAATGAGCTGCCAACTCAGGGGCCCGCACACAGCCATGGGCCACTCACCCCAGGCTCAACCACTTCCACCTCCTCGCCATCTGCCCCCGCATGCATTTTTTATTATTTTTGCGGCCATGATTGGGGACATATAGAGAGGTTAGGAAGCAGCGCTTAGGGTGTGTGGCCAGGGAGTGGGTCTGTTTCCTGGTGTCCTGCTGGCCCAGACCAACCATGATAACACCTGTCATTTACTTGAATGGAAAGTGCCGGTCATCAATGGTAACAGGAGGATGTCATTCAAATGAGGGGCAGCAATATGTAAGGTCACAGGCTTTTCATAACCAACAGAAATATATCTGCAGAAAAATGCTAAATGCAGAAAAATCATAAGTGCCTTATGTACCATAAGTTTGTAACACAGAGGTTACAGGCGACTAGTGATGGGTGAATTTGTGGCGTTTCACCGAAAAATTTGTGAATTTCCCATGAAATTCGGGAAGCGTCACCAGTGTCTCTTATTTGACGCCGGCGTCCGTTTTTTTGCACCGGTGTCCGTTTTTTTTATGCCAGCGTCCAATTTTTTTGACACCGGCAAATTTCCACTGGCGATTTTTTGCGGCGGTTTCGCAAATTTATTCACCGGCAGTGAATCGCAGGAATTTTCTGCGAATTAGCGTCTGGCGAATAAATTTGCCCACCACTACAGAACCACTGAAGACAACACAGCTCTTGCCTATTGAATCCACCAATAATACTTTTATTGTGACCAACACCAAGTCAACTTCTAGCAGTGATAATATCCAAGATAGACCAGTGTAAGTGTCAATCAGAGTCAATGACCATGTGCAGAGGTCAGCTATAGGAGGGAGGTATCTGGACAGAGGTTTTAGAAAGCAGAGGTTTTAGTGACTAGTTATTTAAGAATAACTTTTTTTTATAAACCAACAAGGGCTTGTCCACATCAAAGACCCCTCAAGAGGGCTCCTTTTAATTTGCTGAAATATTAAAGCATGAGTTCATTCAACTGAATTGACTGTAGCGCTTGGCTAAACAATCAATGACTACGTTGTCGGAGTTGTAATCCCATGGTCAATCTGCAGGATATGTAGATAGAAAAGCAAATAAGGACCGCACTAGCACACCGCTCTCCCCTCAATTCAGGTGCACAGTCAAAAACAGTGTCCCCACTGTAGGTACAACAAAGACTCGAAAGGCAGACGGCACTTCTGAAGATGGGGTTTATTGGAGTTCCTGCTGGAACTCCAATAAACCCCATCTTCAGAAGTGCCGTCTGCCTTTCGAGTCTTTGCAATCTGCAGGATAACTTCTAATTAAATTACATGATTTCTAAATGATTAATGAAAGAACCTCTAATTCAGATGACTTTCTCTCAAATTTTGAATGAGCAAATTATGGATCGGATTCAGTTAAATTTTATGAGGGCATTAAGACGACACCTATAATTATTCTGTGCATTTTTATGCTCTATAATGAAATTCTTGAAACTTGTTTCCATGATCTGGTTTATTCCCCCCACGGAAAATAAATAGAATGAACAGTAAACAAACCAACATTTTTGATTTCGCATTAAGGCAGAAATCACTTGTTATTTATTACTGTTCCGAATAAACATGAAAAGCACTGGAGCTTACCTGGGCCATTTAAATACTGTGTCAGGGAACAATGCAGACGCACCACTATAGGCTCTGTCCGGATGACATCCCAAGCAACAGCAATTTCTTCCTGGTGGGGGGTAAAAAATGGTTTTATTGCAATTATCATTTGTGCCTATTCCTTTAATTTTCAAAAGAGTAAAAATAGACCAACATCTCTACCTTACACTTGTATAATAATGCCCCTTATTAGTGCTGAACAATGCTTTAAAAAAAATAAGAATACCTCGAAAACCTCGAAAATTTCTTTGGGACAATTCCCAGTGGGAAAAAAAAATCTGAAAACCTCTAAAAGTCCAGATGAATTATAAGCAGTCCAAAAAGATCAGTGCAGCTCCCATTGACTTCTATAGGACTCAACTTTTACTTGGCAAGGTTTTGCATTAAAGATTTTCATGGTTTTTACACTTAATTCTGAATTTGAGCTTTTTAGAAAAATAGGAAAACCACACGTTTTTTGAGAATTGTGGAAAAATGGCAGATGAGCAGCTAGCAGGTTTGCTCAATATCTTTCACCTGGCCTTTAATATCCCTTCCCAGCAACCTTATTGGTTGGGAGGGGTCAGCCAATCAGGGCTGACTTTGCACTATATAAGTCCATGCCTCCTCACAGCTGGTGCTTGAGCATTAGCTACTGTTGGAACACTATGGCCTAGTCCCTAGCTCCTGTTCTTGCCCCTCCTGCTTATTGTTTCCAGTACTGACTCTGCTCCCCAATGCTGATAGAATCCTGATCCAGATTCTGCCTCCTCACTTGCACCATCTTTTTCCAGTCTTATCTATGCTTATCCTGTCCTGTCACCAATTCTTCACCCACTTCATCCTGCTCCAGTCTGTCCCTGACTCTATGCCCGCTCCAACCTGTTTTTAAGTCTATAACCGCTCTGTCCTGCTCCAGTCTGTTCTTGAGTCTACTCCTGCTCTTTTCCACTCCAACCTTTCACCTGTTCCATCACTATCCTGTTCCTGATCTTCAGTCTCTCCTTTCTCAGTTTCTGTTGGTCATAACAGCTCATGCCTTAAAAAAAACCCTTACAAGAATGTAAAATTGTATTAAGCAATCATTTTTGAGGATCAGTGGTTAGCATTGCTGTCTTGCAGTGCTGGGGTCCTAGATTCAATAGCCATGAGTTTGAATGTTTTCCCTGTGTCTGTGTGAGTTTCCTCCAGGAACTCCTGTTTCCTCCAAACACATACATACAGGCAAATTGGTTCCTGCTAAAAATGACCACACTTTGAAAAAAGTTAGGCAGAAAAAAAAAGTAGTGCGGGGGCTATTAAATATACCTGAATCACTCTCTCTGTAGCAATTATTATGATTAGTCACAATGATGCACAAAAGTCACCTGCCTTTCAGTAAATACACTGGCATTCGGCAGGTCTCACTGTGAAAATGATCAGAGGTGTTTTAAAAAAGGCTATTTTAACACAATTCAGTGAATTAATAACCTTGACAGATTTGTGCTTTTTTAAAATATTTCACAGTTATTTTTTTTAGGTTAGAGATTCAAAACCATTACATACTGAGCTATACATCTTAGCTTTCCTTTGGACCATCCTGCTATAGATTCTGATTGTTTCAGTTTACCTACTGTATTAGTTGTGCTGTTCAACCAATTCTAGTGTTCAGTCCCATTAGTGGGCACATTTACTAAGCGTCAAATATCAAGGGTTAATTAACCCTCGAATTCGACCCTCGAAGTTAAATCCTTCGAATTCGAATATCGAATTCGAAGGATTTTGTGCAAATACTTCGACCGATCGATCAAAGTAAAAATGGTTCGATCAAACGATTACCGTATATACTCGAGTATAAGCCGAGTTTTTAAGCCCCCAAAATATGCTAAAAAACTCCACCTCGGCTTATACTCGGGTCAAGCGCAAAAACGGTCGCCGGCGCCTAAGAATAGTCGCCGGCGTCCAAGAATAGTCGCCGGCGTCCAAGAATAGTCTCCAAGAATATTCGCCAGCATCCAAAAACGAGACGCTGGCACCTCCAATGGGAGCAGAAACCCTCAATTTTTTGATTGAAACTTACCAGAAGCTGCTGCATTTCTCACCCTAGGCTTATACTCGAGTCAATAAGCTTTCCCAGTTTTTGGAGGTAAAATAAGGTACCTCGGCTTATACTCGGGACGGCTTATACTCGAGTATATACGGTAAATCCTTCGAATTGAACGATTCAAAGGATTTTAATCGATCGATTGAATGATTTTCTTCGATCAGAAAAAGCTTAGAAAACTTATGGGGAAGGTCCCCATAGGCTAACATTGTAGCTCGGTAGGTTTAAAGTGGTGAAGTATGTAGTCGAAGTTTTTTTTAAAGAGACAGTAGTTCGACTATCGAATGGTCGAATAGTCAAACGATTTTTAGTTCGAATCGAAGACGTAGTTGAAGGTCGAAGTAGACTATTCGATGGTCGAAGTACCCCAAAAAAAACCTTCGAAATTCTAAGTTTTTTTACTTTGAATCCTTCACCTGAGCTTAATAAATGTGCCCCTAAGTATATTAGTGTAAATTATGCAAGTCTCTGCTTCTGACTGCATGCTGAAATAACATTTGGGGCATATTTAGGAAAGGGTGAAAACAGAGATTGCCACATTTGGGAAATGACATGGGTGTTCCAGAAGCTACAGAAGGGAAGTCAGGAATTACCAAATTTGTGTTAACAGGGCAACTAGGCTTAAAGAGGCATTTTAGCCCCATGTTGAACATGAGTTCAATGGATAAGGCTTATGCTAAACATACATTGTTTTAATTATGAAATGTCTTTTTGGTTTTGGTTATATCTTAAGATAAACAGGGGAATTGAAGCTACTCCATGTTTGGTTTTTGCAAGGAAGATATATAGATTATATAACCTCCAACCTTTGTTATGGCATACAGATAAGCAGAATAATGTGATACAGGGATTTATATATATATATATAAATATATATAGGTAATCCGTTTATCTATATATCATGAGCCAAACATGGAGTAGCTTCCCCTGTTAAGTAAAAAAAATAACAAAATTACACAATTATTGTGTAATAAAACAAATAGGCAAAAAGTATGTTCCGCACATGCCCTATCCGTTGATCAATTAGGTATTATACGACGCCTTAAATACTCTATGGCCAGATGGTACAACCAAAAAATTCTAATGTTTATGAAAGAAATGCAGAAATGTTTTTGCTGCACTGAAAATGTATTAAAGGGATGTTTGTTAACAATATCAGTTATATTTTGTATGCCTTTGATCGGTTTAGTAGCTATGCAAACAAAGTACATATATCTAAATATAGTTCTTTTTATAAATATTTAAATATGTGTGCAGATACCAAGCGCAATTAGAGCATATGTTCACTTGTCTTCAGGGCAGCCATCAGGGGGGGAACAGGGGGGAGAGTTGTAGGGGGCCCCGAGGGTAAGGGTCTGGCTTCGGGAAGGCATGGACGTTTCAGGGGCCCTGGCCACCAATTTTCTCATAATGTAGGGGGGGGGGCCTGGCCACCAATTTTGGCCACCAATTTTTTTTTCTCATGTGGGGTCCTAGCCACCAATATTTTTTAATGGGGGGCCCTGCCCACAAATGTTTTTTTATGGGAGGCCCTGACCACCAATATCTTTTTATTTTTTATTAACATGTGGGAACCGTAGCCACCAATATTTTTTTGTTTTTTTACTGTGTGGTGGGGGGCGGACCTGTGGGGTAGGGAGGGCGGATCTGTAGATGGGGCTTGCGGTGGGTGCAGCCCAGGGGGCCCAGGAATTTTGTCGTATGGGGCCCTGCGATTTCTGATGGCGGTCCTGCTTGTCTTACTATGTTAACTGCCATCATTTCATAGCAATAAGTCCTTGTGCATGCTGGAAATCATTATACTGTGGGTATCAAGTTGCACATTAAGCCAAGTGGCCAAGTAAAAGTTTCTGTGCCATGTTAGAATAAACGAGCTTCAATTGAATCAGCAGCTTAGCAATGAAATCTCATGGGGCATGCTGGTAACACCAAAATAACAAACAAAGGATCCCATGCTATTGTGTAGTAGATATTTCAGATGTAAACATAGGAAATGAATAAAAATTATATATGTCCACATTAAGCGTGAACAAAAACATTATCAGCTAAGTGTAAAACTCAAATTAACTGTAATAATACAATGCCCCAAGGCTTCAATACAAATCTGAAAAGCCTCTGGTTCCTGTTGATCAAACAGCCAATTCAATGACACTCAGAAAATCAATGCTAATTATTGTCATTACGATAATTGCTACATGTCTAATGCAGTCGTTTTTTCTTCTGAGCGGGTTCTGGGTTTTTTTTGTGTCACCATTATAAAATGTTAACACTATTTTTATTTCAAACAAAGGGGAAACTAGGACCAAAAAAATGACTTGAATATGATTTGCCTTAAATAATCTCTGCTGCAAAGGGGTAATAATATGGTCTTTTCAAATCTAGAAGCAATCCTGGTGGCCGTTAATGTTAAAATAAAACTGATTTTCCTTGGTCAGCTGTGTCTGGCAGGGAACTGTACTGTACAATTTGATAGAACCTTCACATTGAAGAAACGGAAGTTCTAAACACTGCTCTAGTAACTATTCCTATTAATAGTTATTTTATTTGCTTATAGGTGCAGAGTAAGCACAGCGGAGCTCGTGGGTCACATCTTCTGATTTTTTTTCGGGAAGTGAGCACAGTATTGGTGCATGCACAGTTAGAGAAGTCTTCCTGTTCCTAGTAACTGCACATACACCAAAAGTGATGGAAATTGCCAAAGGGAAGGAAAAGGACCCAAAGAAATCTGAAGAGCCGGAAGATGGTGCCCATGAGCTATACTTACTCTGCACTTAAAGGATTAGGGGCACTTATAGGTGTTATCACTTATGCTGGGGGAGTGCAGGGAGGGGGTACTATGTAAGGTACTGCGTATAGGTTTTTATTAGTAGGGGGGTTGAGTTTTCCTTTAAGGGCAATACTCCCTGACAGTTGCCAAGAGATGATTGGGTTTAGTGAGATACTGTATGTTATAATCTCCAGTATACATATTTTCTGAGTGGTTTGTACCTGAATTATAGTAGCTGTAGTAAGCAATCTCTGGGGGGCTGATTCACTAAGGGTCGAATATCGAGGGTTAATTAACCCTCGATATTCGACTAGGAATTAAAATCCTTCGGCTTCGAATATCGAAGTCGAAGGATTTAGCGCAAATACTGCGATCGTACGATCAAAGCATTATTCCTTCGATCGAACGATTTGAAGGATTTTAATCCAACGATCGAAGGAATATCCTTCGATCAAAAAAACTTAGGAAAGCCTATGGGGACCTTCGGTAGCTTTTAGCTGCCGAAGTAGGGGGTCGAAGTTTTGTTTAAAGAGACAGTACTTCGACTATCGAATGGTCGAATAGTCGAACGATTTTTAGTTCGAATCCTTCGATTCGAAGTCGTAGTCGAAGGTCGAAGTAGCCCATTCGATGGTCGAAGTAGCCCAAAAAATACTTCGAAATTCGAAGTTTTTTTACTTCGAATCCTTCACTCGAATTTAGTGAATCGGCCCCTAAATGTTGGTTCAGAAGAGTGTAATTGAGGTACAGCACCACATAAGGGAAAAATCAATTAGAAATAGTGCTGGGTGAATCTGTGCCATTTCGCTTAGCCAAAAAAATGACAAAAAATTTGCAAAACACATTGAAGTTAATAATTTTGATGAGCGTCAATTTTGAGGCGAGCAACAATTTTTATATGCGCGACTGTTTGGTCCAAATTCATTAAAGTCAATAATTTTGACCCGCGACAATTTTTTTTAATCCTTATTGTAAGCATAACAATCCTATTGGGTTTTATTAATGTTTAAATTAATTTTTAAGTCGATTTAAAGTATGAAAATCCAAAATTATTGAAAGACCTCTAATCTGGTCCCAAGCATTCTTGATAACAAGTCCTGTACTTGACTTGATTTTATACATTATATCAAGGGCAATGTAAGCTTGATGCAACATAAGTGTTTGAGGAAAACCAACTCAACATTGAAGGATACTACACAGGAAGGTTCTTGAGTTTCTTCCCAATCCTCATCTTCATCTACCAAGTCTAAAATACATAGCTCCCATTTACTTCTGAATTTAAATGAAATCTTACCTTTTACCCAATATTCCCTTCCTTTATACACAGAAGCACTCTTATTACAATACACTGAGGCAGATAGCAGCTAGGCTGCTGTAGGGACTCAAATATTTCTGGGGAGCAATAGATTCCGCCAAGGCAGCAAACACCCTGTGACGTAAAATAAATGCCCAAATATTTTAAAGTGATTAACTTACATCAAGGAAGCTAGCATCAATATGTAGATCGATATCTACATCATCGATGGCTCCATATTCCCTGAAAGACAGAACAACACAAAGCATTACTATTAGTCGTCATATTTAATAACAGTGCAGTATGTGGTATTGTGATATGTTATTGTAAATATTAAAGTAATTAAAAATATTAAACTTATTGTGAATATTAAAGCTCAATAAATAATAAAAGTATTAATTTAACAAATTGAGCACAAACTTTTTAACTGTCAAGAAGAGCTGTTTTTTATGATTTAAAAGTTAAAAACATATTTTCATGTCTTCCATATCAAAGCTCCATGGAAATACACAAAAGGACTTGGGATTCAATAAGAGATTCACACGATTCATTCAATAAATTGGGGCACATCATTCTACGCTGGTATCTTTTTTTTCTGAAGGACCTACTCTTTGACATTTTTGACATCTAAATGCAAAAGATAATGTTGATGCTTTGTGTTTAGGTTTAGCAGTTGGATTTACTTCCATTTACTTCCACTACTATATACGCTATGACAAAGGTATGCCATGCACTCTACATGTGTCTAAAACAGACAAATTACTTGGTTCTTAGATAAAGGAATAGTAGCAATTTAAGAGGTTGAAACATTGCTTCACCCTCTTATGTTGTTACAAAAACAAATAAGTAGTGATGGCTTTAACATATGAATAAGCTATGGAGTTGAACTGTGAAGCAGCTGAGACAGTATTTTCTGAACTTCAACATCCATTTCTAACCCCTCTAAGGTAAAGGAACTATCTTTTACCACTGAAGATAGACCCATAGTCCAAAGTGCCTCCCATTAATGTTTTTTTTGACTCAGCCCCACTGAATTTGTGTAATGTGTATGAACAATAAGGTCAAGGACTGCAGTATAGCAGCCTGTCTGTGGCTACACATTGACTGTGGGAAACTCTCGGTAAATCTTGCCAGTTTATGGAACTAACCGTTATGAATATATGCTTAAAATGTCACCAGCATAGTGTGCTAAATGCAAATAAAATTATGAAAAAGTCATATCACTGAGCTCTATGTTCTTGTCCCTTATAAATATACTGTTCTATTGCCTATGAGTTGCGTTGACCAGTTACATGCCCTTTTTGCAGCGGACCTTTCTTCTGGATTTGAAAGAGTTTAGGGTGTTATACTTATTGGTAAAGCAGAGATGCAGAGATGAGGGTTTCCTTTGATTCCAACCAGGGCACTATCTGTAATTGTGTTTGTTCTGTATGTTCTTCAATGTTTGGTAGAATAACTTTCTGCTGCTGACCCTTCTGTGACTGTAATTTGGGTTGTAATCTGCTCTACAGTTGGGACTGCTGTAAATGATTCTCTTTAAACCTTGGTGGAACATGTTATCAACCTTACTTTCTTTATTACTATGTAGATGTCTGCTAAGAACTTGCATTTACATATTGTCAATATTTTTGTGCCCATTTGGGTCAGTTTATCAAACCCAAGTAATAAAAAAATGCTCTACTGCTCATCCACAGTTATTTGTGATCACATAAACAAAATTACGCCTAAGAAATAAATTCAGCAATTATGATAATCCTCTTTGCAATGTAGAGAATTACCTGAGAGAAACAGCACTGAACCCATAGATCTCTCTCACCGCTGCCAGGTCAGCTTCCAACTGAGGGTGCTTGTGCAGTTCTCCATCATAGCTCACCTACAGGAAAAGATGGAACAGCTTGACATGACAGCAGGTTGGGAGATGAATACCAACTGAATTCACAAGATTCTATAATCATTAAACCTTCAAGAAAGAAAGTAGCTAAAAAAAGCTCTCCTTTATCAAGGGTATTTTGTAGAATTTATAAAGAAAAATAAAAAGCCAAAAGTTGGAGATCTGTTCCACTCTTCAAATGGCTCATAAATAAAAAAGGTCAGTTTCGGAAATAGTCATTTAAATGCACATATTTGTGTTGCTTGGAATGCACATTAGTCAATTTAGCAAGATATGACCTGTGTATCACATAAGTGATTAAAAACATTTGTGGACAGACCAGTGACCTCTCAATTAAATAAAGCTGTTGTCTTGCACTTGAGTGACACTGTATATAAATAGTCATCACCAAATCACTAGGTGTTCCTTCAATAATCAGATTGTTTAGATAGATAGATAGATAGATAGATAGATAGATAGATAGATAGATAGATAGATAGATAGATAGATAGATAGATAGATGATAGATAGAGAGATAGATGATAGATAGATAGATAGATAGATAGATAGATAGATAGATTACTTATAGAGATGTGTCTATGGGAACAACAACATACCCACCCACACATACACACCTTGCAATACTAGTCATCCACATAGTAATTTAGCCATTCTTATCTTTCTAAAATACCCACAAGACAAGTCTTGCAGTTTTGACAATAGGATACATTTTTCATACTATATATATTATTCTTCATTCTGCCACAAACATGACCCATTTAATGTGTTAGCAATAGACTGATCATTATTGTTTGCACAATATCTAAATAAAAGGCTTTGTGCAAGTGTGCAAGTAAGGAACTAATTATAAGGACCCTGCTCATGTAAGTGTCATAAAGATAAATAACGTTTGACACCCAGGGATATAAAAATTGAATAGAAAGCTGACAAGGGCAATCACATCAGAGCATAAATTGAACCTGAATGGTGCTCCAGGAACTCTGCATCAGTTAATTGCGTTAGAATTACTGTGCGAGGTCAGGAATCTGCAATGAAATATGCCCACTCAGCACTTTCTTCATAATAGCATTGTATAAAGCTACTTTTAGACCACTGACATCTATAAAGGGGCATGCAATGAACACCCCTTAAGAGAGAAAACCAACCAATAGAAATGCAAAAAAAAAATCCTTATTTTACATTAACTTAGCATATTGCTCCAAAACTGGCATTTCAGCTGCCCACAAAATGGGTAATATACCAGACTGAGGTATAGGAGGAAATCTACAGAAAATAATTATTGGTAGACAAGGTTGGTAAACAAATAATGATCTTAGACATAAAAGATTGGGGAATTGATATTCGATAATCGATATTTGATCATCATTTATGTAAAAGTACTTCTACCCCTAGAACCTTCTCAATTAACACACTGCCATTTATTATAGAACTTGCATTTATATTGTTTCTGCCAAAGTGCATACATTTGCATTTATCAACATTGAACCTATTTTTCCAGTTTGCTGCCCCCAGTTTTCCAGTTTAGACAAATCACTGTGCAAAGTGGCAGCATCCTGCATGGAACCTATAGTTCTGCACAATTTAGTTTTATATGCAAAAATAGAAACATAACTTTCAATGCCCACCTCCAGATCATTAATAAACAAATTGAAAAGCAAAGGACCAAGTACAGACCCTTGTGGTACTCCACTAACAACATTGACTGCCAGTGCCGGGCCATGTTGGGCAGGCGCCCTAGGCAGGCCCAGCACTCGCGGCGCCTGTATTGTGTGCGCGCATTTGCGCTGGCGTGCGCACGCGCGCAGAAGCGCATGCGCAGAAGCGCACAAAGCGCAAAAGTCGGCAAGAGAAGGGAACCGGACAATGGGGTAGGCGACAGAGGAGGAACGTGCCTGGCGCCCTCCCAGCTTTGCACCCTAGGCACGTGCCTACTCTGCCTACCCCTAGTTCTGGCCCTGCTGACTGCTCACTACATAGTTTTACTACTTCACACTACTACAGCACCTCAACAAGACAACTAAACCTATCACCAGCTAGGCATCATTTGTTGGTTCTTCTGTGTTGGCTTAATATTTACTGTGACCTCCTGCCCAAGTCTTTGGACCTATCTCCACCTTTAAGGAGGTGTCAAGGATTAACTGTAAGTAGGGTTGCCACCTTTTCTAAAATTCTTTTCTGGCTGGTGGGGGGTGGGTACACAAAGGGGTGGGCCGTGATGTAAAAATGGGCGGGCTGCGATGTCAAAAGGGGCGGGGCCGCACCACGGACACTAAAAAGTTAAGTTCCAGGGGGATCCAGGGGATTGGGGGCAGGCTGAGGGCTCTTTTTAAGCGTATTACAAATTTACTGGCAGCTACATTGCTGGTAAATTTGTAATACCGGCCCCAGCCTTGGCAGGCATTTTACCGGCTGGGCCGGTAAAATACCGGCCGGGAGGCAACCCTAACTGTAAGTCCACCAAAGCACTTTATACTACTAAAAGAGCCACCTGATCATGTCTGTAACAACTTCAAACAGGAGCTACATAACCTGCTATTATTTATTTCATAGCCTTAAATCCAACAAAACACCTCTCCTGAAGGAAGATATATAAGTAAGTACCTCCCTCAATTTACTATTTAGGGGTATCAACACAAGAAGGACACTTTTTCAGGGGTGTGATTTTATCTCTTCTCTACATTTGTATGAACCTCTGGTGATTACTACTGTTTCAATTAGAGGCATGGATCTGTATTCTTCTATTCTTTAATTATTTGCGTTTAGTGCCTTATGTTTACTGCCTCATATTTATTTTAGCTCACCTGCCCTCCGTAATAAAACTCCTCCGAATCATTGTCTCCTTCTGAATCTTCCTCCACTGCACTGCTGTGCCTGGATTCCTAGGAACAGAATAAAAATGACTTATTCTAAAGGCAAAGAATACTTTATAACACTTGGTTAGTAGTCATGGGTGAATCTGTGGCGTCTCACTTCGCCAAAAAATTCTCAAACTTAGCGAAAAATAATTTTTGCTGCAGTTTTCGCAAATTTATTCGCTGTCGGTGAAACGCAGAAATTCACCATGAATCCATGTCTGGCGAATTTATTCGCCCATCACTACTGGTTAGTAATGTACAGTATGTTGACTAATGTCTTTATGTTGCATTGTTGTACCAAAATAAAAAGTTGTCCCTCCATTACATGTTATTCGTTTGTTTACAATGACTTTAAAAAGGTAATATTATAATTGTTTCAGTTACAATGCCAGGACAAAGGGACCCTTCAGCCGACCCTTCGCCTAAAGACTATCCTAAGCCCATATGTTTAAAAATATAAAGAGACACTGCAACATAGAAATGACCCAAATTATACTGTATAGGGAATAAAGTACCCCTTATTGTAAAATATAAGAATATTATAAGTCACCGATGAGTTTCATGACTCTGAGATTATTTCTAATAACCTCATATTTTCCCACAAGGGATACATTATTTATTATAATACACAAGTTTTAGTGAGTCATGTGACAAAAATTGCAGAACTAAGCTCCGTTTATAATTGATGACATCATTAAGAGCCGTTTAGGAGGATATAATTTACAGAATATTCATGGCTTTTGTGCATTATATATGTTTAATTTAAACCAGTGATCCCTAACAGTGGCTCACGAGCAACATGTCACTCACCAACCCATTGGATGTTACTCCCAGTGGCCTCAAAGCAGGTGCTTATTTTTGAATTCCTGGCTTGGAGGCAACTTTTGGTAACATAAAAGCCATGTGAAGTGCCAAACCAGAGCCTTCTGGAAGATGCCAGTCCACATAGGGGCTACCCAATTACAGCACTTTTCATGCAAAATGAAAGATTACAAATAAGGGCAAAGGCATGGGGATCAGTCAGGATGGGGCTCCTCCATTGCATTTTGTCAGTGTTTTAGAACTATGAGACGGGATTTGTTAGAAATTCAAATGGGCAGCACTCCGATTAAAAGAAAGCCTTTATTTTTCACATGCAGGGCAACAGCAGAGCAACGTTTCGAGCCACCTGGCTCTTTATCAAGCTATGAGACGGGTACTAGCAGGGGTTTCTTGCTTGCAGAAGTGAATAACTACGGCTGATTATCTACCAACAACTGATGTGACAATCACCTTACATTTATGGACCATATTGGAGTAAGGTGCATTAATGTGCTATGGGCTGCCCTGATGGGACTTCTTACAGGGCAGGCACAATACTACTCACAGTCAGGCCCATATCTGTATAAACTGTCATTCAAAATCAGGTGTTACACCAAATGATAAAGATACTTTGATACTTTTAAGTGATACTTTGTCCCAGTATCTATTGCTTAACAATGTACTAGGTTTACCTTGACTAAAATTATGCTCTTTGCTATAAAAATATGACAAACACATTACCATGCTTTTAATCAATAACTCCCCATCCTTTTTCACCCATGAGCTACATTCAAACCTAAAAATAGTTAGAGAGCAACATAAGCAAGCAAAAATCTCCTGGGGTACCAAATATGGGCTCAGATTGGCTATTGGTAGCCCCAAAGTGGATTTGCAGCCTTCAGGAGTTTGGAGGTAGACATGGTTTTTATGCAACTAAAGTTGCCTTCAAGGCAACTGGGAGTAACATCCAAAGGATTGGAGAGTAACTTGTAGCTCACAAGCCACTGGTTGGAGTCCACTGCACAACAAGATTTTTAATCCATTACTATATTACAAAGAAAAAAGACAAAGGTTAAATGTGCAAAGGTTTAAATATGTCAACTAAAAACTGTACTGTGTTCCTGCTTTATTGTACTCAAGCAGAGACCTAATGGGGTTCTTAACCAGTGAAGAGTCCCATGCTCAGTTATAAAGTATTGACTCACACAATCTCATTTAAAATTCAGCCTTCACCTTGCCAAAAGATTTCGATTCCAATCAAATTAAATATTAATAACAATGGAGTTGAGATCTCCCCAAGCACAGACCAAACTTTAGAACATCATTTTCAATTCTATGTTACATTTCAGCCATATTTCCCAAATATATCAGGTCAATGATACCTGAAACAAACACACACACATATACAGTTGGGGTGTGCAGTTCAGTTTATTGCATTTCCATTAAAACTGAATGCAATTTTAGCCATAAACAGAGCTCTCATTAGAGGAACTAACACAATGAACAAATAAATGTTGTGGAGCCTCATTATTTAAACAAAGTAGTAGTAATAAAATACTCAAACCTATGGTCCTTCAGATGTGTAGTATTATCCAGACTGCTACTATAAGAACTATCTGCCCCTACTATCCCTCAGCCGCAGTCCCTTCCCAGAGACTATTATCCCCACATTTGCTATAGGCACCATCTCTCCATACTATACCTGCTATCCCAAAGTCACACTCCCTTCCCAGAGACTATTATTCCTCTGTTACTATAGGCACCATCACGCCCTACTATACCTGCTATCCCACAGTCACACTCCCTTGCCAGAGACTATTATCCACTGTTACTATAGGCACCATCTCTCCCTACTATACCTGCTATCCCACAGTCACTCTCCCTTCCCAGAGACTATTATCCACTGTTACTATAGGCACCATCTCTCCCTACTATACCTGCTATCCCAAAGTCACACTCCCTTCCCAGAGACTATTGTTCCACTGTTACTATAGGCACCAACACTCCCTACTATACCTGCTATCCCACAGTCATACTCCTTTCCCAGAGACTATTATCCACTGTTACTATAGGCACCATCTCTCCCTACTATACCTGCTATCCCACAGTCACACTCCCTTCCCAGAGACTATTATCCACTGTTACTATAGACACCATCTCTCCCTACTATACCTGCTATCCCACAGTCACTCTCCCTTCCCAGAGACTATTATCCACTGTTACTATAGGCCCCATCTCTCCTACTATACCTGCTATCCCACAGTCACACTCCCTTCCCAGAGACTATTATCCACTGTTACTATAGACACCATCTCTCCCTACTATACCTGCTATCCCACAGTCACACTCCCTTCCCAGAGACTATTATCCCACTGTTACTATAGACACCATCTCTCCCTGCTATACCTGCTATCCCATAGCCACACTCCCTTCCCAGAGCCTATTACCCCACTGTTACTATAGGCACCATCTCTCCCTACTATACCTTTTATCCCACAGTCACACTCCCTTCCCAGAGACTATTATCCCACTGTTACTATAGACACCATCTCTCCCTATTATACCTGCTATCCCACAGCTACTGTTCCTTCCCAGAGACTATTATCCCACTGTTACTATAGGCACCATCTCTCCCTTCTATACCTGCTATCCCACAGTCACACTCCCTTCCCAGAGACTATTATCCACTGTTACTATAGCCACCATCTCTCCCTACTATACCTGTTATCCCACAGTCACACTCCCTTCCCAGAGACTATTATCCTACTGTTACTATAGGCACCATCTCTCCCTACTATAACTGCTATCCCACAGTCACACTCCCTTCCCAGAGACTATTATCCCACTGTTACTATAGGCACCATCTCTCCCTACTATACCTTTTATCCCACAATCACACTCCCTTCCCAGAGACTATTATCCCACTGTTACTATAGACACCATCTCTCCCTACTATACCTGCTATCCCACAGCTACTGTTCCTTCCCAGAGACTATTATCCCACTATTACTATAGGACCATCTCTCCCTACTATAACTGCTATCCCACAGTCACGCTCCCTTCCCAGAGACTATTATCCCACTATTACTATAGGACCATCTCTCCCTACTATACCTGCTATCCCACAGTCACACTCCCTTCCCAGAGACTATTATCCACTGTTACTATAGGCACCATCTCTCCCTACTATACCTTATATCCCACAGTCACACTCCCTTCCCAGAAACTATTATCCACTGTTACTATAGACACTATTATCCCACTGTTACTATAGACACCAACTCTCCCTACTATACCTGCTATCCCACAGTCACACTCCCTTCCCAGAGACTATTATCCACTGTTACTATAGGCACCATCTCTCCCTACTATACCTGTGACAGTGACACTTTGACCATTGTACAGGGTTGGACTGGGCCGGAGTGGGCCAACCTGGATCCGCTCCCTGCTGCCTCCTGACCTGTGACCACTGCCCTTTGACCTCCTCCCTGGCCCCAATCGTGGGAGGAAGAGAACAAGGTAAGTGAGAGAGGGGGGGGGGGCGCTGGCGCACAATTCAAAATTTGGGAAGTTGTATATATTTCCCCTTGTTAACTGCATTAAGGTTCCTGTGTAATATTTCATAGAAATCACACCTCACATTTTTGAATTTTGAAATTGAGCCTTAAAGCTAATTTAAACATTATTTCTCCCTGCATTTTAATGGTAAAAAAGTCAATGTTAATATAACACATGTCAATAAATGTCTGTTATCCAGACAGAAAAGCATAATATAGGTTTATGACTCTATTAAATCTCTGGCTTTATAGCTGCCTATTTACTGCCTGTAGACTAATTACAGTGCTTGCTTTACATTTTTAATTGTGGGTTATCAAAGATATCTGCTTTGTTCATAGTTTCTATAGAAGCAAATCTTTTAGGGGGTCTTCATAGGGATGCCCTCACGCATTTTGGCAACGTTATATCTTTTAAAGCCAAAGGCAAAAAGAGAATGAACGGTGCAGAATGCCAAAAATAGTAAAAAGTAAAGGGACCAAACCAATTTATATTTAGAAATTCACCCCAAAAAAGTAGAAATAAGGTAAGGTCTCACAGTTCACCTCAGCCTAGAAGCTAGAACAATGAAGTCAGTGCCCCAGGCAAGAATCGAGTTAGGCCTTTTTCTTAATGCCCTAATAAATCATTTAACATTTTGAACGACCATTGTTTTGACTTTTTGGGACTCTCACGCTATATTCTCATTTCTCAACTTTATATGGGTTATTTATTAAAGTGCAAATGCCCAAAACTCAAAAATTTGTAGTTTTTTTTTTTACTATAAAATCCTAATTTTTAGTGAAAAAAATAGAATTTTTCGTGATTTATTATACTCCAAGGATGAAAAAACTCAGAATCTGTAAATGTGGCATCTCAAACCTGCCGAGGTTTTCATTTTCAATGGGAGAAGTCCCGAAGATATCCTGATCTGCTCTGGATTTAATGCAAAAATCCGAAGATTTTGTGGTTTTCGTGCAAAAAATCTGAATAGAGTTTTCAGTCGGAAATTCAGCAAAATTCATACAATTCAAATTTTTGTATGATTTTCACAATTTTATTCAGGAAAATGTATTGATAAATAAGGGGAAATAACCCGTGCGGATTTGGTCAAAGTATATATTTAAAAAAAAATTTGATAAATTTGAATTTTGATAAATAACCCCCTAAATATTTGTGGTTCAACCTAAGGCTCTTCAGTTGCCCTTTCATGTTGGAGGGTGCTGGTCGATGGGCTAATAAATTCGGCAGGCACAAATTCGCAGTGAATTTCCGTGTTTCGCTGCGTAAAAAAAAATCTGGGCGCACGTCGGAATAGTCGATCGCATCATAACTGTCACACGTCAACAATATTCAGACGCCCATTGACTTTAACGTGTACGTCAAAATTTACGCGATCGTCAAAATTTACACAAATTGAGGCAGGAGTCAAAATTGCCGCATTTTGCTAATTTTTCTGCGTTTCACAAATTTCACAAATTTTCCAGTGAAGCAAACTGGACTAATTATCCCATCACTGACAACAGTATGACAGGTCAAAAGTCTCTAATTTATATGAATAATGGAGGCCGTGCTGTGCCATAATTCCCCAAACGATTGACAGACCTGTATAGAAAGAATTTCTTCCGGGGGCATTTGCATTTTTCCCAGTGCTTTCCTCCTTCTCTAGACCATTCTTCAGTTTATAAACGAAATAGCAGAAAAAGCAGTACCTTACCTCTCCATTCTCTTTCTGTAGCTTCGATTTTATTGATAAGCAGTTAGTGATGTCATTGGATCTCCTCAACTCTGGAAGAAAAGTTCATATCATGTTTAGAATGTGAATGTATTTGCCTCGCACCTGTAACCAATATTATTGTACTGCAGAATACGGCTGAATTGGGTTAACGTTGTGCAAAATGCATCGCACATCCTTGCTTATCTGGCTTTTGAGCTAAACCCCTTTTTTTTTAACATTTTCCTAGCTTAGTAACCATAGAAATGTCAATAAATGCTGCTTATTGTACAATTTGTGTTGTTTTATTCATTACTAAAGGGGCTGTGGGAGTAAAGTCATTATGGATGTGCAAGGGATCAAATACAAATATACAACACTGATCAATGCACATTCTCTGGCTCAATTTTTTACCAGTAATTCATTCTGTTTATAAATTTTCAGAAACATGGGTTTTTAGTTACAAGTTTAACAGCATAAAATTTACAAGCCACAGTGCTTTATCAAGGTAAACACCAAATTGTGGTCCTACCTATTTTCCCTTAGGCATATTTGTCTAAAGCTCCCCCCTCCTTGCATGGTTGCATCTCCAGCAGGCTCCTGGGTCAAAAAGGAAAGTGGATGGACAGTACCATGGCAGGATTGGAAAGGAATCTTAGGAATAGTAGATGTCAAGGGCATGTGGGTGCTGTATTTAAATTAGGGATTGGCCAAAGCAAAATTGGACGGGGGCATCACAGGCCCTCCTTGTGAAATCAAAAGCACTTGTTCTGGTGTCTGTGATCTCTGTTCAACACAGACTGACACTGGGCCCATGGGTGGTGGGCTAGAGGTAAGTACATAGAGAAGCAGGAAGTTGGCACCATTTTATCATTTGCAGCCACCATCCTCCCACCCAGTAGAATAACTAAGGTGAAAAAAGACACACATGCTTACTGGCAGAGGTTGGGCTGTAAGGGCACTTTAGCAGTCACAGCCAAAGTTGGAATGCTCCAAGAATGGGGAGCTAGGGCACAGGAATAGTGGAAGCAGTTTTAGGTCTGAGGCTAGGGGTAGCGTATATCAGTCGCTGTTAAAAGAGTAATGGGCAAAGCAGTACTAAACCCTAAAATGAATATGGTTAAAAATGCCATATTTTATACTCTGAACTTATTGCACCAGACTAAAGTTTCAGCTTGTCAATAGCAGCAATGATCCAGGACTTCAAACATGTCACAGGGGGTCACCATCTTAGAAAGTGTCTGTGACACTCACATGCTCAGTGGGCTCTGAGCAGCTGTTGAGAAGCTAAGCTTAGGGCTCGTCACTAATTATTCAGCAGAAAATGAGCTTCCCCTGTAATATAAGCTGATGCTACAGGTTTGCTGATTATTAAATTCTGATGCTAATTGCACTGGTTTCTGTGCTGCCATGTAGTAATTATGTGTATTAATTACTAATCAGCCTTATATTGTGACATTTCTATTCTATGTGTACTGTATATTGTGAGTGGGTCCCTAAGCTCAGTAAGTGACAGCAGCACAGAGCATGTGCAGTGAATCAGCAGAAAAGAAGATGGGGAGCTACTGGGGCATCTTTGAAGACACAGATCTTCACTACTAAAGGAAATTATTATTTAGAAGGCGCACACCCTATATTAATTTATTTCTGGGGTGCAGATCCCAAGGAGACCGCCCAAATGAAGCCTCCAAAAAGTGAATACACATATATAATTTAAGGATCGCACACCCAATTTTAAAATAACAAAAGTTTATTACATCAAAAATTAGACACTTACATATTTGACCCAACATTGGCCCAACGCGTTTCAACCACGTGAGTGGTCTTGATCAGGGGCAAATAATCCATAAATTACAAAAAAGAGTAAAACAGCTCCCCTACTAAAGGGCTGTGGTTGCCTTTGGCTGGTACAGAAGCCCAAAACATAATATACAACATTTGTAGCCTACTTATTTAGTTAGACTTTAGTTCTCCTTTAGGTACAAGGTGGAGCTATCTTCAGGGTTTCCAGTTAAGGTGGGGGAAGAGGTGATCTCCCAAAGAGAAGCCTTCAGTAGCTATTTGAGGAGATCACTTTTGGATTTACTGTAAAGGATAACTAAACCCTTAATTAAAAAACCCTACCCCCTACCTACATAGACCCCCCCTGCTTCCCCCCCAGCCTAGCTGTTACTCCAGGTAAGATTCAGGGCATCGGAGTTCACAGGCACCATCTTCTACTCTTCGGTAATCTTCGCGTCTTCTTCTGGCACTTCGGCAATTTCCATGACTTTTGTTGCATGTGCAGTTGTTGCTCCAACTGCGCATGCACCGATATGCTGCTCTCTTCCTGAAGATTACCAAAGTGAGGAAGATGGCGCCCGTGAACTCCGATGCACTGAATCTGCACAAGGGGTAAGTAAAGAGTTAGGGGCATTTACCAGGGATAACAGCTAGGCTGGGGGGGGAGCAGGGAGGGGGGTCTATGTAGGGTAGGGCGGTAGGGTTTTTTAATTAAGGGTTTAGTTATCCTTTAAGTTTGTGTTTGGCTAAGTGCAACATTATGCTATGGTTAAATGCTGAGACCGTGGATGTTAATTGTTGGGTGACAAGGAGGAGCCATGACTTGATGTTGCCCATGTTTTGGGAAAGGTGTCTCCTGACAAAGGCATTGGTCTCACAGCTAGTCCTTCCCCACTGTAGCTTTTATTAGGGGAGCAATCGTCATGACCAACATCCATTTTAAAAGGCATAAATATACTGTACCATTAAAGGGGTTCTTCACCTTCAAATACTTTTTGAAGGTGTTCAGTTGGTTTCAGATAGTTCCCCAAAAGATAAATACTTTTTCCAATGACTTTCTATTTGTTTCTATTCTTCTAAAATTAAAGTGTGAAATTAAATTTTTCACCTTCTAAAGCAGCACGGGGGGGGGTCGCTGACTCTTAAACTGAAATATATCAACTAATTGTATAAACTAAGGGGCCGATTCACTAACTTCTAGAATTTCGAAGTTTTTTTGGGCTACTTCGACCATCGAATGGGCTACTTCGACCTTCGACTACGAATCGAAGGATTCAAAGTAAAAATCGTTCGACTATTCGACCATTCGACCATTCGATAGTCGTACTGTCTCTTTAAAAAAACTTCAACCCCCTAGTTCGCCACCTAAAACCTACCGAACTCAATGTTAGCCTATGGGGAAGGTCCCCATAGGCTTTCCTAAGTTTTTTTGATCGAAGGATATTCCTTCGATCGTTGGATTAAAATTTTATTGTTCGATCGAAGGATTTTATCGATCGATCGAAGGAATAATCCTTTGATCGCTCGATCGTACTATCTGCGCTAAATCCTTCGACTTCGATATGCAAAGTCGAAGGATTTTAATTCCCAGTCGAATATCGACCCTTAGGGGCTGATTCACTATGGGTCAAATATCGAGGGTTAATTAACCCTCGATATTCGACTAGGAATTGAAATCCTTCGACTTCGAATATTGAGGTCGAAGGATTTAGCGCAAATGCTACGATCGTACGATCGAAGGATTATTCCTTCGATAGAACGATTAAATCCTTCGAATCGAACGATTCGAAGGATTTAAATCCAACGATCGAAGGAATATCCTTCAATCAAAAAAAGTTAGGCAAGCCTATGGGGACCTTCCCCATAGGCTAACATTGACTTCGGTAGCTTTTAGCTGCCGAAGTAGGGGGTCGAAGTTTTTTTTAAAGAGACAGTACTTCGACTATCGAATGGTCGAATAGTCGAACGATTTTTACTTCGAATCCTTCGATTCGTAGTCGTAGTCGAAGGTCGAAATAGCCCATTCGATGGTCGAAGTAGCCCAAAAAATACTTCGAAATTCGAAGTTTTTTTACTTCGAATCCTTCACTCGAATTTAGTGAATCGGCCCCTTAGTGAATCAGCCCCTAAATGTGGCATCTAAGGGGCAGATTTATTTTGAATTCGAATTGAAATTTTCAAGTTGGATTTTTCGTCAAAACTCACAAATTTGAGTTGGGAATAATCCAAACTCAATTTCAAATTCAAATTTGAGATTTATCATACTATGACCATGGGAACAACTCAAATTCGACTATTTGCCACCTAATACCAGCCGAGTTTATGTAGAAGTCAATTGCAGAGGTCTAACTCATTTGAAGATATGAGTTGCCTTCCTGGCAAGAAAAAACTTGATTTGAGTTCAGTCTAATTTGATTAAATAACCTCCCATTCGAGTTGTGAGTTTATTTGGATTTATTAGAGTAAAAACAAATTCACATGAATTCGAAATTTGGCCTTTGATAAATCTGCCCCTAAATGTAGCAAATTGTAACAGTTCCGAATGCTCCTGAATCAATGAGCTGTCAGACTAAAACCCCAGAGACGTGAACATTAAACTTTAAACTTTAAATTTTGGACGAACTTTAAAAAATAAAAATGGAAAGCAAGTCTTTGTTTATGGTGAACAATTTAAAAACAACTGAACTGAAAAAGTGTTTGGAAGATGAACAACCCTCTAATATACCATTAAACTATACGCCCCTGGCCAGGTTACCACCAAACACACTGACTTAACTAACCAAGCAGTCACACAAGAATTCACAAGGGTTCCTTTAATCTGTGATGTAAGTTGCAGGAAAAAAAAAGAAGAATGAAGTTAAAATGTGATTGATACTAAAAACAATTGCTGAGCGAAAGTTGCTCTGAGGACAAACTGATAGCTAGACTTTCAGTTGGAATAAACTGCTCACATCAAAGTATAATTGATAGGGGCTGGAGGGAGAGAGTGGAACCCAGCCAGAGACCCGCTCACACGCAGCCACTTGCTTTTAACACTGGAGCCTTTTCAGTGCCCGTACATTAATTTTATCTGCCTTCTGCCAAAACCACTAAAGTATCAGGCATCTTGTCAATGTTTTTCACTTTGTTTCCCAACAGAATGACACTTTCTAGCGTCTGCCCATAATATCAAATGTGCTAAAGGCAAATACATTATCCAGACAGACTGCAAACTTGTCACTGGGCCATGATTCTTTATATTCTATAAATATCCACAAGTGGTCATTTATGAACTCAAATGCAAAGTGAAATTGTGTCATGTTTTATACCCACAATGCAGTGTTTTTCTCCCATGATTTTGGATCTACCCAGTATCGGACTGGGATGCAAGGGGCCCACCAGAAAACCTTAGACCGTGGGCCCACCAGAAAACTTTAGGTCGTGATCCAAATTTCCAAACTATTATTCCTCCCCTCCTCACTCAACGTTTTTATCCTCTTGGGAGCCGATTCACTAACTTCGAGTGAAGGATTCGAAGTAAAAAAACTTTCGAAGTGTTTTCGAATTTCGAAGTGTTTTTTGGGCTACTTCAACCATCGAATGGGCTAGTTCGACCTTCGACTACAACTTCGACTTCGAATCGAAAGATTCAAACTAACAATCGTTCGACTATTCGACTATTCGATAGTCGAAGTACTGTCTCTTTAAGAAAAAACTTTGACACCCTAGTTCGCCATCTAAAAGCTACCGAACCCAATGTTAGCTTATGGGGAAGGTCCCCATAGGCTTTCCTAAGTTTTTTTGGTCGAAGGATAATCCTTCGATCGTTGGATTAAAATCCTTCGAACCGTTCGATCGAAGGATTTAATCGGTCGATCGAAGGATTATTCCTTTGATCGTTCGATCAAACTATTTGCGCTAAAATCCTTCGACTTCGATATTCGAAGTCGAAGGATTTTAATTCCCAGTCAAATATCGAGGGTTAATTAACCCTCGATATTCGACCCTTGGTGAATCGGCCCCTTAGTCTTTTATATCTACTTACTATAGTCTTCCATTATTACACATTTTTTTCCCATAAAGAAATAGGGAATGACCATGAAATAGACCAAATGGTTAGAAACAAGAGGTCCACTGACACCTGGGCCCACCGGGAGTTTTCCTGGTATCCCAGTGGGCCAGTCCGACACTGGATCTACCTTAGTTGCACAAGTACAACTAACAATTTACAAGTACCTTGTACTTGATCCAAACTAATTTATAATAAATCTGCATTGGAAGCAAAATCAGCCTATTGGGTTTATTTGGGGGCCCATTTACTTAGTTCGAGTGAAGGAATAGAGGAAAAATAGTTTGAATTTCGAATGGTCGAATATGGCTACTTCGACCATCGAATGGGCTACTTCGACCTTCGACTACAACCCTCGACTTCGAATCGAACGATTTGAACTAAAAATCATCGACCATTTGATAGTCGAAGTACTGTCTCTTTAAAAAATTCTTCGACCCCCTAGTTCGCCACCTAAAACCTACCGAGGTGCAATGTTAGCCTATGGGGAAGGTCCCCATAGGCTTCTTAACAATTTTCTGATCGAAGGAATATTCTTCGATCGATGGATTAAAATCCTTCCAATCGCTCGATTCGAAGGATTTAATCGTTCGATCAAATGATTATTCCTTTGATCATTCGATCGTAGGAATAGCGCAAAATCCTTCAACTTCGATATTCGAAGTCGAAGGATTTTACTTCGACGGTCGATTATCGAGGGTTAATTAACCCTCGATATTCGACCCTAGGTAAATGTGCCCCTACATGTTTACATGATTTTTTAGTAGACTTGAGGTATGAAAATCCAAATTATGGAAATTTGGAAAACTCAAGAACCTGAGCATTCTGGATAACAGGTCCCATACCTGTACTTGGGCAGACCCGAAACCCAACCACCAACAACTGCTGCAGACTATTTGCGCCTCACCAACCCAATCCCCCATCAGCCAATGCCCGCTCATTTAACCCCATAGTCACCAACTTCAGCCAAAGCCTACTCTTCTAGTGGTGCTGGAACATTTGCATGTCAGGTTTTTGGTAGGTCCTTAAAAAGGGTAGTTCACCTTCAAATTTAAGGACCAGTAACATCAAAAACATTTTTTTTAAAATTTGTTAGTATACATAGAAAAAAAAAACACCAAGACAAATTAAACTTTAAAATCGAAAAGCCTTTATTAAGAAATAACTTACTGAAATTCTGCTTCTCCTCCTCTTCAGAAAAGGCGACACAGCGACAATCCATCGTGTGGCCCTCGATTTCTCCTCCCAGGCTATCTCCTATAAGGAAGGCAGGGAGGAGAAATCGAGCACCGCACAATGGATCGCCAAATCTCTTTCTGAAGAAGAGCGCAAGCAGAATTTCGGTTAGTTATTTCTTAACAAAGACTTTGCGATTTAAAGTTTAATTTGTCTTGGTGGGTTTTTTTCGATGTATACTAAAGATTTTTTTTTTTAAAATGTTGATGTTACTGGTCCTTTAAGATCTAGTATGTTATGGAATAAGTAATTCTTTTTTGCAATTGGTCTTAATTTTTTACTTTTTTATTGTTTTTGAATTATTTGCCTTCTTCTTCTCCTTCTAACTTTTTGAAGTTTTCAAATAGGGGTCACTAACTCCAGAAGCCACAAACCTATTGCTCTGTGATGCTACACCTTTATTGATGTTGTTATGTATGTTCTATTACTTATCTTTCTCTTCAGGCCTCTCTTATTCTTATTGCAAAGTCTCTCCCACACCACTGCTTGGTTATTTGGACCACAGCAACCAGGTAGCTGCGGAAATTCCAATCTGGATATTTGCTGAACAAAAAGCTAAATAATTTGATAACCACACATAATTAAAAATTAAAAAAATAATTTTCTCAGTACATCACTTTCTACATCACACTATAAGTTAATTTAAAGGTGAACAACCCCTTTAAGAAATTCTAACAATTTAATGTGAAAACGCATATTGTTTTTATTAATTCTGGAAAATTATACTGTAGGGATATAGGCGCCTCTTCACAGTGCTTTATTGCTCCTGCACGCTAAAAGAATTATGAGGAAGCTATGATTCGGGAAGACTATTCCCAAATTGTTGTAAATAGGGTAGTTACACTGACAAACTAGATCCTGTATCAGTTGTCACCTTAATGTTAATTTGGGTCATACTCCTTTCTCTTTTGCATAGGGAACTGATAATGTGATCCAAAATGAATTTAGGTACAGAACTGGAGTTGGGTACCTGAGATTAAGGATTAGCCAGGGAAAGATCCACAGTCACAATGTTCTTAAAGCAGAAGTCTAAAGCTCCACAGAGGAGGAGTACTAGTGGGGTTACTACCCCCATGATAAACATCAGTCTAAGATTTCAAGAGTTTAAGAGGCCGATTCACTATGGGTCAAATATCGAGGGTTAATTAACCCTCGATATTCGACTAGGAATAAAAATCCTTCGACTTCAATATCGAAGTCGAAGGATTTAGCGCAGATAGTTCGATCGAACGATCGAAGGATAATTCCTTTGATCGAGCGATAAAATCCTTCGAATCGAACGATTCGAAGGATTTTAATCCAACGATCGAAGGAATATCCCCCGATCAAAAAAAGTTAGGCAAGCCTATGGGGACCTTCCCCATAGGCTAACATTGACTTTGGTACCTTTTAGATGGCGAACTAGGGGGTCGAAGTTTTTTTTAAAGAGACAGTACTTCGACTATCGAATGGTCGAATAGTCGAACGATTTTTACTTCGAATAGTTCGATTCAAAGTCGTAGTCGTAGTGGAAGGTCGAAGTAGCCCATTCGATGGTCGAAGTAGCCCAGAAAAAAACTTCGAGATTCAAAGTTTTTTACCTTCGAATCCTTCACTCGAAGTTATTGAATTGGCCCCTTAGTGTGTTGGACAGTAATCCATGCTCTCAAAATGCCATTTGTGGGTCAAAATAGCATTAAAATACACTTTCAACTGTTTCTGTGATATTAGGGATTATAAAGATTATAAGTGTTGTGACATCACTGATGAATTAGTAATGCCCCCAGCTAAAATGTATAAGAATTTAATGCAGATTGTCAAACTTGCAGTCTCTGATACCAGGATCCTGGGAGATGTACAGCTTAATTGTCGGCTGAAGGAACCAGGGTCCTATAATCTTTAAAATGGCATTAACTGGCAGGATACCAGAGACTTTAGCTACCAATTAAGCTGTTTCTATCTCCTACATTTGTTTTACATTTACAGATGAAGAAACAATTCCACCATATCTTATTAAGCTTCGCCTTAAGGGACAAATTTACTAAGAGGCGACGGCTTCCTAGGCAGAGCAACACTTTGCCAGGCGAAAATTTGCTTAGACAACGCTAATTCACTAGCATGGCAAAATTGCGCTAGCAAGCAGAGCGAAGTTACGCTGGTGTTGGCTAATTTGCACACGGCGGGAAGTTAAAGTTGAATGGACGTATATGTTGCAAATACAAATACATTACATTACACAAGCCCAGGGAACCTTAATAAAATAAAATAGAGTTGTTATATTGCCCTACACATGAGCCCACTGTATAGTTTATGATCCATATGTTAGGAAATTTAGGGGGGAAGCCGGTTACCCCAAAATGTTTACGCTCTTTTTGCAGCCCTGAAAAAAGCAAATGTTCAATGTTCAACTAAATTTTGAGGATGTTTTACCTACTCTATTGCACTTCGCTTTGTCTGTGGTGGCGAAGGCAAGTCTGGCGCAAGAGGTAACGTTCAGTAAAATCCGCATCTTAGTGAATTTGCGCAATTACATCCCTTCGCCAGAGCACAACTTCGCCTGACGATTGAGTGCGAATGAGCACCAGTCTCTTTTGCTAGCGAAGTTACACCTGCGCCTGTAAATCGGCAAAGTACCGAAATGACGTCAAGCTGGCGAATCGTTAGCTATTCACACTTTAGTAAATTTGCCCCAAAGTTTAAGAAGAATGAAGCCAGTTAATTTTATCTGTGAACTGCTAATAAATAACCAAACTAACAGCAAAACGAAAGCAAAACTATTTAACCAGTGATATTAACAGCCAACACATTCTCTAATGACTTTAAAGGGCAAGTCCTTAGACTGAACAAGAAAAATATTGTTTACATCAAGCTTAAATGAAATCTCATGGTGAGTAATGTCTTTAATAATCATTTCTCCTTTGAGAAGATAAAAATCTAGTTTCATTATCTTTCTTTAAAAGAAAACAAAAGACTGTTTCTGAATTTATGCCAAATCAAGATAAATGCACAGGAAAGCTGGAAAAATATAAAATGTAATTGCATTGAAAAAAAAACCCATGGAGTTAAGGTATATGCAATAGCCTGCACTACCCATAGGGCATGTTTTTGGGCAAGACCAAGATAACCCTTTGTACTCGCTATACATTTCATTAGCAAGCGATCAGCAGTGTTATTGCCCTTATAAATAAGGCCTAGATAATTAGTTTTGCCTCTCTGTAATTGTTAGTTTGTTTAAAACTAGGCAATTTTAAGAAGAGTATATAAATATGATTAAAGCATAAGCAGGGGCTGTAAGAGAACTCACTCACATTGGTGTCTGTGCCGGCGGCCAATGCCAGTTTGAAGGCAGCAAGCCAAGACCATAAGAAATACAGATGGGAATTATATAAGGGCGGCTGGCAGAGAAAGGCAAGAGGGCGAAAGCTAACTGCTACTCTTGTAACTAGACTGCTGGCTTTTCCAAAGCAATATCATTCAAGTGTTCAGTTTCAGATACAAGCCTGTAATAATGTTTTAGGTCAATCGCCCAGCGGCTCAGTCCTCAAATAATAAGAATCTCTTGCCACTTTTAGTTTCTACATGTGTAAAACTCTGCACAGCACAGAGGTTGTACGAATTTAGCCTTTGCCTTTAAAGAAGCAAAGTTCCAATCCAGGGGGGGTGCCAAATGTTAGGGCACCCCCCCCCTATGATTGTAATGACTTACCTGATACCCAATGCTCCTGTTAGTGGAAAAGTGCAACTGCTTGGGGCATTTGTGATCAAGTGATCCTCTTACCCTTCTTTCTTCAATAAACAGTACTATTAATATTGGAAGGCAAATATGTACTACAATGAATAATTGGGCCCTGTATATATTGATATGCGTCATTGCCACCATAAAAGAGTGTGGAGTTTATGAAGATCATTGGCTTATATTGGTAAAGTCTAGTGATGGGTGAATTTCTCCCATTTTGCTTCGCCGAAGAATTCTCAAATTTCCTGCGCCGCCAGCGACAATTCCGCAATTCTGACGCCCATTAAATGGGCGCCTAGAATTGTCTCCAGCGTCCGAATCATCTTCGGCGTCAAATATATTTTTGCCGGCAAATTTTCCTGCCAATTTTCCAAATTTATTCACGTAAATTCGCCACAAATTCGCTCCTGGCGAATAAATTCGCCCATCACTAGTAAAGTTCCATGCCAATTATTTATGGTGGGTAACCCCTGAATTATACAAATTTTTACATTTATATTATGTTGTACAGATCTATTTTACTTTAGGCCTACTAGGCCAAAATTGATATTGCATGTAGTGAAAAGGACCATTTTATGTTTGATCACTTCACATGAAACAGAAAGAAATTCTGTTTACTAAAACCATCAGAAGAGTGTGCTGATCAATAAATGTGCTGTATGTCTGCTCTGCTTAATCAAAGGGTAACATAGCAGACATAATATGACGATTAACAGTTTGGGTATCAGGCCAATAGCTGAGGCCCAATGGGGAGGATGATACTGAAGCTGGAATGGATGGATCATAGATGATGCAAGAAGAAATCCATCCATCAGTCATCTTGTAATCATAATCATAAATTCCCTATGATATAAAAGGCATGAAGTTTTATGTCCTAGACATCAAACACTATGAAGAAAGTAGTCATGTGTCTTCTCTTGCTAGGGTATATGGAGACATCTAGTCTAGTGCATGAAGCTTCATGCTCGCACAACAGATTTAAGTTTTTTTTAATTCATTTTTTTGCCGTTGAATTGAGTTTTAATGGCTTTATGGGCAGATTCTAGTATATTTAACCAAAACTTAGAAACTTAGGATGAACATGGTTCCACCTCCTAACTCTTTATGGGCTGGTACATTTAGTATGGGAGTACTTAAACAATGGGGATCACTGGTGACTGCCCTCATTCATCCTGCCCTACCTTACTCAGTATGATATAATGAGAAGGGTGGGTTTCCAGTGTTGGGGAATTAAAGCCTCCATGAATTACTGAAATAAGAGCCCCAGACTTTGGGCCAGAATCAATTCAGTGAAAAATCGTGAAAACTCATGGCCGAGATTCAATTTGAGATGCAATTAAATTAAAAAAAAACTTATTTCACTGTTTATCATGTGAGAATTCTATTGAAGTCTGTGGGAAAATCTGTATTGGAGAAATGTTTTTTTTCTCCTTGAATTGAATCTCGTCGGTGAGTTTTCACATAATAAACCATGAGATAACTTTTACCCCCACTGAATTTATCTGGCCCTATATGTCATATTACAGGTTATCTGCTATAAATTGGTCTCCCTTCAGCTTCCAGTCAATACAGCCATGTCTCATCCTTCCTTGAGCTGGGCAATATCTGCACCCCTACTCTTCTTTCAGCGCTGGTTGCCAATCAGCAAATATACATTTGAAAGGGGGCCGAGAGTGACATTGCATGACTCAATGAAGATGAGGCATTGCTGCTATGAATGCAAAGTATTCTGGGTATTGGTCACCTCTACAAAATAGGTGAGTGTTAAGGTTTAGATTTTCCTTAAGGCCCTCTCATATTTATTATCCAGTCTATATATACTACTGCTTGGTTGCTAAGGACAGTAACCCTCGGAAAAAGAGAACTATTTCAATACTCATTCTGAAGAGCTGCCTAGCACCAAACTATTAAAAAATTAATGAACCTGAGCAAATAATCTTAACATAATCTTGGGGTTATTTACTGCAGGACAGGGCGTAGCATGGGTGCAATCTACCATGATTTTTGCCTTACAGAAAAATTGGCAGAGGTCTCTGCATTCCAAACCTGCATTCCCTCCATGAATACAGTGCTACCTGCATTCTTCAGCACTCTATTCATGAGGGGTGGGCAGAAGGAGGCAGGGAGATGCCCCCAACTCCTGTATCCCAACCAATAGAAACCGCTACCTGAGTGCAACTATTTTTAATTGAGCACAGCTATTACACTTCTGGAGTCAAAGTTATTCACCCTACATCATACTAAAAGTTAAATCTTTAAGTTAAATTAAAGAAAACATCCATCTTTAGTATTTCTTGTGGTTCTTCCTTTATATCCAGTTGCAAGAGGACCACCAGATAATTTATATTTCCTGCTTTATTTAGCTCAGTAGTTCAACCCCACAGGTACTGACTGCTCTGACTTCTTTCCTGGAATGACCGATGTGCCAATCAACCAAATTCCATAGGTCCGGCCTGTGATACTATATGAAGGCTGGCTAATGAAGGACACATCTACTTTCAGAAGCCATAAAACCCCGTAGCCATACTACTGTGAAATGCATATGCTTTGTTCTCAAAAGCTGCACTGATGTATATGCATAATTAAGATATAGTTCAACCAAGGCATCAGATGGCACTGAAGCTGGTTGTAATGAGGATGAAGATGATGAAGAACACTAGTGGGTGATCATGGTAATAGGCCATGATGTGTCTGTAAGAGATTGCTTCCAGCCCAGGTGTTCAGTCCAGATGCTGTTTTGTTTCATTCTCAGTCAGACTGATTCTTTTCTGAATTTAATTTGCAGTCTCCTCTTTTGAAAGCAACAAAGAAGCACGGTGCTTTAAATGTCATTACTCCCCACATAGAAATCAAGTCTGAAAGAATCTCCATCCCTCTGCTAAAACAGCGAAGGAACGATGGCAGTCGCTACTCAGAACGAGCGAGAAATTCTCATTTTAATCTGAAAGGGGCGGCTACTTTATTTGGTATTTGCCATCATACGGAATCATTTTAAAAAAAAAAAGTAATTTGCAACTGGACTTTTATTGCTGTCAATAAATAAAATTTATATAGATAGTTGCGGCAATAACCTACTGATTATATAAGCAATATCCAGAGCCACATAGGACTGCACGCTTCAACCAGATTCTCAATAAAAATGAAAACATGGTCTGCTGGGACAGACTGCTGAAGAACACACACACACAACTAGTTAGTCCAGTGTTTCAAAGTGATGTGGCTTAGAAAGAGCTGCCAAGTTTGTTTTATTAAAAAATTGGGCAATCTGACCATGATTTACTAACACAGTGAATGCACTTGTTAGATCACTCCAGCACGGGTTACACTTCTAACCCCTTCCACTCAAGGATGAACCATTTGTTGGTTTTCTAAGGATGGTTTGTGTGCTCAGCGTGGTGCAAATCCCCCAGAGAAGTGCTAGTCATACTTAACCACATAATAAATAATCAAAAGGATTAGGCCAGGTGCCACAATAGAAAAAATATTCAGGAATGAGAACAGCAAAATGAACAGGACTCTCACACTTGGGTTGAAACAGCAACAATTACAAAGACAACTCCTCCGCAGTCTTCCATTGAAACACACTGGTACCCTAAAACTGTCCGTAGTCGCAAAGATAAAGTCGTATGAATTCAAGGTTCGTATGACTTTTGGATCATATTGGAATTGTCCCCACATTTAAATTTTTTTTATATACAGTTATGGGATCCATTATCCGGAACCCAGTTATCCAGAAGTCCGAATTACAGAATGGCTGTCGCCCATAGACTCCATTTTATCCAAATAATCCAAATTTTTCAAAATGATTTCCTCTCCTTTTTTCTCTGTAATAATAAAACAGTACATTGAACTGGATCCAAACTAAGATATAATAAATCCTACTGGGTTTATTTAATGTTTACATGATTTTCTAGTAGATTTCATGTATGAAGATCCAAATTACGGAACGATCCGCTATCTAAAAAACACCTTTGTTTTTCAGTGTTATAGGCATTTGAAAGTTGGAAAGAGTCAGCAAAAAAAGGCAAATAATTCAAAAACTATAAAAAAATTAAATAACGAAGACCAATTTAAATATTGCTTAGAACTGTCCATTCTAGAGCATACTAAAAGTTAATTTAAAGGTGAACCTCCCCTTTAAGTCACACACTTGAGCCCATATCTCTTGTGGGATACTAAGAATCATTCAATCCATCACACTCCTCATTGGAGTTGGATGCTTACTAAATAGTCCTTATTATTCCTTTTTTAAACCATCTAGGTACACCGTTATCTCATTCAGCTCCCCCCCCCCCCCCGACCTGATTTGTGCTTTCTATGAGGCCTCCTTGTCCCGTAGGGCAAACCCAAACCCCAGAGGAGTGAATGGATTCCTGTCTAGGTGTGCTCTTCTGCCTATAACAGTCACCTTTGGCTTTGGGTCTGGTCCTTAGCTACTTGGGTACCACCAAGACTTACTGCATGAGAATCCAGAAACTCCCACATCCCAATGGCGGTGAATGTATAGTCAGGGAAGGAGCCAGTAAGAAAGGAGCTGGATGTAGTCAGAGAGGCCGGGTCAGAACCAGATAGCAGGAGCAGAATTGTGAGTCAAACTGAAGGTCAGGAACAAAATGGGGTCAGAACCAGGAAGTCACACAGGGAACAGAGGATCAGAGAACCTAGGACCAATCATACTTGACCTATAAGGTGCAGTAAATCAGTGCAGAGCAGGGGGGTTGTATAGGCAGACTAATGGTTAATAATGAGCACCTATGGCCAGATTAAAAATGGATGAGCTCACTATGCCTACCAAGAAATACAAGGATACCTAAACAGTTACCAGGGTCTTAGCTGTCCACCCCTTTAGAGTAGAGGTAATACAAACAGCAAAAAAACATCAAGTCACTGGTTCAATTCCTGGCAGGATGTTACACTCCTGTCTCACCCTTTACTAGGACCTCCTATCTCAAGCTATGGACAACATCCTCTCTCCATCATTAAGTGTTTCCATGAGAATGGTGGTGCCTTTCATATTTAGGTGATGATCTGACACACAGTTATATCCCAAGAAAACACTAACCAGGATAGACTGTTCTAACGGGATGTAAGTAACACAATGAACACCAATCTGCACATTTAACGCATGTAAAATTGAACCTATGTTGAGAAATGGGATCAACTGAATCTGAAGGAAGGGATCTTCAACCTTTTCCATGTGACTTTAACACAGGGATGCCCAAACAGTAGATCGGGATCTACCAGTAGACCTTTAGCTGGTGATCAGTAGATGTCAAGACACTGTCAACAAGCAACTTGTCTATAGCACCTTCTTATTTCATGCTTTTCATTCAGATATTTATTATGTTAAGTTTACATAAGAAATAGTTGTTTGTTAAATGTAACAAGATACATTTTTTCATAAATCGAACAGAATGCTAACAATGATTTTATGGATGTAGATCACAATGGGACAACATCACTAAAAGTAGACCTCACATTAGTAAAGTATGGGCCCTCTTGGTTTAACATACATTCATGATCTATACATTATAGCACAGTTGAGTCACCTTCCCTTGACGTCATCTCATCCTACTATACATGTAACTATTCCCATAGTTGTAGTCCCAAACTCTGACAGCCCTACTAAATATTCTTTCCAAAGTTGTTGCAACTTTCTCTGATAATGTATCACTTTACTATTCTCACTTACCCACAGCTGTAGCCCTTACCCTTGAGATCTTGAAGCTTTACTATACACACCACCCCATTGTTGCAGCTCCTACCCCTGAGATACGAGGAGCACAATGCAAGTCATTACTCTTCGACTGCATGCAACTGCAACTGTACAAGACCCCACAAAGCCTCATGCCTGTTAATACCCCAAAATAATAGCCCTTTTAATAGACATAGCCCCTTATAAAAATGGAACATACAGAAGAACATGCCTATGTTGTAAAAAATTTTCTTCCAGAATATTGCGTAGGGCACAATGCCTCAGACTGAGAAACATTGTTATAAACCAGGAAGCTTGTACTTAGGATCACATGACTTACATTGAATAAAGGGCACAGCGACATAATGTAATTAGATGGAACAGCAGACAGTGAGAGACGTCATTGCTATTCCCCACTGGGTGCAGCATTTACAAGCTTCATGCAATTTGTTTCTGATGGCAGTTTCCATAACAATCGAATGTTCCACTACGTAGTTATACTTAGCAACCTTGTAAATAAACATCAAGATTTTAAAATAAATAAATACAACCTAAAAAGGAGATGTCATTTCTATAAAGTATGAGATCCGTTACTTGCAAGTCTTGGAAAGTTTCCCAGATGGGGGGGTAGTGGGAGTGTTAGCAATGTAAGAGGCATGAAGCTACAAATCAGTAAGACTTCTTTGCCATCAGAGCAGACGTATGCTAGCTTATTATTTGCCTTTATTTATATATAGTGCAAAAACTATTTATATAGCACATATGTATATC